>NC_063202.1:27696254-28016254 GCF_017589495.1 Alosa alosa
CCAATGTCCTCCAGCTGGCAACACTGTACTTAGAGAGCAGAAATAGAACGTGTGCTCTAGTAGTCCATGGCCAAGCTTGTAATTCAACCTCTGTGGAAACCAGCAGTGAAGTCAGGGGACACTTTGGGGGGAAAAAAAAAGAAAGTCCCCATTCCCTGGTCGGGAGGGACAGTCTGCAGTGTCACGCTTTCATTACTCTCTGGAAGACAACGCTATCTCTACCTCTAGCGCCGCATCTCCTCCTGTCCATCAGGTTGCTTAAACACCATGTTTGGCAAATCACCGCTCTCAAATTACATTAGGAGACGGGCGGCAAGTTGCCTGTCAGATGAAAGGAGGAAATCGCCATGCTGCATAATTCATGAGCAGGGGCGCGTGGCCAACTCCGCCACACTAATGAAGGGCCACGATCGTGATGGTTGGCGCTCCTCCTCTGCCACACGTGCTCAAGGTGGCAACACTGACACCTCCGCTGAAACATTTCAAACAAATGAATTCATTCTGCTGAATACGCTCCAGTCTGCTCCAGTGTCACCATCACCCTTTTTGTCTGGAGTAAAGTTGAAGCAATGCAGGATGCGCTCCCTGGAACCTGAGGGGACCTTGACGCGTTCTCTGATAAAGGCAGTTCTCCTGCACTTGACATTGCAGCTTGCAGACACTACAACAGCAGATAAGAGGGCGAGAGAAAGCGCATCGCTCGGCCACCCCTCCTCCACCTCTCCATGCATAAAGGGATGAATGAAAAAGATGGAGGCAAAGTATATCTTGCTTGTCAAGGGGGAAGGGGGGGGGGGGCGGAGGAGTGGGTGGATGCCAGTGGCTGTCTGATTGGCTGGGGCTGCTCTGTTACTTTCTTCCAGACAGTTAATGATTGGGCGGGAGCCCGTGCGGAGGGCGGCTGAAAATAGCCGTCCAGTTCATGCCACTCATTTATGTGAATGAATGAGTGATGGAGGGAAGCAAATCATCTTCCTCGCCATTTAGTGGAGGAGTCTGGAGCAATGCAATCATGAATTATGGAAATCACTTAACATGAGAGCCATGACTGCTCCTTCACTCGGCCTTCATCTCTCTCTCTCTCTCTCTCTCTCATTTACTCACTCAATCTCTCCCCCTATCTATCAGTCACTCCCTTCCTGTCTTTATATCTCGTTCAACTTCCCTCAGAACTCACACCTCCTCTCGTAGCACTACTTGCAACTAGTACAGTTACCACCTGACTAGAACTGACACTCAACTGTTTAAAAACAGCACTCACTGATGCACTTATTCTTATTGTACTCTACCTTTTTTAAATTGTCCTAGAATTGTTGAGAGAATTGCTTTAAAAAGCTTAAACTGTTTACCATGTTGTTAGTCGCTTTGGTTAAAAATGCATCAGCCAAATGTAATGTAAGTCTGTCTGTACCTGTTTCTTTTCTACAACTCTTCTATCATCAGACAATGTTGTTATTTTGCATTTCTCCCTCCTGTCTCTGTTCGTTGTGTTATTCCTCTATATTGTGGTGCACTCCAGTGAACGGCAGAGGCTGGTCTGCAGTTAGTATTGATGGTGGCACTCAGGCTGATTGGACGCTGGCCTTGATGCATATTGTGACAGCCATCAGTCAGAGTCACTGGGATACACAGCTGCTCTGGGATCAGACTACTGGGTAAGATTTCACAGCTCTTCAGTTGATAAGCACGATGAAATAGTGCCGGCACATCACTCTAGGATATCGTACTGATAGATGTGCGTACGGCCTGGGTAGAGTGAAAGAAACATGGCCTTTTTGTTTGAATTTAATCCAAAAAGCACTTACTATCTAACCCTATGTTGGACGTTTCCCTTCAATGTTTTGAGTTCAGTTAGAGACTGCACACCTTCAAACAGCCTACTAGCAAAGAACCAACACCACTTTAAAAACTGTTCAAAGCTCAAAGGTAAAATATTGATTTGACACATTTTCCCTCTCCCCACACAATTATTACCGCTCAGTTGTTTTCTGTAGTCAGCAAAGGCAGTGAACGGGAAGAGTCTGACACACTTAACAAAGCGAGGCCAGAGGAGGCGCTGGCACAGGCCCAAGAAAACCTCTCCGTCCAAAACGAGTCGATTCATCTCTAACGAGCCTAACAAGGGGGCCGCCAAACACATGCTCATTTAGATGCCGCGAGGGCCGCGCGTTGTCATGGCGGTTCCTCCGAGCCACCCAGCGCAAGCGGAGAGAGAGAGGGGACGAGCACCAAGACGGGGAGTCACGAGGCAGCCTCTTTCTCCTTCCCCTGCTCCAGTGCTCAAATGGGTCGTCTGAAAAAAAAAACTAGGTGACACGTGCTGTCACTCACACGCACTCCTGGCATCCCACACACCAAGACCCCATTAGGGGGCCACCACAGGTTTTTTGGGGCCACACGCTGTACAGGGGCCACTGGCCGAGGCCTCCGTCCATTGCTATCTCTCAGCACCCCCTCTGCAGGCTCAGAAGCTGCCTGGGGTGATGGGGTGCATTTGGGGGATTTTAATCAACTCAGCACCCGTCTGTGTTTTGGCACAGTTAAACACTTCACCAGTTCTGCTTTGTTCATAGTGTATTACAATGTAAGTACTCTCTTTCAAGCAGAGAAAATAGTTAGATGGTGTGCAACCCAGTGGGTTTTAGTCAGTGCTATGGTAAAACTACAGCTTATCTGTGAAGTATGTATGCTGTGAGGAGAATGTATGTGTGAATGACAGGCGGTCAAGGACTAAGAGGTCAACAGAATGCAAGAGTAGCATAAAAACATCAAATAAATACGGAAATGTTGGGTGTGTGAGCACGTCTGAGAAAGAGATCCAGTATAGAGAGAGAGACACATGGCAGGAGAGAAGAACTGTGCCGGTATGCATACCTTCACACAGCACATAGCAGAACATGAGAATGTAAACATCAGTGATATATGACAGGCCCAGCTGTCAAGCAGACCACAGCAGCACGGATTAGCCTTGTCTTCACTCCTAATGCCAGCTTTCACGCAGCCCCTGGCTCCTCTGGGTTTCTACTGCAGTGACTGACCTCAGGTGCAGTGAGAGCCAAGGGTAGGAAAGGACAGGTGAGCCTCAGCTTGACCCCACGCCTTCACAACCAGTGGCAATCCTTTATGACCTCACTCTACACTCATAATAATTGTGTGAGAGTATGGTGCTCCCAAGACATTACCGCAGGGGATATGGACGAACGGATCAACACGATCAACAAAAACAGTCTCTTTCTCTCTCTCTTTCTCTCTCTCTCTCTCTCTAAAAGGCACTAAACTGACTCTGCTGTATATAGCATAGAATGACAAGCATGCATACAATGCTTTCCTCTCACCCTAATACAAATACACACTCTCTGTGTCCACACTGCAGTAGTGTATTTTTTGTAATTGGGAGGAAAAATGTGAGGGGAGTGGGGGTGGGGGGACGCAGCACACTAGCTCACTTCACTAAGCCTCCACATACATGTGCAAAGCATTCTTCTCGGGCTGGATGCTCAGTCACGGTCTGCGTTTGTCCCCTTTCCAAATAAGATAAGGCAAACAGTGGTGCGGCTCACTTCATCCACAGCAGTGCACAAGGCGAGGCGCTGAGAGAGATTGCACTTATTGTAACCTGGTGGTGGGGGCTTTCAGCAAGAAGCCTAACAAAGACAACTTCCAGCCCGGGCTGGGTGATTATGAGATGAGAATGAGAAGTGACCGTTTCTGCCCACAGGGTGCCAGCCCTCAGGAACAAAGAGACGCTCCGAGACAGAGGTGGAGAGAGGAGGAGAGAGCGCACCATTCCAGGCATCCACCATTATGATAATGTGACATGGGGGGAGACAAATGGAAGTAGAAGGCCTTAACAAGGTTTGACTTTGTGTGGAGATCTGAACATGCCACAGCTTAAGGGGCTTGAAGGCAACCACCCCCATCCTCTACAGTGACAGACACACATACGTATGTGCCTTGAAGACATATGACATATATACAGAGCACATGCATGTCAAGAAGAGGTATCATCAATAAAAACCTCTGAAACAGAAGGACATAACAATACATCACCAATCACAGGACCACCCCCGACCCCCCAATCAGCTCCTATACACACAGAATGCCTCCAGCCACAATACCCCTCTGTGCTCAGTTCAGTCCAACAGTCCATGTAGCAGAACTGGAGAGTCCTATCACTTCGAGAGGACACATCTGTGATGGGGGGTTATTTTTTATCCACATTTCTTATGATAACTGTAAATGGATCTGGCAGGAGCTGCCCAACAACCAAAGCCACTGATGTTAGAATGACAATGACCAAGCCAAACAAATGGTTTGGGTGACTGTTATTTGACCCACATTGAGAAACCCTCAGCACTGTAACTGGAATTAGTAATTTCATGGTAAGAAGGCCTGGGGAAACTGCTATTAAATCATTTATTAGTCCAGGATGTTTTGTGAGCCTGTAAGACACTTACAGAAAGGATTTGCCTGCTCACAGCATATGAGAGATGCATAAAGATGTGTGCCTTTGGATGATATGGATGGATATGGATGGATGTGATCTACCAGTGTCAATTTTCATTTAGCAGAAAGCAGTGTTGATATCACTTTGATAAAGAACAGCTGCAGAGATGCACATTTGACACATTTGCTGTCTTTCCAAAAATGGCACGTTGTGTTGGCTGCTCAGAACTAGATGCAATGAGTAATAAATGCGGTCTAGCACCATCTCTTTCCATTTTCACCCAGATCTGCTGGCACCTCTTCCCGACCACCACCCCAAATTGTTATAGGTCCACCAGTCCATAAACCCACTCACATGACAGACAGACAGACATACACTACTGAGTGCAAACACGGCTGTTCCGGTTCTCATGCGTCCACTCGCTGGCTCTTTCAAATTACGCATGACAGAAAATCGATTTTTTCCTCCAAAGGACTGCAAAAGCCACTATCGTACTCACACGCCGAAACATAACTGCAAATACCGTTGCCAGACAGACCAAATAGGCTATCGAAATAGCGGGAGCGAGGCTTCATCTGCTACATCAGCACCAATTGAGCGACACGTCTGTTACCTATTGTGTACCTACAAAAACATTTTTATCTCACGACTATAAACAATGTCTGTAAAAAACAGATCATTGCAAGGACATATGAAAGGTAATGTGCCAGTGTAGCATGTTAGTGTGCCTTATGTTTCACCTGCAACAACATGCTGTCCACGCGGCTCGCCAATGGAAAAACAAATGGTTAATGACACATCATTATCTAGCATGATTGCTTTAAACATAAGTCTATGTTGTCTTTGATATGAACAACCGATTCATAGATATGACGACAGAACACATGGACAATGCCAGTGGGCTAATCCTGCATGAATGATAGCCCGTGCAATCTTAGGGTTAGGATGCAAGTTTGCAGTAAATCATTTCTGGTGTTTAACGATTGAGACAGTTGCTGTCACCAACTGATCGTTACATACCTTCATGTCATTGACAATTGCTTGGAAAAGCCCACCAAGCGCCCCGCACTCCTTCTCCACCGACTCCACATCCATAATCCAGGGTTCGTGAATTTATTAGCTAGAGCAATTTCGAGGAGAAAACGGAGACCTTCCGAATAATTTCCACGACAGCAATAACAAAAAACTTAACGTTTCCCTTCCTTTCCTCTGGACCCAACCAATCCCCGGAGTGTGAGGCAGGATGCACGTATTTGTTTCAAAGAGAAAGGTTAAATAAATACGCTTTAATTAACTCTGTCCTTCACTGTCGGTTCGCAACCACTGCCCGTATGAGATTGGGCAAGTGATGGTGAGAGAAGAGAGAGGTTTTTCTCCCTCTCCCCAGCTCCGGGTCTACTCCCCGCGACAGGAGGCAAAAAACGCAGATGGCACTGCAATGGGCATGCTCATGTTTAGACAGCGTCGCGAAATTGAGTTGGGCTGGTGAAGAGGCAAGAATAATGCTAGAGCGATGTATCGAAATGCGGAGCCGTCAGACAGAGAGTAGCCGGCGAGTGTGAAGCTGCCCGTGACTAGAGCAGATGCACTGGGCTTAGGGGTGCGGAGTGAGCAGGCAGTAATTCGATACATGGGAATCGAAGGGGGCCGGACAGCTTTCTTGTCACATGGAAGCAGGAGGGAGGGGAGGGATACGCCGTCTCTCTCTCTCTCTCTCTCTCTCTCTCTCTTTTCTCTCTCACACACACACACACACAGATATCTCAGGCAAGCAAATTAATAATATATTTTTTAATGATAAAGCATTAATTGATAATAATTCATACATGTTTTGTTTATAATCCATCCTTTACAGACCAATGTTGAATTATGAAAATCACTGTCATTGTTAATGCACTTAAATCATTCCAATCTGACACTTATACTGAAAGGGATTTCCTAATCATTGTCTCTCCATTCTACAAGATATACAGTGGATAATAGTTGACTGGACAAAAGCCACTAATTAGATGTGTGGTTTAATGAAGAGGAAATACCTTAGATGGGCTAATGCAAACAGCTGTTGCATAACTGGATGATTTCTCCATCAATAGCTGAATAATGAGCGAGTAGGTCAAGTACTTGCAGTCATGTTACAGAGGGAAACCTGGCAAGCTATATGTTATAAATATAGTTCATTGATAATTGCTGAACTCTTTTCCCACCTCTTTTGATAGCATTATAACGGATTGGAGTTGATTGAAAAAATGTTTTTTATTAATGTGCACACAGATAATGCATATGTGCTTATGTGATTAGTACAAAAAATAGATTATAATGTACAAATCTACAACTCCTAATTTCCCAATTCCACAGACATTAGAATATACTCACAGTAGGGACAAAAACACACATGCTTGTACTGTCTATGTAGGCAATAATTAGCAAGGATATTTTCTGTTTTCTCAGATTCCAGATGAGGAGAGCGCAGATGCGTTCGTTTTGAGGGGTAACAGACTGATGAAAGAATTCCCACAATTTCCTGGTTATTTTGTTATTGGCTTTGGGTGAGTGAAGTGGTTGGCTGGTGGAATTTAATCAGCACGGTGGCAAACCAACTGTAATGGGAATTGTGCAATCTACATCTAAAAATAGGCCATTAATGGAACGCTCCATTAATGCAAGGTAATGGAATTCAAATGAGACCCCCTTCCCCATTGTGACTTATAGCCAAATTAGGTGTTGAATTAGACTGAACTCTGAGGATGCAAAGGCTCCAGATGGATGACTGAAGGACTGGGTTCATGTCATAACCTGCCCTCACAGCCTCAGCGTGGCCCGGCCACTGCCCTCTCTCTGGGGCCAGTAAAGGGCACAAGCCCTTCCTATTTTGCGTGGGCTGGCGGTGCTTGCGTGCCTCTCAGTCTCTCTCCGCCCTTCTGCAGGCCTTGCCCAGGAGAACCCCCTGCCAGCACACACATTACTCAGCAGAGCACCGGAAGCGCTGGCATCAGCATCAAACTGCCAGTCATACCTGCTGGGCAGCAGAACAATGGCGAGCCCCGTGTCCTCCCTCTGTGTCTCTCCTCGCTGGGCTTCTGCACCTCTCCTGTCTCATAGTATTGTGCCTGCCACTCACATAGGGTTCACTCTGTAGGCAGTTCACACAGGCCAATCATTTTGGTTTTGTTATGAATGAAACAAGGAAAAATCACGTAGGCTACAACTAGAAAGTAGCCTGGCTAGCGCCACCACTTCTCAATGAGACGTGGTCTGGGAACCAAACGTTCATTTTCTCGTATTTGAAAAAAATGCCCAGATCCGTTTATTGGGTGCCACGGATGTCTATCAAATGCGTCTGTGCATAGCTCATCATCGTCTTGCTTTCCCACCTGTTCTGTGATTGGTTCCCTATCTCAGGCGAAAATTTGCTCCATGGTCTCCAGGCTGCCTTAGCAGCGTGAATCAAATCGCGCGCAAGGCAGCATGGGAACACCCAGGCTAACTAGAAAGTACCATTTCGTGTTTGAAATTACAAGTGTAACACAGCACAATTTAAACCGACGTTTGCACACCAGGCCTGAAAAGTATATCAGGTCAGATATCATGGAAACTCCTATCACAAAGCCAAGTTCATGGCCATTGTGTGAGCCCCACACGCCTCCTGTGATCATAAGTAGCAAATGGCTACAGTGTTAGCATGTGGTCTACATTCTGCAGCAAGCCATTTAGATTATAGCACTGCAAAGATGTCAAGCCATCAGATTGAGAAAGCATGAACGGAGGGGCAGTGAAAGTTAACACAGGAATAGAGAGCAGAGGAGAGGAACAGAGACGAAAGACAATGGGGAACAGGAGTGGGGAAGAACAAAGTGAGAAATGCAAACGCGACTCAGGAGAGTGAAAGAGATGTGTCAGGCAGAAGTGTAGAAAGTGGGAAATGAAAGGAGGATGGGTGGAGAGGAGGAGAGGCCGTGCCCATGGTGGGGACTCCACAGAATCCACAGAAGTACCAGACCTCATCTTCTTTCTTGTGACGAGGAGAGGAAGTGCTTTGGGGCCTTACACAACCAATATGTTTCTGTAAAGTTTCCAAAGAAACTGGCCTCCTGACCCTGGAGACATATGGAGAAATAGTGTGCTAGCCTTGTGATGAAGGAGGGGTGACCTCAGCGGAAAATCACATACTGTAAGCTCATTTTACATCTCTCCTCAAAGAGTCCTCATTTATCATTAGCTTAACTTTAAACAAAACAACAAAAATCTGAATCACTGACACATAGATTGAGACTTCACAGGCCAAAATAGCGATAACGTTTGTGTGTGTGTGTGTGTGTGTGTGTGTGTGTGTGTGTGTGTGTGTGTGTGGTGTGTGTGTGTGTGTGTGTGTGTGTGTGTGTGTGTAGTTCTGTTTAAGAAACCGAGAGAGAAATGAGGATGTGCACATGCATGTGTTGCATAGATTCATGTTTACACTTCAGTTGTTCTGTAGAGGTTATACGCGTAACCTTCCTAAAAGCACAGCCATTTCCAGGCAAATAAAGCAACCTGGTTCAGCTACAGTATACAGCCTGATATGTTATCACCACTGAAGGCTCTTCTCATTGGCCTCCCCGAGAACTCTCTTCCTGTTGAGTGTGGTGATGCATGGAAATTTCTCCATATCAGCTAAATGGTGCATGCCTTCAGAGAGGGATGGGAGACTGCTTCAGAGGTTAAAACATGTATGGCTGGTACGGAGTAAACATTGTGGACCCTGATTAATGAAAGAGGACTGAACTCTTAATGACTGAGCTTGTTGGAATGTTCTAGCAGCCCCGTAGACACCAACGCTAGTTTGGCATAATGTGAGTGCAAGAGTGCTTGATTAGCGTAAAGATGTTAGGAGTAGGCAGCCTGGCGCCTTTCCTACAGAATGTTCCTCTGACCCTTCTATGGGGTTGGAAGCCATTTCAGATGTATTGCTTGTCAGACAAGAAAGAAAAAATAACATAATGTCAGTCACATGTGCTTTCCCCTTTGTGTGTGTCTGTATGTGTGTGTGTGTGTGTGTGTGTGTGTGTGTGTGTGTGTGTGTGTGAGAGAGAGAGAGAAAAGAATTCGTGTGCATGTGCATCTCTTCACACATAATGTCATGTATTTTTGCATAACCGTTTGTGTATACCTGTGATGTGCATGTGTGTGTGTGTGTGTGTGTGTGTGTGTGTGTGTGTGTGTGTGTGTGTGTGTACACTGTGCAGTCATTACGATGCCCCAGTGACACTTTAGCCACTGACCTTGGGCGAATGAGCAGGAAGCCACTGCAGGAATGGCTACTGTCTGTAGACAGATTACATCTTTCTCTAAATCAATCAATAAATCCATGCTCTCCAGGAAAGCATTGCTTGTAACCATCAGCAGCACACTGCCCTTCCCAAACAGTATACCATAAGTTCCTCTTGCATTCTCTCCTCCCCTGTCTCTCTGGCCAATCTCATATTACTCTCTCTCCCCTCAAACACATCAAATCAAACTGATTCCTGAAGGGAAAGTCTTGTGCAACACCCCTGCCCCTACTGCAGCATTGAATCCACGATTTAAATGAAGTGGATAAAAAATAATAATATGTCAAATATTTCTGGGAAATGATTCCATCCTGGCTTGCCAATGAAAACCACAGTCTCATTTTAGAGGTCGTTTCCTCTGTCTAGGACATATGACACAGGCGAGTCTCGGAGCTCCCTGGCCCCTGGTTAGCTGGATGGGTGAGTATTATGATAAGGGCTCATTAGACTCTCCCAACGCTTCATCTCTCTCTCCACCTCCTCTAATCGTTTTGTTATTCTGTGTACCAGGCTTCCACTCAATGTCAGCCACAAGCCACTAAATACATTTGAATTGGACCACTGGGCGCTTTGACAGATCTCTTTTTTTTATTATTATTATTCTCCCCTCCTCTCTGCTCACGTGTCTCTCTGTTTACATTTGAATTCCTTCTCCATGAGGGAAGCTGCTCTGATTACGCCGCAGACTCCAGCTTCAGGAGCTTTCAAGCTGTGCCACATGGCTCCAGGTCCCATCAGAGGGCACTCGCTGCAGCATGGGGCCCTCACACGGTAAAACATGGCTCCAGTAACATCTTTTAGAGGGGACAACATATCAAAGGTCATGCCTGACCAATCAGCCAGCGGAAGAGTATTACAGCGGCCTTTTCATATCACTGCAACTATGATGATGTGTATTAAAGATTATCAGTGGAATATGACTACTGTGAGTTGCCATCATCATACCTCTCCCACTGGAACAGTATCGGGTATGCGTCACATGTGGACATGCGTCAGTAGCCTTGTGTTATGCTACATTTATGCTAGAAGCCAAGTGTTGGTGACTATGCCTTCTATAAAGTGCAGTTCTGGTCCCACTGTCGCATATTTGCATGAAAGGAAAACAGGGTGCATTACCATATTTCAGCATTAGCCTGCTTACCCATCTTCCTCTCCTAACTGGGTCATGATGAGTCACACAACCCACTCTCTAGTCCTCCTCTCCCTATTCCTCCCTTTCTCTTCTTCACCCCACCTTCCTCTCCCTCTCCCTCTCTTTGTCACAATGCAGAACCGCCCACTTCCCATGTTTGAAGTCCATCGGTGGTTTCTTTAGCATCCATGGGAGAGGGTCCCAAGAGATGATCAGCTGTAAGCTCAAGCTATTACAAATTCAAAGGATCCTCTGATGGATGCTCTATTATTCACCCTTAAAATCGGCACACATTCTCCATTTTCAAGTAGCTGCTTTTCAGCATCATTTGACGGAGCTTGTCATTATGGGATGTGCTACTCTGAGGCCTCAGAAAGTGTTGTGCATGCTGTGCATTTGCTTGTTTACATGGTCAGTCCGGTACAGCGTCTAGCCCTGCGTCCACTCTGGATGAGCAAGCCCCAGAGAGGAGTAATGATAGAAGGCTGGGGAAGGGAACGATGACATCAGCAGCTATTATTGGAGGCACAGACTCAACAGACTCAACAGACTCGGCTGCCAGAACTAATGGAGCATGACCTCTCACCTCTGCCTGCTGGACATCTGCAGGACATCAGCAGGACACTGGGAAATGATACACACGTACAGTAAACACCTCCTTCATCCCTTTACAATACAATCCATGAGCACCTTCATGAACTATATTTCTAAGATGTACAGATTTACACCCATGCTAAATCTTTCCAAATTTGGTTTAGATTGTTATCAGTATAACATGGAAGATGTAGTTTGACCATGCTGAACCCAAAGGTCTGGGGAAAACACAGACAAAAAACTTAATGAAATGAGGTATAATCCTTTGTTATTAAATATCCAACCTATTTTAATTAAGTCATACATTATGCTTATTTTCAGTAGTTTACAGCAACAGTGACAAACTCCTAACTGAATTTTTCAACCACTTGGGACAGAACCATAAGTAAAACACTTAGTAATGCCAAAAGCAGATGCCATTAACTTCAAGCGGTCAATACAGCCTTGACCCTGCTCCTGAAACCGAAGTGAGCCAAGGTCACCTTTCGCTCTCTCAGTCTCGCTCACCTTTTACCCCAGGCAGACATTCCAGTCCTCAGTGCTCCCTCATGACGGGGAGCAGACGAGGGAGCCGGGGCAAGTGTCACGGAGCGCAGCATCCTCTTGTCCGGTCAGAGGTCAGCAGCATTACGCCCTCAATGATTGAGCACTTCCTCTGAACTGCACAAACTAGAACTTGTTGTGTGATAAGAGCACACATGACAATGTCTTTTTAAATTGGTTTTTGTTTTGTTATTGTTTATATCTCAGAACAACCACTTTCCATATTATACAATCGGGGTGGACATTAGATATAACTAATAACTAAACAAGGCAATAGCTCACTCTGGACAAACTACACCCTTAGAGATAAAAGCAAATATATAACGTTACGTTAAAATAATTTCACAAATAATTTTCAAGCATGATACAAATTCTCCATTGGCTGTGTTGAAGAGTTGTTGTGATGTCTCATCTCTGAGTGGCAGCAGAGGTTGGCTGGCTTTCATGAGGAGCTGGGCGAGGGGAGGAACAGCTTTGCTCCACGCGGGGGGTGTCAGACAGGCACAACACCTGCGACAAAACGAGAGGAAATGTCACCTTGGTGACGCCGCTCCCCTGGGAGGTGGGAGAAAGCAAGACCCTTCGTTTGCACCGTCCTCTACACCTCCACCTCTTCACCATCTTTCCCTCGCTCTCTGAATAAGATGCTCCCTCCCCAGCACTGACTGAATTCTCCCTGTCCGCCATAATCCTCCAGCACCGCTATCCTCTGCTCTGCTCCCATCCCCTCTCATCTCCGTCCCACTGAGTCTGTGTGTAAGGGAGCGGAGACACTCTGCCAAGCCGCCTCCGTAACACTGTCTTCTATCTGCAGCATGCACAGATGGGCCTATGAGTTCACCCCCCTGTGTCGTGACTGTGCGTTGCATCACTTGCCTTTCCTGTTGGTCTTTCTTTCTTTCCTTCTTTTTTTCCTTCACTTCTTATCATCATGTAAAGGTTTCTGGCCAGTCTGCATCTCGTTCCTCTCACTCCTATTCTTTCTCTTACATTTCTCTGTTACTCTTTCACTTGGCTTGTGTGTGTGTGCCTCTCTCTCTCTCCCTCTCTCTCTCTCTGTCTCTCTCTCCGTCTCTCTCTCCCTCTCTTTATGTCTCTGTTCTCCCCCCGTCCGTCTGTGTCTGTCCGTGTGGTGGGTTGGTGGGATACGTGTGTGGGTGAGGGCGAGCGGCCAGCGATCCTCCCTCTCTGTCCCCTCCTTCCGCTTGCTGCCCCAGTCTTGCGTCCCCACTCTACAGAATGTAGGTCTTTGCTCGCCTACAGCCATCAGCAGCAATCAGTTCTGCCCCAGTTACTGAGCCATCACTGAGACCAAACACACACACACACACACACACACACACTTACGCATGAGAACACATTACACAACACATACAACTACACTCATGCACATATTCACACACGCACAGACACAGACACACACACAGACACACACACACACACACATGAACACATACAAACACATGCGCACACACAGAGACGTGTTAACACTGAAATTTCTCACACATTTGCATGCTAAAAATTTCTCTCTTTCTCTCTCTCTCTCTCCCCATTCAGTAAAGATTCACTTATGGAAATGCAAAAGCAAAAACATACAACAATATGCAGGAATGCAACAACTGTCTGCAGCCCTGTGGCGTCTACAGATTTATGTAAGAATGATGCACTTTGACCTACAGAAAACTGTGCACTGAGAGCATCAGGCAGCCTTACCAATTCAAATGTCTCACCGCAAAAAGAAATTCCCAGTGCTTGTGCATGGCACACACATCTGTGACCACAATCGCTGCCTGGGGTCAAAATGACAAGCCAGCAGTGAGCTGCACTGGAGGGGAGGCTGATCAGTGTTGGGCCGTAACATACAGAGAGGTGGCGCAAGGCTCAGGCACTGGATGCGTCGGTGGGCACCAGGGGGATTGTGGGAATTGAGTGCAGTGTGGTGATGAGGACACTCTGCTTTGAGAGGCCTATGTCTCTAAATGAGCCTTAACATTTGTTTTTATGCACATGCTATTGAATAATATACCGATAAACCAATTATCATGTACCATATTACTGCTGAATTACAACTGAACATATTACCATATTTGAAATGTAAGTCACCTGACAGCAATCAGCAATCATTGTTAAATATATAGATATATGTTGTACTTTTGGTGAATTATTGAAAATAGCACCACCCTAAGGTGAGTTATGGCATGGTGATTTAAAGGTTCTCTAAGCACAGTTGGGTGATGTCACTTCTGTTGACCTTTCAAACAAAACAGAAAGCTTGCTCACCCCTCCCTCCCATGCAACTATAACTGTCATGAATGCACATCTCGTCGGTGATTGGCTGGAACAGTTTGTTATGTTTCATGGTCCAGGCTGGACCTGGCTGTTTTTGTTGTAGTTTTTGGAGCCTGGGCTGTCCGCAGGGATCACATTTCTTTACAGCATATTCAGGAGACTGGCAGCTAGCAGATCATGAGAAGATGTTAGCTGTATGTGATGTGCATCTGTTCTATGCACAATGCTGCAGCTAAATCTGATTGACAGATCTGTCACCATGCAGAGTATGCATTCAGCAGCAGTCTTTATTGGTCATACTGTATGCTGGTTCTCTGTTATGGTGGATTTCTACAAGAAGAGAAGAGAAAAATGGAGCAGTATAAAAACCAAACCACTCAGAGTTTAAATGAACTGAGGAGAGTTCTAGTTAAACACTGGATGAGTTCCTTCATTTTTGGTGAGGTTAGCCCTTTCAGTGCAGTGGGAATAACACAGTAAGGCTTCGTTCAGCTGAGTTCCTCTTCCACACCGCCACCCACTGAGTTTGATGAAACCAGAACCACACAGTATTCAAAGTTGTAAACAGAATAGTCGTGTTTCTCTGTACACTATGGCATTCCACGCTGGAAGAGCAGAGTGCAGAACAGTTTCCACATGGCACATTATTACACATAAATTTGATTTGGGGTTTCTATAAAATGGTAATTTATTAATATTAATGAATTTTGCACATTTTGGCTGCATGAACTGTGAATGAGAGCATTCAACTATTTTCTGCCTTGTTTGAGCAGCCATAAATTACACTGAATCTTAAGGGTAAGGCCCACTAAACAATTCTGGACTGTAGATGATCTTTCCATCCATCTGCAAACGGATGCCTTTATCACTTCCAGGTCACTGGTGATTGGCAGTCACAGTCACATGATTTCCCCAAATGTTACTGCTCCCACCCCCACCCCAAACTGAACTGGAGTTGAGTCGCAGCATTCTGCGTGTTTTTATGTGTAGGCTATGGGTTTCAGAGAAGCGCTGGTGGAAACATCTTGATCTTGGGCACACTGCAGCCATCTGCCCAGATTTTATTAGAACATGCGGGCAGAAATAAAACCACTGCAGACAGACCGGCATTCACATGCACTTCCAGAAATCACAAATGTCTTCCTGCCATCTGTGATTCACCAGCATTTACGATCAAAGCCTTTAGGATACACTTAGGAAAGGATGTCTTTCTCATCACTGTGTATCATTTTCTGAGCATTCATGTGGCCTGTACAACTTCCCTCTTTCATCCTATGTACGACAAACCTCTCAATGTATGTTATCCATGCATTGTTAAACAGCCATGAATGAAATGGCCATAATCTGGTCTCAGCAGGAGAGGGGGAGCAGCTCAGGTATTAGGGGCTGTGGGCTGTGGGAGCCGCCCCTCCACCTCACTTTCCCACTTGGACAGGTTACAAGGGGGAGGAGCTGAGCGACGGAGCAGAGCTCATTAATCTTTCACTTTCATTTCATGCTGAATTATTGAACACTTCAGCGTGTCTTTTTTTCTCTTCTTCTTCTCCTTCTTCATGCCGTTCCCTTTCTTCCCTTTCCTCCTTTGTCACTGTATAGCATCTCTCTCCTCCCTTTGATGAGACGGGCTGGCATCTCTCGAACCCTCCCACCCCCCTTCCTGGAGGTGGACTTGAGAGAGACAGCACTCCCCTTCCCAGGCCCCCTCCTCTGCCAATTCCTACAGCCAAGGTCCCACTGGGGCAGATTAAGGGGATAAGAGGTGTCAGTGCTCCTGCCCTCTGCCTACGCCTCCCTAACACACACACACACACACACACACACACACACACACACACACACCCCCCAGTTCACCACCACATGCACAGCTGACACATTTGCCTGTTTTCAGACAACAACTTGCACTGTTAAATAATCCATGCCCTAGCTTTTTTTCTGAAGGATCATCCATGTATAATACAAGCATAGTTATTAATACGTCACTGACATCACACAGTGGTATGAGAACATAATAATGAAAATAGCCCTGTTTTTTACCATGCTTTTTGCAGATTCGGTTCAATTCCGATTTAGTTATCACAGAGGACAATCGAGTTGTAGTGTCCACACACTATGTGTGTCCAGCAGGTTAGTGATGAAAAACTGCCTGGTTGCTCAGTATCGTTGTCTTAAGCGTAAGCCTGGTAGGAAGTGGGTGCAAAAGTGGAAAAGTGGACAAGCTAAAGATGTGAAGGCGTTATATTATGGGGTTGAGAGAAGATCCGTAATATTTTGTTCGTTACCATGATCCACGACTTGAGGTCTATGTGATAGCTTCAGGAGGACAAACAGATGGGAATGGTTGACCATAAAACCCATTATTCAATTACAGTATTTACCCTTCATATCAGGTCTCTTTGATTCAGCCAGATCCAGCCAAGAAGAATCCAATTCATTTCTGTTTCAGGCATGAGCATGAGAAGATACTGCCTCCAAAGCCAATTAGGGGGGTCTGTTGCTCTTGCGTCAGGGGAAAACCAACACCTTTTTGGGCAGACTGCAACATGGCCTATATAAATCTCTGCAGCGTGAAATCAAAAGAGCCTCTTGGATCTGATGAAAGAGCATAGAAAGAATATAATACACACACAAAAAGAGGGTGGGCTTACATAGCTGGAAAAGACAGAGAAGAAAGACACAACATGGGCATTGACAAAGAAGCTCGGGGGGAAAACATGAAGAACAAAAAGCAAAAATGGTTGGTGTAGAGAGTTGGTGAAGAGACTTACACACTTTCTGAGGTGCTTGAAAGTGGTGATTAAGAATGCTGCAAAAAGAATGCAGAGAGAGAGAATGAGCACTGCTTTCCCCTTCTCCATCTGAATAGAATGGTGGTGTGGTAATGAGCCCACCTTGGGAAGGGTTGATGGTCCGTGACCTTCCTCTTGTTCAATGAATTACAAAATGAGAAGCGGTGAGCAATCTCTCTCTCTCTCTCTCTCTCTCTCTCTCTTTCTCTCTCTCTCTCTCTCTGTCCTTAACCTGGCTCTGTCCCAATTAGTTCACTGCAGTGTGTGAATAGTGAGCTCTTCACCTATAGCATGCTGTTCCTCATGAGAGACAATGACGGAGCCTCTTGTCATGAAATCCTCTGAGCAGGTCTGTTGTTCACAGTGAACCTGAAGGATTGACTGAAGACTGCAAAGTCGAAATACCCACTGATTGGTCACATCACATGAGAGAACAGACACACAGTCAGCCCATATAAAATGTAGCACGGACCATGGAAATTCATTTCTCACACATTTTCTTTTGAGTCTGGAATTTTAACCTCAGAATTTTTCACCATCTACACTTGTCACACACTTGGCACGCAACTACTAAAGGTCTTAGGAGGTTATAATGAGGTACAGAGATGTACTGTACAGTCTTAAAACCCCTGAACATAATAACACCATCAAACGGCTAAAGATTACAGCTCAGTCAGGGTCAAACTGAGGAAGAAAATGCCCAGGCTAAACACTCATACTGTACAGTGGACTGAGGAGCATTTCAGTTCCCTGTGGCAAGGCAAACTGTCCACACAGACCTCAACTCAGCCAGCGCTGTGCTCCCAACCAACCCCCCCTCCCTCCCTGATGAGCTCTACAGCATCTGCACTGACTTGAACCAGGGAGACAAGGAGGTCACACCTAGATATTATAAAGCTTTAGAATATCTATGACCTCAGCCACGTGGTGAACTGCCTCTTTCACTTTCAACCTCTGATGTGTGTGCCACCCTGGACGGTGGCCTGGGCAGGTCAAAAAGCATCCAACCCTCACCATGGACTTTTTACTCTCCTCCCATCCAGCAGGCATCTCAGAGACTGTAACCCTGCTGAACTCCACACCATAGCCCTTTTACATCTCTATTTTATATTCTCTTCATTTTTGCACAGGCTGAACCTGTCGCATTTTTCAGAATACTATTCTAATATTATTATAATTGTCTAGATTTTATTCTGCACATACAACCCTTTACTATGCTTTTACACTTCTGGCCAGATGCTGACTGCATTTTATTGATTTATCTGTAGTCTGCACAATTACAAAGTTGAAACCTCCTAAACTCTTCAGAATCTTCACTCAGCATAATCATAATATACTAACCCCCTCACTGTTGCCCAAAATAATCACTTGTTACAAAGTGTAACATGGTATGCTAAATGGTTAAATAACTGATGGAGAAAGAGAGCGCAGAGATGAGATGATCTCAGTTTACTGAAGAAACCTGATTACAGAGATTACAGTTGATAAATTATACAAAGCAGCTGTACAGATTGGGCATTACTTCTGAAAAAGTATGCACTGCCTTCTCTCTCTGCCCTTGGTGATCAATAAATTATCTATCTATCTATCTATCTATCTATGTCCTTTGTCTCTGGTAGCATTTGATCAGCGATTTGATCAGCGCTTTTGTTGAACTAGGGTAGTGCTTAACTACTAGCTACTGCAAGCTATGGGGGGTGTTATACATGATCTTATGTGATCATGTAAACAATATTCAAACCAAAACTACTGCTTTCTAGACTAAGCTAAGACAAAGCTATACACTTAATACACTAAATAACTCTGTTTTTGCTCCTTTACTCACCCCATGCCATCTTCTACAGTATACTTGCCCAATTGGCATCATCATGCCCCCCTTCCCCCCTCTATTTTTAGGCATTAGTTTACATGATCACATGGAACCACGGTAATATAGCCACACAAAGGCTTACCCAGAAAGAACATGCAGACCACACACACAACCAAGTCTTTGAATATTTGCTACTTTTTCTATACCAATGCACAGATTTATGTTCATATGATTATAGTTATGGTTAATCATCCCCCCCAGTGAGAGAGTGTGTGTGTGTGTGTGTGTGTGTGTGTGTGTGTGTGTGTGTGTGTGTGTGTGTGTGTGTGTGTGCTCGTGGCATGGGGGCATGGAGAGAGTACAGTGCTGAAGGCTTGTTTCAGGCATTCACACATTAACGGGAGGCCTCTCACGTCAGAGGCTACAGAGAGTTCAGCAAGGCAACAGACGACTTCCAGTGGCGTCACCCAGATCTGGAGTCAACCCATCTGCAGAGGAGAGAAGACAGCATGAGGAAATCAGATGGAAAAGGTGAGGAGGATCAGCATTACACAGATGAATGGCTGACACGCCATGACAGCGATGAGTTAAAGATTAGAGAGTGGTTGGAGTGGGGCTTTGCCGCCATGCACTACAGCCCAGGGTAGGATGTCTCGGTGAAAGACATTACAAGGCTCTACCATAAAGAGCCTTATTATGATTTGGAGAGGTTGTCGACATGTTGGGAAAGTTTTACAGCACTGCTTGAGCCCAAACATGGTGTCATTAATATTCAAAAGGCATCTGCCATAGAGTCTGCACCAAAATAAAGAGGGAGCCAGTTTGCTGTTCGAGGCAAAAAGGGCAAATGTATCTCCATGAAGATCTGAAGCAGGTGCTCACTAAATTATGAAATCATTGTGGAGGTAAGCTGCATTCTGCTGAAAGGTAAAATATGGAGAAAGCATTGGGAGAAAATGACCAAGTTTACTTCTCACAAATTCTATGCAGGGTATTATAAGTTGATTGTGGGGCCCACAATATTTGTGATGTAATAGTACTTAGAACAGCACAAAAGTAGGCCTATGATAGATTCTGTCACCGGGTAGGCCTACTAGAGATTTAAGTAATACAGAACTGTACCCCTGTTATTGCCTCTTTTCCAAGACCTTAATCTGAAGTAAATGAGAGAAAATAATTATTGCTGACTGCTGGTTATTTTCAGCAATCTTCAGAGCAATAGCAATGTTTTGGTTACAAAAGTGCTGCATTACCCCAACTTTCTTTGGAGATTGAGTTATTAAAACAAACAGCTGCAAATTGTGCTTGTTATGGAATGCATGACATGGAAAATACTGACAAGACATTGATAAGAATCTGTGTGGTACATTTTCTTATTGTGTATACTACGTATACCTATTAGATGGGTTCAAGACATTTCAAAACAGGTCATATTGGCCTGGCATGAAGTGCTGGCTGGGTGTCAGACTGTCTGAAACCTGTCTGGTTTTGCATTATCTGAACAGCCTCATCACCTCACCATTAGGCACTTAGAACAGATGTAATGGCACTACAGTGTGTGTCCCACTCATCCTGATTGAGAGAGTGAGGTAATTCAGTAAAAATCCAGACTACATGACAGAACCATATTATAAATTGGCTCTAATAGAAAGTTGAGTATCTGAAGAAAGTGACTGGCTTCCAAGTGTTCCTATGGTCTTAGTTTCAGTTGGTCTGTATGCAAAAAACAATGTTGTTTCCCATGTTTTGTGTTCTGCAGTTAAATGGCTGAAATACTCTTCAGCCCACTACAGACTGCTCCAGTCTGGCAGTAATACACGAAGACAATCCAGAAGTATTCCTTTCATACCACATGAAATTGCATCAAATTCTAAAAACAGCACAGACGATCCTACAGACTCTCCAAAATGGCCAAGGAAGGGACAAAATATGTCCTTGATTAAGTGTCCATATTCTATGACATTCTTTCAAAGAGCCAGAAAACAAACTTGTGGCTTTCTCATTTTTTAAGGGCCCTTTGCTCCATCCATCCGTATGTCTCTGTTTTCATTTCTGTGAAATTACAGTTCTTAGACATAAAATGTTTAGCAGAGGGGCGATCTGTTTACAACTTCTTGTACCTGCAGGCTGTAGATGTCCTCTGCCATGTGCAGAGTTTCCTCTCTTCTCCTCGCCTTTGAAGTCTCAAGACCTTACACTTATTATCAGGGAAAAGCCACGTCTCCAATTGCAATACTCTCAGACAACAGAAACGACTTTGTCATGGAGAGGAGAGCTCACCATGATTAACTTTGTGCAGGGGAATTCAGCAATACAAATACTGACACAATGACATCATCATTGAAGTGATAAACAAAAAGAACTAAAAACAAGACAAGAAAAAAAGGCTTGTTTTAGTTTTCACATAATATTTGCCTATATTTGAAGGATGCCAAAGTATCTCAGTCTTTCATGAGGCTGTCTATTAGTGATCACAGTCTTTTCATAGTGAGATCTGTCAACATCCACAGCACTATTTCCTGAGGCTCCTTCAAGTGACCAACTGTATCTTAGATACACTATGTTTGTTTTATGTCTGAATAGACTAGTATGTTTTCACATTGGTCTGAGTGTTTGGGCTGCACTGAGTTTAATCTGAAGCTTTCAAGTCTGATGTTTTGGGTTAGGGGTGATTCACTGGGAAAGAATTGTGCTTTCCGCTACTATGTTTGAATGAAGGAAGTTCAGTCAGATTGGGTTTCATTTTCTCTTAAAGATCCAGTGTCCAGATCACTCACTTCAGTCAAATTCCTTCTTCTTACAGGTCTTTGCACCCGCTGCATTCGCAATGGTCACGTTTCTCAGTGGTGTCGGGAGGATGTGACCAGCTGGCCTTGAACTTGCAGGTCTCTCGGTCTCTCTCTCTCTCTCTCTCCAGGAGAATGTGACAAACCACAGAAAACACAGCACAGCTGAGGCAGGAAGAGAGTTTGAGACCAACCAGCTCTGTGTTGAAGCCAGGATTTCCTCTCGGCTCTGACCCCCCCTCCGGCATCACCCTTTCATTCACTTCCTTCCTCCCCCTCACACTCGCTCTGTCGCTCTCTGTCTGCCTGTGAAGCAACGGAGGGGATGGATGCACTGCCGTCTGTAAGCACTTCAGGGGACCCCCCCCCCCACACACACACACACACACACATACACAATTTGCTTATATTGCCTACAATACCCTAAAACGCCTGAAAATGAAAAGCCATGAACGCTGAACACAGACAATCTTTCCA
Organism: Alosa alosa; assembly: GCF_017589495.1. Classification (NCBI taxonomy): domain Eukaryota; kingdom Metazoa; phylum Chordata; class Actinopteri; order Clupeiformes; family Clupeidae; genus Alosa; species Alosa alosa. The sequence continues at coordinate 27,718,422 of NC_063202.1, forward strand.
GTTGTCATATGCACTAGGCCTACATACATCCATGAACACTCATACTCACAGACAGGGTCTTTACCAGGGTGCAGCTAGGCCAAGGAGGCAGTGTTGTGTCTCCATGACAACTGCTTGGCATGCTGAGGCTATCATCAGAATGCATGGCCACATCTTTGCCTCTCTCTCTCTCACTGTGTGTCTGTTTATCTCTTCATTTCATAACATGGACAAGCTTCTACTGAATGAGGAATTGGAGAAATACCATTACCATTAATGATATAGAACAAAAGACCAGAGCATACTGATTACTTAACAGACTAGACTTCAGAAGAAATGAGGGAGATTGTGTTTTATTTCAGTGTATGGTGTAAAAGAATAGAATAGAATAGAATAGAATAGAATAGAATACAATAGATCTTTATTGTCATTGTCACAGGTACAACACAATTTAAAATTTGTTGCACCAAGAAATACAGACAAAGCATCTTCCATGAGGATACTAAAAATGACTTGGTCCTCCTCAGATCACTCTAAAAAAATACCAAGGCAGACCCTGGGAATAAACAGGGTCTGACTAAGGCCTATTAAGACAGCACATTTTTTCCCAGTTGAAAAGGGCCAGTGTGAAGTGCTCCAGTGGCTGAGCAAGGGCCTCTCTTGGTGTGACCTCTGCCTGACAAATAGAGCTACATGTATAAATCAGTGATGGGAACCCAGGCAGAAGGACTGACATTACTCTCGTCAATGCACTGGAATAATGCGTGTAGCGTTTTCCTAACCCACTTCAGTCAACGTCTGTATGACGCAGCGTTCATTTGCATTGGGAAACAGAATTAGAATGTTACGGCTGTCACCTACTGTGAGCGGGCAGCCCTGACGATGCTGACGGTAGACGGTCTGTATTAACCGGACCAATAGCTTACTCATACCCACTGAACACACAAGACTTAACCATTCCAAAGTTTACAGCACCAGCCTGCTATCCAAGAGCACCAGAGAAACATGAATTTGCAATGAAATGGCAATGTGCTGTTCCTTTCTTTAGGATAACAAATAACTGTCTATAGAGATACAAACCACCTGGTCTGGTCAGAATTTCCTTAAATGTATTATACTTTGCGCCCGACACTAGAGGACACACTCGCTTCTCACCCTTGCATATCCTGGGAGAATAAGTAACTTCCACATACAGTGCACAAGCATATACATTATTTGTATTTCTATACAAATGTGTTGATAGTTAACATTTAAAAATGCAATTTTCAAGTCAAAATAATCAAAATAGAGTGCATGTGCCTGATGTGTGCACATCAACACACTTTGAACTGTAGTGATCCAATTCAGGAGGGGACTTGAGTGGTGGAATATAAGACCTGCAGACACTTGTGTGAGTAACATTTGGACAGGCTACTAGCTCCCCCTGCTGAAGATCTAATGCAAGGTAAATCATGAAGATGGTCTGCTGAAAGTGGGAAGGAATTGTTTGTTTGTTTTTACAAACATATCTGGCATAGTCTACAGAGATCAAAGAAATTGTTTGTTGGGATAGAACACACTCGGTAGCAAAAACAAGTATAACACAAGAAAAAACTTTCTAGTGAGATAGCTTAATAGAATTTAATGTCAAACATTTTAACTAACATTTTTACCTAAATAATCCCTTCTTATGATAAGCATGAATACAGGTGCCTTATAAAAAGACAGAATAAGAGGGGACAAATGGAAGATTAACCCGATGAGGCAAGTGGATATAAGGATTATTCCTTTGAGTGTGTAAATATGAAATTAACTTCAAATAATGCCCCTTTTAGAATCAGGCAAGCATGTAGGTCTACAATAATTTGACATTTTTGCCTAGTTTCAGAGACGCCTGGGGCCATCTTCTCTGCCACCTTGCAAACAAAAACAATGTTCAAGTAATATAGTTTGAAGTACACAAAGACATAGATGTTAATTGCCAGGAAGTTCCAATGCATCTTTGAAAACATTGGGGTCTGAATTTGTCCGTTGTGAATATTCTCAATATTTGCATCCATAGCATGTTGTAGTGACTCTTAGTGAAGCTTGGACCATTACATCACATGATATTTTCCAGGGATGATTAATGATTGAGGTGCAAAATTGTTTGGAAAAAAAAATCTGAAAAAGCACATACTTGCTATACTTATGTACACTGAACTGAATCATGAGGATCTGATGAATAGCTTTCAACTAGTTTTACTTGCACTTCATAGGTTTTGAAAATAGCTGCACATTTGGTCAGAATAGGAATTGAAGCAGATAAAATTTTGTAGGCCAACAGGTTTAAGAGAATTGTGAAAACATTGACATGATCATGACAGCACCACCTTGTGGTCAAAGTGTTGTGTTTAGTCCCTTGTTAATGCACAACAATGAAGAAGTTGCTTCTGCAAAATTTAACAGATACATAATATAGTTCCCACGAAGTCAAATCTAAAATTCCCTGACTATCCATGACTTACTATATAATGAATGGTACAATATATTGACCAATGATTTAAGAGCAGCCACGTAGTGTTGAAGATTTGACTTGTTTAGAACGGGAGATGAATAAATGGGCATTAAATGGTTATGGATTTGGCAGACGCCTTTGTCCAAAGCGACACATAAATACAAGACAACATACTATTTAAAATTGAACAGGGAACAGATTAGAATGTTGGTCAAATATAATAAGGAGAATAGTAATAATAGACAACAATATCAATTCAATCAATAGCCTAATAAAAATAAGCAATGAAAATAAGGGGAAAGGCAATAATAAAACAATAATGTCCATTCAATCAATAATATAAAAACAATGACATGGTAAGACTACGTTAAGGAGAATATCAATAATAAACAATAATGTCAAATTAATTAACAGCCTAATGAAAATAAAACAATATTATACAAACCATAACACATAAGCGCTTAAACAACTAAGTACATATTGAATAGGAATGTCTTTAGACCCCTCTTAAACGACCCAAAAATACCACAGGAACGGAAAGCACTAAATAAACAAAGTTGTCTTAAAGCAATAATCAGTATAGCTAATAACCAAATATACACCAGTTCTGTGTGTTATTGTACTGCTACAACAAAATCCCTGATATTCCATGACTTTGCACCAAAAATAAAATTCACTGACTTTTCATGTCTGGAATAGACTTGAACAAAGACAAAATTCCATGACCCATGGGAACCTGTATACAGAAGGGTCTCAAAAAAATTGAATATTGTGGAAAAGTACATTTTTACCCCCTTATTTAGTTCAAAAAGTGAATCTTTCATATTCTAGATTCATTAGATATAAGTAAAATATGTCAAGCCATTTTTTGTTGTATTCTTGATGATTACAGCTTACAGCTCATGAAAACCAAATATGAGTATCTCAAAATATTAGAATAAGGTTATACAGAAATGCTGACCTTTTGAAAATAAACTTCACACAACTTGGATTCTGTGCATCTCCAACCTTCCTCCAGACTCTTTGGACATTGATTGAACCCTGATATCTAAATGAAATGCAAATTCTGTTTTTATGTGAAAAGAGGAGTTTGGACCACTGTGCAACGGTCCAGTTCTGTCTCTTCTTAGACCAGGGGTCCGTTGCACAAAAGCAGAATTAAGACATCCGGGATAAGTTACTGAGCTGCGCTCAATGAATGCAAAACAAGAGCGTACAGGCTTAATTGGTTGCACAACGAGCAAGCCAGGATGAGCAGACACGGATTCACCAGGATAAGTGCGCGCTCACGGCTCCCTCAAATAGACCCCGCCACCGATCACAGATTCACTGATTCACCATGGCAACTAGAGGGGCTTCATTGCTTCTTCTATGGTGTGTAGTAGGTAGATAGCCTTCTCACAACAGTAACAAACAGCAACACCACTGTTAAGGAGAATATTGCAACTAGTTCCGCGACCCTCACGTGTGAAATGGTTAGGCACTCCCGTTACGTTGTCGCATGACAGGTCGGGAATGGCGAGTATGTAAAAGTTATTTAATGATCACAAACGTTTAAATAATGACAGTGGGTCTAGGTATATGTGATAATGTGTAGTGGGCAGTGAAATAACTATTGGTTTCCGTTTGTGGTGACTGCTGACTGAGATAAGGGATGAGATTAAATAGATCCTGGAACTTAGCCTGGTCTGGAGCAGGCTAGCTCCACAGAATAAATCGCCATGGTAATTTATACCATAACATATCCTGCTGTCCCCTATCCCGCTTTTGTGCAACTGGTTCACGGATAAATTGAGCCAGGATAACCAAGATATCCCGGCTTAATCCCTTATCCTAGTTTTGTGCAACGGGCCCCAGGTAAGACGCTCTAACCTGGTCTCTGATTCAGGAGTGGCATGATACTAGAAATATGCCACTTGTAGCCCATCTCCTGGACACGTCTCTATCGTGGCTCTTGATGCAGACTCCAGCCTCAGTCCACTCCTTGTGAAGTTCCACGAAGTTCTTTAATCGACTTTGCTTGACAATTCTCTCAAGGCTGCTGCCATCCTTGTTGCTTGCACACCTTTTCCTACCACACTTTTCCATTCCAGTCAACTTTCCATGAATATGCTTTCATACAGCGCTCCATGAACACCCTGCCCACCATCTGTGGCTTTATCCGCCCTGTGGGGGGTGTGAATGAGCCTTCTGGACAACTATCAAGTCTGCAGTCTTTCCTATGATGTTGTGTGGTGTTTACTGAACTAGACTAAGAGTTTGAAGGCTCAGGAAACTGACATTTCTGTATTATAACATCTTTATTGCAATATTTTGACACTCATTGGTTCTCATGACCTGTAAGTCGTAATCAAGATAACAAAAAAATGGCTTGAAATATTTCACTTTATATCCAATTCCAAGATCCACCTTCTGAACTAAATTAGGGGGGGTGAACTCTTCCTCGATATTCTAATTTGAGACCCACTTGTATATACAGCTCTGGCAAAATTTTTCCAACTCATTTGAATGTCACACAGCAACCGTAGGATGACATCAGAAAAATGTGCAGTGGGGGGTTAAAACTAGTAATGTCCTGATTGATTTTACCAATGGGTACAATTCATTTTTTGAAAACAGTCTAGGTAAACAGAAAATAAGTTGTAATGTCTTACTATAATATACTTATGAGCAGGACTATAAAACAAATATAAAGTAACAACTTAGATTTCATTGTATATTTTGCCAGCCTTTTTACACTTTGCATGAAAAGTTGGAAACAGTCCGTTTTGTTTTTAGTTGGATCCTAGATTGTAAACAATTCCACATGTGTTGTTACTAAAATACCATAATGATCCATAATAAAAACACAAGTGAAAAGATGAATGCTTTAACACCTTTATTGTGCCCAATCAGAACAGTATACTTCACATTTGTAAGTAAAGGCAGCAAACATTGCAGACCACAATGAGGTAGACTGTCAAATCTCTAAAAAGCAGCCGGGCTGGCCCACAAGCTCAGCATGGGGAAATGGAGGGGGAAAGAGTGGGGGAAGGGGGTGACATTATTGGAAAAATGACACCATCTTTGGCACAGTTGATCACAAATACACATCCCAAAGAGGACCATGGGAGGGGGCGTTTAGGGAAATGCTGCATTTTGGTCTGCTCTGGCTCCTCATACATTCCGGCGAAGTACTACGTTCTACATTCAACAAGCAGCTGTTCATGCCTGGGGTCATAGCCCATGACGATACCTGCTGATGTACATAACAAATGTGTTTAAAAACCAGTCACCCCTTTCTCCAAAGTGCAAATTAAAAAGTGCAACAATAAAACTATGTGCATTCAAAAGGTCAATGGCCATCTCAGTATCAGACTTGTAAATTGAAATTGATTCGAAAATGACTAAAACTCAGTTGAAGCGATGCTAGGCTTTGTAAAACATCGCAAAACTGTCAAGGTGAGATTTAATAGCAGTACATTGCGAAACCACTGAATTAATCCTAACGAGCAGATAAGCGGGAAAAAAAAAAAAAAGACAAAAAAACCAAAATGCTCATTTGCATTGTATGGGGGTGGAAGAAAACTAAAGGGGGAAAATTAAAATGCTGCCAGGTAGGTTTCTGTTCAAAATTTCCATGTCATGACTTAAAACCTGTGTAAAAATTAGTAAAAAACTGCGTAAAAATGTCCGGAAAATGACAGTTGGGCATCAATTACGTATTTGCGTTTCAAAGTAAAAAACGCTAGTCGGCTGCACAGGGGAAAACAAACAGCCAACTAGCTGAGGGAAAACAAAATCTAAAGGCACTGTATGGCATCTGCCAGAGTGAAAGGCAATGAGATTTGAATGATCAATTTACCAAGAAAAAAAAAAAATGCTACTAAATGACAAGTAAAAAAAATGCATTCAACAAAAATAAATTCTGAACCATGGCCTGAATAGTCTCCAACTCCCATGCATGGGACCTGAGGGCCTCCTCAACCATCACTTCACTGTTGAAGGAGACAAGCTGTAACTTTCACAAGTAGAAACTTTTTTAAAAATTCCAAACACTGTGCATAGTGCCATTGTGAACAAGGAAAAAAAAAAAAAAAAAAAAAAAATTTCCACAAAAAAGTAGCAAGTGCAATAAATAGTGAACCTTCTACAGTGTTGGATCCCCATACCCAATCCAGTGTGAGTGCGGTTCCCGTGGGGGGGCGCCAGCACTCGTGCTCTGCTCCATGGGCGCGGTGCTGTGGACTCGAGCCAGTAGCATTCTGCTGCCACGCTTAGCTGGAGTCACGGCTCTTTTGGTTGCGCATCAGTGGGCGGTGGTTGCTCAGGATGTCCATCGAGTGTTGCCAGTGCCAGCAGGAGCGGCAGAAGTACTTGAAGCAGTTCTGAGGGAGAGGACAACATTTGGAAACAAACCCACAAGAAACTCAAACATTCTTATTAAAGGTTACCAAGATTAATCCAAAGGTTTTAAACTCGTTAGATCAGAGGTGGTCAGGTCTTGCATTCAATTTATCTATACATAAGGATATTTCAGACATACCTGGTCTCTGCAGAAGAAAGGCCCAGTTTGACGATTGCAGAGTTGGCACATGGAGTCCTCCAAATATGGGTCAATTTGAACCTGAATGGTTCAAAGAAAGATGGACAAAATGTTTGAAAATCTAATGAGCAAAATTCATGCATCTGAGGATATACAGTACCAAAAATAACTCAGCAGAGCAGAAGTTACCTTCTTGGTAAACTTTGGGGTTTTAATCTCCACAAACGCAGCACTAACTGCCTTCAAGTAGCTACGCTGGTTATTGAAGGTGACACGACCAGATCCTATGGAGAAAAGGAATTCAAAACAATTACAAATCACAACAATATCTACCACCAACAGATCAAAACAAACACGACTTGGATTACCAATGGGGTATTTGTGCTTATCAGTGTCGATCCCAGCATACATGACTCCTCCAAACAGGTCATTCATGATACTGGCCAGAGCTTCAGCATTAAGCATGCCATGTAGAGCACCCACAAAAACAGTCTTACTGGGGTCCAGGCGTTGGGAAGGGCACCGCACGTAGTTACTGTCGGAGATCACCCACGGAATTACCTGCACCTGATCAGCCAGAGAATTCAGTATTAAGCTGGATGGACACACTGGACTCAAACACAAATAGCCAAATTATGGAGAAATGGTTTGATGGGTGTGTAAAAAGGATTGTGATCTACCAGTTAAAGAGAGGTCAAATATGTGATGGCAAGGCCAATGCTTCAGTATTTAGTGAAATGTTCCAAATAGTCACTACATTTCACAGTCCAAGTATAGCAGTAAGAGGCAAATTGGGGAAAGCAAAGAACACCACTTGTTCAAGAAAACTTCTTAAAGAGGCCCTATGCAACAATTTTAGCAAAATCTAGTTTGTTCTACAGCACTTTTTGGGTCGTTTGGTGGGTGCTTAGTCTCCCCCTAGTGCTTCTCGGAAAAAACAAATATGCAACTTTCTGGTCATGGTCCGAACACATCCTGATGTAACTCGGCGGAAATACTCTAAAATGTAGTCAGATTGTAGTTTCTAAGACTGCAAAAAGGACTCAGACTTGGCTTTGTTGCTGTTGAAATTGTAAGTAGCCTACCCTTGGGTAAACTTCGTTTTTGTAATGTGATTTGATAGTCTCTTGAACAATGTGTTTGCTCGACCGTTTTATTGTGAGCCCTATGTGTTTAGCTTGGTTTATTGATGGCTAGCTCGCTAGCTAGTGGGGGTTTAGCGTAGCAGTCACTTGCTACTGAAGCTGCAGGGGGAGCTATGTCGTGAAAAATGCAAGCCCAAATCAGGAGAACACCAAGAAACAGCGAAGGAATAACCAGACCTGCATAGGGCTTCTTTAAAATGCAGCCATTTCAGACGCTATCCAACCATTCTAGAAACATCCACAACATGCAAAACTAGAAATCCAGGATGAGGGATGTACTCATTTATCATTCGTAAACGGAGCAATATTGTCATGTCGAGCTTGGAGACCTCTCACGGGGGGCTGCACCTGAATGAGAATAGTTCCAAGTAGGGGTATAAAGATACCCGTATTCATACCGAAACGTTTAGGTACAGGATGGTAGGTTGAATACAGATGCGTACCAAATATACCAAATGCAGTCTTTAGGTTATCAACAGTAGGCTTTTTGCTTGCATTTTCAAATTCAGGTTCCCACACAACTGTCAGTTTGTCAATTAACGTCAAAAACTTTTGACACCCTTTCAAAATACTATTCCTATTGTGCATCAAAAATATTGTCAGTGAATTTTAGGTTAGCAGTATCTACAGGCTTACTGTACCGGAAAATTAAAAGAACTGACTTTAAAACCGAGGTACACACAGAACAGTGATTTTTGTGTACCGTTACACCCCTAGTTCCAAGTATGTATATGCTTAGAAAAAAAAAAAAAAAAAAAAAAAAAAAAGTCTCATTGTGAATTGGTATTTGTTGTAACTATGCATGTGCAACTAAGTCCCAACATGCAAATGGGAAAATGTTGAGTACTTTTGTCACTTTTGGGAGCTATAGGCTAGTTGGTTCAGACCACCTCAATGACCTACGCCAAGCTAGGCTAACGGTGGCTGCATCAGACTGAGATACTGCATGCACAGAGATGAGAAGTGTATGAATCATCTCACCTAACTCTGGGGGAATCAGCGAATAAGCCAATTTCCCAAAATGTTAGTGTCCTTTAAAGTAGACCAGAATCAAGTTAGCATCTGATGCCAGTCTGCCAAACCAATCACAGCAATCTCCTAAACAATCTCCAGGTCTCCTACATAAGTATATGATATCTCCTACATAAGTATATGATTTACTTATGTAGTACATAATATGACAGGGCTTCTTGTCAAATTTGGCCTCATACTAACATCCTTGCTCCTCATCCTTCGGCTGGACATCTTGAAGTAATATTCACTAAGGTCATCAGGGTGGAGAAGGTCCTGGGTGCAGGCTTGCAGCAGGCCACGCACGGACCTCTCTGACTCGAAGACCAGGTACACATACCCTACACAGAAACAGCTGTTAATATCTACAAGAGAAATTGTTTAAACTCTGTTTTATGAATGAGAAGTCCACTGGAATAAATTTCTCGGCAGCAAATCAACTTTCTAAACTCTATACCAAAGTCAGAAGGTCTTGCATAAAAGCAATTAAAGCTAAGAACTTGAGCATTTTTTTGGGAGTTGTATCAATTAGCAAATCTACCTATACACTGCAATAAGGGAATAAAAAAAAATAAAATAAAATCAAGGTCAGTGGTATGCAATGTAGTTCACCAGAACCCAATGGTCTCAAAACAAATACTAGGCCCCTTAAGAATAACCACTTTCAGACAGACTGTAACAGTTTGTACTTGGTCATAAGACCTCCATTATTCATCCATCCATTTTAGACTGCAGTACTTCACATTGACATTCTAGACCAAATTAGTTTTCTTGTCACTGTACAGGTCATTCTACATTATTTCGTAAGAAAGCACTAAGTCTGTCGAGTTGGACACATGTTTGTAGTCAACTAGTTTACAAAAGTCTAGCTAGAAATACTACAAAAACGCACCCGTTAGAATGTTAGCTAGCCAATTTCAATGCACTGTGTGTTTGATGTTTGTAAGGCAGGTGTACCGACTTAGCTAGTTGGCTCATTCATTCATTTCCTAAACAATCATCCTACTGCAGTTTCCAGCTTCCATTTTTAATATCTTTGAAGCATAATCACTGAGGGGAGAACTTGAGAAAGCCACAAGTAGCAAGCCATCCAACATTCATGTAAAACATGTAAAGTTAAATGTAATGTTAAACGTTAATTTACTGTAGGAGTGGAGGTTTCCATAAAAAATAAAAAAAATGAGATCAAAGCCATTCTGGCAGTGGGTTGTGCTTTAGAACTTAACAGAACTGTGCCACACCAGCTAGCCCCTTCAAGATCCCCACCACCTCCACCAAGGTGCTTTGGAGAGAAATTAAAATACCATACCGCTGCATTACCTTTTGGCATATTACCTTTAGGAGGGCAGCGTGGATGCTTGCCATCCTTACCAGGCCACTCCACAGTCAGAGGGCCAAAGCTGCTGAATGTGTTGTTCAGTCCAGCTGGAATGAGAAGACAAAACATGTTATTATAACAACCCAACTGCCATAACGGTGAGCGGTTGACTGTTACAAAACATCACACACAGTCCAAAACCTGGCATAGAAGATGACTTATGAGGACAGTGAAGACAAACACAGGGTTCCCACTATACGTCAGATGACTTTCCCTGATTAAAAACCTGAATCTCCATGACCTAGGCCTACTATAGAATGAATCGTACCATACACCATCCAAAGATTACAGAGTAGCTGTGTAGCCTTCAAGAATCTTTTTTTAGAGTGGGAGATTAATAAATGGGCAATGAATAAGCAAAGTTGGGCTAACCACATCCACTCAAGCAAGCAGTAAAGCTAATTACTGATATACACATTGGATATAATGATCGATGATTGGATAAACACCAATTATAATGATTGGATATACACCAATTGTGCATTTGCATTAATGTATTTTGGTAAGTAAATTTTAAACTGCTACAACAAAATTCCCTGATATTCCATGACTTTGCCCCACAAATGATAATATTCCATGTCTTAAATAGACCATCAAATGTCCATGATATTCCAGAAATTCCATGACCCGTGGGAACCCTGCAAATACCAAATGTTAACACTGCCGACTCACAATTGCTGCATCAATTCTGCCCATTTAAATGGCAAATATCTGAACGAGTCATGTTTAACTCTACCTTAGCTTCAGATGCCCCAGCAGGAAACTACCTTAGTACAGATTAATTCGCTATACTAAAATAAGACATTTTCTGCATATCCCTAAGGTTAAAGGTAAAGACTACCATTCAGGTATATTCAAGATATCGGTTTTCATCTTGGAAAAAATGCTGTTAGAAGAGAATAACTTACAATTTAAATAAACTAACCCTAAAGGAGACTGAATCATAACACTGAAATCCATGAAAATCTGGACATTTAAGCATGAATAAAAATAGCCAAGCATGTATCTGATGTGTACCAAGGACAGACATATAGGCAGAGGGCAATGGGAACTGGGCAAAGGCCTAATAACAGAAGGTTAAGCCCTGAAGGGTGACAAATGTATAGCTCCCACTCCACCCAAATACAGAAAATCTGGCAACACTTGCTTCAACATCTACCAACTATCCCCCTGCCCAATTAGACAAACCCTGGACAAGACTGCTATGCTTATACAGAGATGTTTGCCCTCCATGCTCAGCCCAACACTACGTACCATTTTATAGATGAACAAGGAGGTTGCAAGTCACTGAACTGACAATCTGTATGTATGCCAACAAATGCTTTATCAAGTATATTTCGCTTTTGTTTGGGCTTTTCTCATTCACACCCTTTCAAAATAGAGCAGGATTTAGACACTTGTATCCAAAGTGGCAGGGACTCGCACCATTCAAGAATCAAACCCAAGCCTACCAATTACTGGACAGCAATACTAAACACTACCCCATCATGCCATTGGATGGATGGGTTTTGGATTGCAGTGTGAACAAACCCTCAGTGATGTCCCAAGGAACACCTCCCAGAAAGACTTTGCAAGAATACATGGGGTTCTTGTAGTTTCTGGGTGGCAGTTGTCCACTCCAAGTAAAAGTGGCCTCATTCACAGCTGTGTGGAAACAAGTGAGCACAAATAATGAACAATTTTGAAGCACCCAGAGCACAACAAAGACATGTTAAAGATGCTACTTAGCATTACATCTAAAACAAGTCAACAAATGGCCACCATTTTGATTGACAAACATATAGGACCATAAACATACCAGCAGCTTGTCTGTGGAGCCTGGCCTCCCTTTCAATACTAAAGGTCTCATCAGCCCCATCCATGAGGTCCATGGTAGGCCACACTGATGCCCCAGGCCAGCGTTTGGCCAGTGCATTAGCTGGGGTGGCACTGGGAGGCGGGGTGAGTGGAGAGTTGTCCTGGTCCAGGCGCTGACCCAGCGCCAGCTTCAGATGATCTTTTTGCATATTGGACATCACAAAGTTCAGCGGAGGGGAGATCCTCAGGGATGACTGCCAAATGAGAACACAAGTGACGGCCAACTCGTCTCCTCACAAACACACATCATACTTCTCCAAAACAAACACTACCAGAGATCCGAGAAAAATGAAGGAAACCACTGACCTCGTTGTTTTGATGGCAGTAAAACACAATTGAAATGTGTCAAAACAAACTGAATGAAGAACTATAGACCCACCAGCAAGTCAGAGAGGTGGTCAGAACTGGAGCTGAATCCACTGGTCTCAGAGTCCACCGGGCTGCTGGAACGAGAGTCCAGGTAGGAGCGGGAGTCCAGCCGGGGGTTCATCCGGGCCATGCCGGGAAACTTATCCAGGAAGTCCGCACCTGCCATGGCCTCAGTGGAAGGGAAGTCCATGGGTTTGTTGCGGAGCTGGCCAAGGGGACTTCCAAGCATCCCCAACACTAAAGAGAGGATCATGTATTGACAACAAATGAGGACACCAAGGTGTGGTCTCAATTAAATGGCTTCAGTTGTACAAAATCTAAAAGATGGTGGATGGAATACATGTGCTGTTTACTTAGCACCTAGCCCAAATAAGAGACATGAGGCAATCACAGAGGGATTGTGCACATGCTAGTGATATCAGCTGTGAACTATGCAGCACAGGGTTCAAACACCAAACAAGCTGCTTGTCATTGGTCATCATGGTCAGTTAAAATATTACACCCTCCAGTCATGGAAAGTATTGGCAGTGTAGTTAGATTGACCTGACTGACATTAGAACTGAAATGATTAATGGATTCCTCAGAATGACCAAAGTGAAAAGTCTGAAATGCGAGTGCTAATCTAATGTGCATTAGAGAGAAAAGGGACTGCGCCTGGAACCATTCCATTTCCCTTTTGAAAAGCAAGGCAGTCTAGTGCTAAACAAACCGTCCCCAATATCCTTTTAAATCATGAACCATAGCTTTGAGTAACCAACAAAACAAGGGATACATTGTATGCAACAATATCAACAGGAGTCTTATAGGGACAATGCTTCTTGTGACCTCATACTGGTCTCCTGACATGGCAATATCAGTACACAGCCAGAATACATCTACCAACTTCACAGAACAAAAACAATGGGTCAGAACACTCTAGAAACATGTAGAACATTCTACCACAAGACACACCCACATAACTGCCTCACCCAATACAATCTGACAAAACACAAATGTACACAAGTTGCAAGATAGAGAACAAGGCCTGTACTCACTGGAGGAGGAGTTTGCTTGAGGCACCGGCTCACTCTCCTGGTTGCTCCATGGGCGGTCCCACCCAGACAGGCTGAGAGACTGAAGGCCCAGGCCCAGGTCATTGATGTCGGGCAGGCCCCGTGGGGGTTCCTGTGTGGCGTTGGGGAAAAGCATCCTGCTCGCCGCAGCAGAGAAGTCCGAGTCCTGCCGGTCTGCAGAGGAAAGGGAGGAGGAAGAGGAGAATGTGGATACAAGAGTTAAGGAGCCCTGCATCAGCTGTGGTCCATGAGAGAGAGATGGGGAGAGGGAGGGAGCAAGCTGGCTGCCTCACTAAATCCTCCTGATAAAAATAACCCTCACAGCGTACCCTCCTCCCCACTTCAGCGCTGTCGGAGAGTCAGCCGAGCCAAACCTGAGCCAGTGGCGAGTGTGGCGGCTGCCTCTGCCACGCATCTCTCTCTGCGTCTCGGACCCACCCAGCATGTGACCCAGGTGCTGATGCACTCACACCCTCCTGCTAATGACATCACCCCACTGCCCCTCCCCTCCCCGCCTCTCCGCTGGCAACTGCGTGCGACACCAATGAAAATTCCTGTCAAATTCTCCGGCTGACAAAACAAGCGGAACGTCTGTCTTGGCAGGCACAGCTCCAGCACTTTCTTGTGCTCTGAGAGAGAGAGAGGATCAGAAAAAGGGTGACAAAAGAAAAGAGTGCAGGAAGAAAAGAGCTAGAGGGAGAGAGACGGATCAACGACAGCCATAACAGCAAGTAGGGGGGCTGACCAAAAGGCAGACACAGCCCTACACCAGGCCAGCCTCTGCCTGCTCTCCAATAACGCCGGCTCAGACAGCAGCAGCTGACTGATCAGAAGCCGAGGGCTGTGCGAATCACACTGCCAGCCCCCTCACTGCACTCCCGAGCTGGAGCGCGTCCAACTGCCACAGCCACGATTCAGCAACTTTAGCTTGAGCAGAGGAGGGGTGGGCAGAGCGAGAGAGTGAGAGCCCATCACAGTGGCTTTGCATCTGGCTGCATGACACAGCCCTATTAACCAGAGCCTCACTGATGCAGCATTGTTTACCATGTACCACTGACTCAAGTCACATGAGTGAACATTGGTGACGATTACAATCTACTACCTCTTAGTATTGCTCTGACAGTCACATGCTACTGGCTATTAAATAATGAAGGAAATGTAAAAGCAGAATATGATCCTTCATAACCAATATCGTTTCAAGGACATTTACATACATGACAACCTAATCAAGCCAGCTTTAAGCTTTAAAATATAAACCAGTGAGTAAAACGGAGTAAAACATTACCCAAAAACAGACAATAAGCTAAGGAAATGCAGACTGATTCAACCTTGCCAAGCTTCTGGCAAGTTTCTGGACAGCCCTCATGTGCTGCATTGCTAGAGGCCTGCAGTGGTGCAGCATGAATCAGCTATTCTTGGTGTACAACAAAGACCGCTTACAAAAGAAGGTCAAATTAAATCCGTGACAACAGTATATGGTAAATTTTCAAAGCTGGTGACACTACTATACAATCATGTTAACAGGTCTGTTCCGACACAAACAATTTAGCGTAGCATACCAAACAAAGGGTCTCGTCTACCCTTGCCACCGGGAGTGTTGCATACGCCCGTGAGGTCCAAAGAGTTGCCCAACATGCTATTCATTCTGCGGAAAATATTGGCGTTACTGCATGTAGATAGGGCAGGGGCCTCAGACTCCCATCTGTTATGAATAGTAGGTTCGTCTCTCTGTAAATGAAAGAACAGAATTTCACCAGAAACATTACATTAGTGTGATGGGTAACCTTCTGAAACATCTGCAATAGCTGAACATTAGGTTCAAATCTACAGTATCCTTATCTTTGAGTAACTTAAGATATAGTAGACAAGTGAAATGGATTAAAGCGCTACTGGGCTTGCCAGACTGTGGCATTTCACCTCAGCTTTTAAACCCCTTTGAAATGTATGGACAGTAACGTTGTTTAGTCTCACTTGAAACAAAGCGATGTAAAACTTTTAATCCCTCGTTTTTGTGTGCACCACTTACCAGAGAAAATGCCATGGTAGAGTTGTCAAAACGTTTTTTTTCAAGCATAACCGTCACCAGCTAACCGAGGTCTACTTATGCCCTGTTCGGCCATTTGAAATTAGCACTAATGATTAGAAAAAGGTGCGCTCCCCTATGTCGTCAACGCTGTTGACAATTGGACGGGGTTCAAATACAGGTCAGCGCGCTTGCATTTATAAACATGCAAGTACCCGTCACGTCGTAGACTAAACTTTTGAGTTTTAATAGATTCTGTACAGTTATGTTCAGTTAATTTTCGTTTAGTTTTTTCTGCTTTGTCATAGAATTGCCTCGAGTCCGGTTAGGAGTCTTAGCTAGCCTATTGGAATAGTTTCTGTCTGAATACAGGAGCGAATAAGAAGGCAGGCGAGTGACGTGACTACTGCATGCTCACCCATGTGGTGTGAATCACCTCAAGCACGTGTCGGTGTTCGTCGTGTTGTTAACAGAGCGTGAACCACGCGTGCCAGCTTCTGAAAGGGTCTTACTGTGTCCTTACTAGAATTACTACAAGTAGGCTACACCTCAATTACTATGTAAACAAAGTGACGTTATTTCAATCAACCTACGTTAGCCGACTTTGTTTCAATCTGCACGTCATTCAGCACCATGGATAGCGATAGATAGCTGGATACTTTATTGATCCCCAGGGGAAATTCAAGGTCTCAGTAGCATAGGGCAATTCCATGCAAAGGTCATCCTTACCATGAAAAAAAAAACAGTTGTGCATACGCAAATAGAACTGTTGTTTAAATCTTCATTTAGGTCTATATTTTATTGTTTGTAACCGATCTGATTGAATTTGATGGAGAATTACACTCTTTTTACATCATAAATATGGTGTGCAACCATACAGAAACAACATTTTTCACATGGTAATATTATACATATTTAAAAAGGGGATAAATGGACCCAAGGTTCAAACAAATTGTGTCATTTGACAAATTCCAGATTGACAAGGGAATGGGAGAGCAATGTCTATGCTCAGTTTGCCTTTAAGAGCACAACTCCTTACATTTGTAAGGCTTTTGTTTTTAAGTCAGCAAGTTCCATGGCCATGTCACATCCATAACGTTTTATAGGAAATGTTTATGCTACACATACAGTGTTGATGCGACAATGTCCATAGTGTCTGTGCAAAGCTGATTTATATCAATGTAAAGTGTGATGACCAAATTGTGCCCCTTTCTTACTTTTAAAACATTTAATGGTGCGTTATGGATGTGACGTTATGGATGTTACATAATGTAAATTTACAAGACTGGAGACTTTATTATACCTCAAAGCCGATAAAACGTCTGTTCTGGTGGCATGTCAGTTTCAACGCATTTCACCTTAGTGTTTACAATTGACATTTCAAAGATGATTAGGTTGATCAAAACCACAGGGAGGGCTTGCCTAACCATTGGCAAAACAAACATAAAATTAAAATACCTCCAGTGATTAGCCTATAGCCTATTTTCATGTGGCCTAATAACGAAAATCTGAGCGATTATCTTCCTGTAACTGTCATACTGTTGTTGTACAGTAACTGGATTATCGTGTTAGCTGGTGAAGATGGCTGACTTTGCAACTGGAGTTAACATAGCAACCTCCTTCTGTTGCAGATCTGTTCAGCCTGTCGTTCACGTCTGCTTAACACAGTTTCATTTTAAATGCCTGTCTGTATGTCTGCGACCGTGCGTGCGTGCGTGTGTGTGCACGTGCGCGTGCATGTACTTTATGTGTGCAAATCACAAATGAGTGGGTTTGGGTTAGGTTGGGGCTCTTGAGACTAACATACCATAAATATTTTGTCATCTTGGGTGCAACGGTTCAGGTAGGGCTAGTTATTTAGGGGAGTGACCACCAAGTTTCATGTTCCCTGGTGTTTCAGTAACCTGGGAATCACTGACCAAAATTGATGATGGTAAAAGAAAAAAATAAATGTATTTTTTATATTTTAAATGACTTGTTGTCCTGATTCTTCCTGTGGATCTTAGTGGGCACTGAGGAAGCAATAATTTCATCGCTAGTTTTTCATGATTACTATTTCAATTGTTTCATATCAAAATTCACTACTTAATTATGCGTTTTATGTAGTTTGTCGAGGACTGGTTCAGACACGTCACATCCATAACTTGAAACCGTCACATCAATAACGCCAGTTTTTCCTACATAATGCATTACGAAAATAATGCATAGTTTCAAAAACACACTTTTTGTGTTCATTCAAGTCTCCTTCATGCTACATATATCATAGTTTCGGCAGTTTCCTTCAAAATTCACAGAGTTTGTAGAAAACCTGTAATCTCTCACAAAAGTGTGTCCATTTCATTTCACATCCATAACACTGATAAAATGCCTTGTATTCTTAGGATGAAATTGATTATATGAAATTTGAGGATTTCTCAGTATTCAGAGGACAGAGGTTACATTAAAAGTTATGCAAATTAATTCACTGATACTAATTTTGCCCCCACTCTAAGGCATTTTGTTTACCAATATGAGTCCAATTGTCACATCCATAATGCTGGAACTGCCCCATACAGACATCACACACACATTCACTAACAGCAGAAAAAAGTCATTAAAAGTATATAATATTAAAAAACACAACTAAGCAATAAGTACAGTTGAAGATAAAGAATATACTAAATATACTAAAATACAAATTATACTAAATAACACTGAGGAGAGGCTAGGTCAGCCGTGCAACCCTGTATTGGTAATACAAACTGAACTGTTGCACAGATGGTCTTTTAAGAGTTTTGTGAAATGTTGGTGAGCAACAGGAGGTATGTTAAGTGAGCATGCAGCATATGCCGAGTCACACTGCAATGGTTTATTGTCTTTTAAGCATTGGCTTTGTTGTATCTGTCAACTTTCCTTTTCCATTAAAATGAAGCCTTCCATTAAGAAACTGAAACATCTCCCATTTCATTCTAGTGAAGAAGTTGGAGAAAGAAAGTGAACTGTAATGCAACCCAAGTGTCTGCCTGATATTCTAATCCAATACATTATTTGTGAAATTCAATCTAGCTGTCTGTTCTCTGTGAGCTAAAACAGTTAGTCTATGGGCCAGATGAGATGTTGGTACCAGTCAAGGTGGCAAAGGTTGCTTATACTTTTTGAAAAGATACATGTCTGTAGTTAACATTTTTGTATGATAACCCTTCTGGGGTGACAGCTAAATTAGTGTTATCAGCTGTTAAAGTTACCCTCCCCACTGAAAAAACACATTTTTGACACAGGTGGCTATCTTCCTATTGGCCTTTGTTAAAGACATATTTGCATATTTCATTTTATTATGTTTGGTATCATTTTAAAGAGGAGCTTTCATTCAAGTCATTTTGTGAACACTTTGGACAAATACAGCCGACCCTGGAGCTCTTCAAACGTTTAATCACACACATTTTCCTGCCATTTCCGCCTAAATCATCTTTTTTATTTTAATCCTGTGGCATCAGGGAGCATCAGAGATACAAAATGCAAATATAGCAATATTCGCATGACTCTAAGGATTCAGAAAATGTGTAATTTACCCATATTATCTCTATCTAGATGGTGATGTTTAGCTTTATATCAGGCATGGCGTTTTTCAAAGAAAGGTAGTTTTGCCAACCTCTGAGGTTTCCTTTGCTATTGGACTCTGACTTTAATTTATACTCAACCATCTTCTGGGCTTTGTGATTTTGTAGTTTATTTTGCTATTGCTGGTCCTGTCAGTACTGTCTGACCACTTTTATTTGATCTGCATCTGTTGCCTGAGCTTCAGCCACTTACAAATGTATGCTTGTTTGTGTGAGGCCAAAACAGTCCATGGTCCAGACTAGATGTCGGTACCACTC
Organism: Alosa alosa; assembly: GCF_017589495.1. NCBI lineage: Eukaryota > Metazoa > Chordata > Actinopteri > Clupeiformes > Clupeidae > Alosa > Alosa alosa. The sequence continues at coordinate 27,738,091 of NC_063202.1, forward strand.
AAGGTGGCAAAGGTTACTTATTTTGAAACATGTCTGTAGTAACATTTTGGTATGATAACCCTTCCTGAGTCACAGATAAATTAATGTTATCAGCTGTTAAAGTTACCCTCCCCCATCGAAAAATTGCATTTTAGACACTGGTGCATATCTTGGTATTGGCTCATGTTAAGGACATATTTCATTGTATCACAGTGAGGTAACAACTATAAACAACCATAAATGATATAAAACTGTCAAGAAGGTTTATTTGTCCCTTTTTGTGCCACCAACAAAATACAATGGTAATAATACAAACTAAGATAAAATAACAAATAATAATTATATGCCTTCACCACATCAACATGACTCATCACTCAAACTGGTCATTTTCTTCATCTGACTCCACAAGTTCAAAGTCAGGCTGTGGATCATGGGCTTGTTTTTGGTTGCTGCAGGTCTGCAACCTACACATGTCTGTGCAGAACAGTCCATTTGACAGGCACGTGCAATCTGGCAGTTTGCACGAACGCACACATTTGCATGATAGCAGCTCCAAGACCACATCTGGTGCAGGTGGAGAACGCATCCAGTGAATGACCAGCTTGCCATAGTTGTCAGTCTATCCATGCAGAGTAGAGCTTGGCACCACAGGAGAAGCGTGTAGACAGCAGTTCCAGATTGCTGCCTGATAGTTTGCCCGTTCAGCATGCATGTAAAGACAGTCTCTACATGGTGGCAGCTGACTAGACTCAATTTCTCCCCTTTTGGTGCAGAACAGCTGATGGCGCAGTTCATTTACTTCACCTGTGCTGCTATTAGCTACGTACATGCAACAGGTAAACTGTTCAATTTTCTGGAATAGATTGTCAGTTACATCTGAAAGTCACTTGGTAGGAGGGGTCCTTTCTTAACATCTTTAGGGCTTCCCTTGACCGTTGAATGCACTGACCGTGTCTCAGCCTGTGAAGTTTAGTGATGTCTAGAAAACGTATGCGGTTCTGTGTCCCACATTTCTGATAGATGGGACAGATGATGTCTTTCTGGAAGGCAAGACAGAGAACCATAACATCAGTATCTTCAGCTGTGATTACAACTGCCTTTGAGCCTGCATTAGATGCATGCAACGCATGCAGGAGCAAACGTGTATCAGCTTCCTCATGCGTTAAGTGCAACTCTGCTACTTTCTCATACTTCTCCTTTGTCAGCTTGTAACAGGTTTTCTCACAGGTCATGTACAGGACTTTGCCATGCAGCAATTCCCTGTACTGTGGGTGTTTCCACTCATCCACCAGAAATTTGATCAGACTGCTCTTATTGGAGGAACTACAAAGGAATTTCCGCCACTGCCTTACATATTGTCCACCTACAAGGTTTTTGTGCTTGAGAGTGGTGTCTGCGCCCCGGTTGACTCGTTCAGCATCTTTAATAGAAATCTGGTGATAGACATCGAAAACAACATCAATTCTCTCCCTTTGTGTGCCTTCCTGGAGGACCCGTATCAAAACTGACTTTGCCACCTGTGTAAAGGTTCTGTTGTCGCCACTCAGTTTTTGAACAAGGCTCATCCCACCAATGATGCAGGTAGATGGGGTTGGGATGTGTTCTGCTGGAGACACATTCCTTTCAAGTTATCTAGCAAATGCAGCATTGTTGGTTTTTCGTAAAGTCCCATCAGCATTTGCCAATGCCCATGGCAATGGGGCAAGTGGGTGAGCAAGAACATCCCTCATATTAACCTTCCTATTTTCAGCCACAAGGATCATGTGACTGGACAGGTTTCTATCAGCCTTTAGAACAACATCCTGACCTTTCTTCCCATGAGATATTTTTGTGTTGATATTGGAGAATGTTTTCAGGCCTTGTTTAGTCATCTTGTCAAAGAATTTAAAAGATGGTGGGTCCTCTTCTAGCCTTGTTTGTCTGAATACCTGGTAGGCCTCTTCGCCTATCTCAGGGTCTCTCAAGAGATCCCTGGTCACATCAGGTGGAGCAATGGAGCCAGTGGAGAGGCTAACCAGATCAATGCCATTGGGGGCCATAGGATTGAGCCAGTTATTCTCCATAAGGTCAATGAGAGACTTGTCACACCCTCTTCATCTCTTTTGATTCTTGGACCCTGTAGATCTGGATGGGACAGCTTGGAACTGCCTTGACCTATCAAGTCTCTCAGCTGTCTGAGGAACACACAGGGACGGATTACTGCACGGGCCTACCGGGCCCAGGCCCAGGGGCCCAAGGGGTCAGGGGGCCCTGAAGGACCCCCAACCCCCCCTCCCACATATGCGACAATTAGTGGGGGGCCCTTAATACATCTGGGCCTAGGGGCCCGAAAGTTCATAATCCGCCCATGGGAACACACTTCTGTACTCGGCTGTTAGGTAATATTTGGTCACAGCTCCTGACTTCAAGCTGAATCCCTTTGTCCCCCCAGCTGTCTGGGTGTCTTTGTTCACCGTTTCTTCTATGGCTTGGTCAACAGGAAATTGGCCAAAGGGATTGGTGGAGCCCATTTGAACTGAGAAACCACCTTCCATGAATACTTTGTAAACATCTGGGTGTGTGAAGGGCAGTTGCGACATTTGGGGCATAGTAGTAGGGAAGGCAGCGTGCATAATTGATTCTGTCATATGCAAAGCACCAAGGAATCATTGCTCGAATGCTTGCCAGGTGAAGAATCCAGTCTCCCTCTCTAGATGCTCGAATAAGCCCCAATAAGATTTCAACCATGTCCAAATAGGACATCCAGAAGGCAGAGAGACTGCCATTTCCATTCCTGAGAAACTCACAGTAGACTTCAAAAAGCTCCATGATGCGTGCACAAGAGCTGTTCTCAAGGACCTCCTTCAAAGCGACTTGTGAGATCCAGTGGCACAAAAAGTGGGTATGCGCTATATGCGGCGCATAGGGGCGCAGAACCATGGGGGCGCCAAAGCGATGGTAAAAATAATAATAATAATAATAATAATAATAATATATTTGGTGTATTCTATATGTAGCTACTGTTGTACGTTTCTAAATCATTTCTGCATTTCCTCAATGATAAATAACATTTTAGAGGACTAACAGGCTAGAGTAGGCGCCCTATCTCAAAAGATTCTATCATAGAATTTTGACATAGAAGAGGGAGCGGGGGCGCCGTGAGCGCTGAGTGAGCAGGTACGAGTAGTGAGTTTTCGTCTATGGAAAAAGATGGATAAAGCAAAAAAGCTGTCGGGGGCTAAAATAGAAAAAGAAAGGGAAAATGAGATGGCATGTCAAGGAATGCGACAGTAGTTAAATAAGTGGATGGTGAAAAGCAACAGGTAGGATTTAAAGTGTGACGTCTGTGCTTGGAAGCACACGTTTCATGTAATGCTATTCATGTTACCAGGCTAACTAGCGTTTGCTAAGCATATGCCGATTGAAACAGCCTATATTCCATTCAGATAGCTAGGTGGCTACCATGCTCATACTGCACTTTTAATGGCAAACTGCAAACAGAAATGTCACACTAGCAACAACTCATTACATGATTCCATTTCCTAACAATGAAGACTCCTTGTAATAACTTAATATTGTGCTGTCAATGTGGTGCAAACAAAGGCTAGAGTTGGATCAGCCCTATCCTTTGTGAGCAACAGCTGGCAAAAGGACGTTATGAGAACCATTTAGACTCTCTTAAAGTGACAATGCGACATTTAACAATACTTCAAGTTCAAATCGGCAGAATTTCTTAAAAAATTGTATTATGTAATAATACAATATAATATGTAATAATACAATATAATATGTAATAATATGTATTACATTATTGGCCTTTTGATTTACTTTAGTTGTTTGTGTTTTTTTTGGGGGGTGGGGTAGGGGGGGCGCCAATTTGTTGTTGCATACCCCTCAAAAAATGGGTAGCTGCGCCCCTGGTGAGATCTCTTCCCTGAGGCTGTAAATTATCTTTAATGTTTGAACTGTGTCGTGATTATCTTCCAGGTGATTATCTTCCAACCAGGACAGGAAACCTTTCCATGCCAGCCGCATGAGAGCCTCATACAGAAGCTTGTGCAATCGTACTGCCCTGTTGTACTTGCGGCCATCTATAACACCAGCAACAGAACCTTCTGCTACAACACCAGATTCAATGCAGAGGTCTCAGAGTCCAGCATCTTGAAAACGCTTTCCTATTATTCCCAGCATTGTGCAGATGGTGTGGAATACCCCAAGCCTAAGAATGATGTGTTGGAACTCACCGTGTTTCCATGTCATCTCAACAGCCTTTGCATAAAGGGCTTGGTCAAAGACACAAACAATCTTTTTCAGGCCTAACTGTTGCATGATGCTCAATGACTGGTTAAGCACCTCATTGACAGTAGCCATTTGTGTTGCTGGAGCAGTGATGGTAGACAGGTAGCCTACATTGTTGGGGATAACCATCATTTCGTCACGAGTCAGGATATTGAAGCCTGTCCAGCTGCTGACTGACTGTCCTTCTTGGAGTGACAAGCGTGCAAGAATCCAAATAATGTTCTTTTTTCTGGCAACCTGAGTATTGGCAGCAGCATTTACATCTGCACATTTGCTTTGTGGTGGTCCCACTCGTTGTCCAGCATTGTAAGTAGGCAACATTTGTGCAGGAGCACTGATGCTCCGTTGCTTTGTTTTGACAACAGTGGACATGGATTGAACAGGAACTTGGTCGAATTAATTTGATTGCACAGCAATCCCATTAACTCTGGTAGATGTTCCCTTGCCACTGACAGTTTCTTCCAGGCGATCAATATTGTCCCAAGCTAAGGTAGTGAATATGCCAGGATCGATGTTAGCTGGCAAAGCTATGTCACTTTCTGTTGATGAAAGTTTTTGAAGACACAGGGCTTGTGTCAATCTCCTCCATCTGTGAATAAGACACACAGTGACCAAGTCGGTTTAGGATGTTTATCAGCTCTACATTCCCTGTCAACGACTTGACACTAAATCGGAGAATGACATGCTTGGAAGGTTTGATTCTTCCACATGTCACTGCATATGGGTGGTTGACATGACATGGCCTTTTTTTGGTCCAATGTGTCAAAGATAGGTAAATTATAAAATAATATATCAAAAACTATGGTGATATTGTTCAGAAAATGCTGTTTTATATGAACATACAGAGCATTCATGGGATTAATCTTCCATTTTTTCACAATTTTCAGCCAAACCAGAAAAAGCTCATATGGCGTGACTGTCCCAGTCACATTTCACAAATTTTGATTTTGAATAAAAACAAGAAAATGAATTCATTTTCTGTTTATTCAATCATATATTGATAACCCAGATGCCTACTTGTGAGTCTGCTTGACTAAAAGTTCAGGCATAATATTGTGAAGCCACTCTTAACTAAAACACTTTGTCCCAGAAATGGATATCATATGGTGTGACGCCATATTACTTTTTTTAAACGGGCAATTGTTTGGAGACCTTTGGGGAGTAGGGGTCCTCCTTCTTTCAGGAGGAAGAACAACACCTCAGAAGGACAATGAAAGTTACAAGGTGAGTTTTCTCTCTTCATGTTTTCAAAAAAATCAAGTATATCCGGCACTCCTGTTTCAGTTCCCTTTTGCATTGTCTTTTGGTGTGATGCATTTTACGCAAAAATGCCCAAATAAAATTACTTTTTAGTCAATATTACCTTTAAAACCTTTAACCTTTAAATTACCTGTAAAAGGCAGAATGTCCAAAGTTTTGAGATCATTTCAAACTTAGAAAAGAAGACAAGGTGCCATGTGTTTACTGCAAAGCAGAACTGGAGTAGGCTACCACAACGGCACGTCAACGATAATTCAACGTCTGAGCTGAAAGCATCCAGTTAACACCAGCTCACCAAGCGTAGCCAACACAAGGCAACGAGAAGGCACAAGAAGCTGATTTAATGTAGGCCTATTATCTAGTTAGAATGTACGGTATTTGTAGTGGCTGTAACCTACAGTGATGTCGTCATATATGGTTATGGTTATGGTATTTAGCAGAAGCTTTTGTCCAAAGCGACAAATAACAACAATAGAATTGTTCAATTTAACAGTAAACAATAAAAGTTGGTAAGACTACACCAAGGAGAACGGCAGTAATAAACAACAATGCCAATTCAATCAATAGCCTAATGAAAATAAATAAATAGGTATACAAACCAAATGCTTAATAAACTCTTGAATGACCGAAAACTATCACAGGAACGGAGAGTACTGGGCAACTCATTCCACCAACAAGGAACCACTGAGGAAAAGAGTCTTGAATTTGACCTAGCGTTTATGGCTGGTCGACACAACAGACGCTCATCAGAAGACCACAGTGGGCGGTTAGGGATGTACATCTTGATCATTGAATTAAGATAGCAGGGAGCAGATCCAGTCAGTGTCCTATAGGCCAAAGTGAGAGATTTACTAGTGAGAGAAATTTTATTCTGGCCACTATAGGGACCCAGAGTAACTAGGAGTGGAGTTATATGTGACCAGGCGTGCTGCAGCATTCTGAATCAGTTGTAACGATCTTACTACACAAGCAGGTAGGCCAGCTAACAGTGAATACCAATAGTCTAGCTTTGAGATAACCATGGCCTGTACAATAAGTTGTGTGGAATCTTGTGTCAGATAAGGTCTGATTTGTCTGTGATTTGCTGGAACAATTTGTTATGTTTTTATGGGCTAGGTTTGCCCAGGTTGTTTTTGTTGCCGTATTTGGAGCCTGGGCTGTCCACAGAGATGGACACAGACAGCTGGTTAGGTGAGGTTTGCAGTGACAAAATGTTTTAGCCTAAAAAACATGTGGCATCGCTTAGAGCACCTTTAAGGCACGCAGAAATCTGATGGGGAACGCTAGAGTCCTCGGGTAGGAAAGATAGGTAAAATAGAGTTTCGTCTGCATAGCAATGATAGTCAAATCCATGGGAGCAAATGGTCTCACCTAAGGAAGTGGTGTAAATAGTGTGATATCATGAGAGGCTACACGGCTCTCAGCGGGACAGTTCAGCAGTGCAAGGACACAATGTTATAATAAAACGAAGGTTTTTAATACGTTATATAAGTTCTTGGGAATTAACAAAAAGGTATGCCAAGTTCAAAAGGGTAACTAAGGATAAGGTTGATCTTTCAACAGTCAAAAACTTTATGTCTCTTCAAACGTGAAATCGTAGTCCCATTCCCTCAGGAAAATATCTTCTTGGAAACCGGTCTTCAGCCTTACTTTAGTCAGCGCCGCAGCCCGTGGCCAATCCAGCGGTAAGTATTCCAGTCTTCAGGTAAGTATTCCAGTCTTCAGGTAAGTATTCCAGTCTTCAAGTACTTCACGTGGAAAGTGCTACTTCGACGGTCTGTAGCTTCTCTGAGAGCACAACTTGGAGCTTGTCTCCCAAACCCCACTCTGACACCAACTGTGTCTCTGCGCCTTAAAAAGCCCTTCAGCTCATCAGGCCCTGATCGGTCTCAGGTGTGTTGGGATCTCGTGTGTTGAGGGGTGGAGTTTCCAATTCCACCAACAGATGGAGCCAAAGCTGTCCGTGACTGCAGCCATCTCAGGGGAATGTAGCGCCCCTCCAGGACGCAGCCTCTCGTGACATCACAATAGAGAAAAGCAGGGGTCCTAATACTGATCCCTGAGGCACACCTGTGGTGAGGTCATGAGACTTTTATACCTGTCCCTGCCAAAACACGCTGAAAGAACCCCCTTTAAGGTAAGATTCAAACCCGTCAAGAGCTTTCCCCAGAAATTCCAGGTTCAGATAGTGTAGAAAGGAAAATGTCATGGTTAACAGTATCAAAGGCTGCAGATAAATCTAGTAGAATTGATACTGATGACTGAGCAGAGGACTTAGCTACTCTCAAAGCTTCAGTCACAGACAGAAGAGCAGTTTCAGTAGAATGACCACTCTTGAATCCAGGCTGCATCTAGGTTATTCTGATAAAGGAAGTCACATACTTGCTTGAAGACCACTTTCTCCAAAACCTTTGACAAGAAAGGAAGAAGGGAGACAGGTCTGTAGTTCTTCACATCAGTTGGCTTAAGTGTCCTTTTCTTTAGCAAAGGTGTAACTTTAAGTAGTAAACTAATTCATGTAAAATTTCCAGTGAGAAGCAATACACCAAAAAAAAACGCATCACACACACTCATCTCGTCTCTCTCTCTCTCTCTCTCTCTCTCTCTCTCTCTCTCTCAATTCAATTCAATTCAATTCAATTGAGCTTTATTGGCATGACAAAAAATACAATTTGTATTGCCAAAGCATACATGTACGTAGTAGTGTGTAAAGACATAAAACAAAACATCATGCATCATACATTACTGCAACGGCAGTGTGTGTGTGTATTTGAGTTTTTGTGTGCTTCACTGATGAAGTGACTCCCTTTGTTTATGGCCAGCATCTATATATCTTGCTGCGACTCTTGCGGTTTTTTGTTCCTCGCCTAATAGTATTCTTAGACTTAGATCCTTAAAGTTTTGAAGGTCTGGATGCATTTCTCTGAATTTAGGAAAGAATTGATCTCGTATGTCTTTCCATTGGCAGCATTCAGCCAAGAAGTGAAGCTCTGTTTCTATGGCACCTTGGTTGCAATTGGTGCACAGCCTGTCTTCTCTGGGCAGCCAGGTTTGCCTGTGTCTGCCCTTCTCAATAGCCAGACTGTGATTGCTTAGCCTGTACCTGGTCAAGGTTTTTCTCTGTCTGGTATCAGTGACTGTAGATAGGTAGTCTGCCACAGTGTACTCTCTGTTTAGGGCCAAATAACATTGAAGTTTATTTTGTCTTTTTGTTGTTTCAGTCCAATATGATAAGTAATTTTGTTTTTCTGCATTTATAATTTGGTTAGGCCGAATTGTTTGAGAAAGGGTGGCAAGGTCCTGAGGCTGACTATTAGTTGTGTTAGTTGTACTATTAGTATGTGTGAGTCTCAGGACTAGCTGGATGAGGGGACTTGTTTTTACACTCATCTCTTGGCTTTTTAGGGCTTTATAACAATAGGAGTTGGGGTCGCTTGTTTTGAGATGTTCGAAGAATTTGATAGCTCTTTTTTCAATTTTAATTAGTAAAGGGTATTGGCCTAATTCAGCCCTGCATGCATTGTTAGGTGTGTTCCTCTGTACCTTGAGGATGCTTTTACAGAACTCTGCATGCAGGGTTTCGATTGGGTGTTTGTCCCATTTTTCAAATCCGTTGTACATAAGAGGACCCCACACTTCACTGCCGTATAATGAAATTGGTTCGATAACTGTTTGAAATATTTTGAGCCAGATCCGAATGGGTATGACAAATTGAATAGTTTTTTTGATGGCATCTCTCTCTCTCTCCCTCTTGGTGTCACTCACACACACACACACACACACTCACTCTCTCCCAGTGTTAGGTTAGGCTACATCACCAAATAGGCCTACAGTACCCCAGACATAATTATTATAGCCCTTATAAAAAAATAACTGCATTACTTCCAAGTGTCAAAACTGTGGTTTTACAGGAAATATTTGCAGTTCTTACGCAGGAAATACAGTATTTTGGATACGAAAATACTGCACTGTATTGTAGTGTAACTGCACTGAAAATACTACTGTACTGCACTGTATCATAACTGCACTGTAGATTATTTGGTAGTAATTGTAAATGCTACAGATGCACAAATCTACATAAAACAGATTAATTTACTTTTAAGTCACTAGGGCTAGTTTACAGCACGACATTTGTTGTGCATATTAATAAATTGCACTTAATAATGCAAAATGATTTTTTATCCGATTAATTGATGAAATAATCGCTAGAATACTAGACCCCAAAAAGAATCGATAGCTGCAGCCCTTAAATAGCAAACTTGTACCTTTAACAGAGGCATACAAAGCCCTTCAGCACAGCTTTCCTTCATAGAATGCATAGTTACAGATATTTATATGCTGCCTATTTTTGATATTCTTTTGCTGGTACCACAGTATATATTTTTAGTTTGTTAAAGTAACTCTTCAGTGGCTGATCTCTTGAAAACACAGGCCTTATCAGCTCAGTGCTCCTGCATAATTCATTTATGCTTTAAGTGTATAATGTTATGTGTCCGGGCAGTAGACCTTGTATTTAAATAAACTCTTCATTTTGTAGGCTACTGTGTGATGTCATACTGTATGTCTTTGTCTGTGTAGTAAAAACATACAATACCCTCCAGAATGATTGGCACCCCTGGTAAAGTTGACTAAAACAATTATAAAAAATATATTTATTGTAATCTCACAATGAAAATCCAACCTTGAAGGGAAGCAAGTTTGTTCTAAGAAAAAGGAAAATCTCATAAAGAAATAAATTTTTTTTAAGAAAAACACATTGGTCACAATTATTGGCACCCCTGCCCTGCTTATATTACCTTGTTAAGCCGCTAATAAAACAGCTCGTAATATTTTCCTATGGCAACCCATAAAGTTGGAGAATGCAAAGCAAGGGATTTAAGACCATTCGTCTTTACAAAATCTCCCCAGATTGTCCAGATTCCTAGGTCAGCGTGGCCTACTGGTTAGCGCTTCGGACTTGTAACCGGAGGGTTGCCGGATCGAACCCCGACCAGTAGCCACGGCTGAAGTGCCCTTGAGCAAGGCACCTAACTGCTCCCCGAGCGCCGCTGTTGTTGCAGGCAGCTTATTGCGCTGGGATTAGTGTGTGCTTCACCTCACTGTGTGTTCAGTTCACTGTGTGCTGAGTGTGTTTCACTAATTCACAGATTGGGATAAATGCAGAGACCAAATTTCCCTCACGGGATCAAAAGAGTATATATACTTATACACACTTATGCATTTCTCCTCTTTGACTCACCCCACTGTTATTCTATGGAGTTTAGATCAGGGGACTGAGATGGCAATGGCAGACACTTGATTTTGTGTTCAGTAAACCAATTTTGTTTTTACCTGGTAATTTGTTTTTGTTCCTTGAACTGATGAATGATCCAGTTGTGAACCACTTTCAGTGTCTTGGCAGAGAGTGTCATTGAAAATGTTCAGGTTTTTCTTGGGTTTCATAATACAAAGCACCTTAATACGATTCTCAAAGCCTGGGAATAAAAACAGCCCCACAATGGCAGAGCCCCTCCACCATAATTGTCATTAGACATGGGGTACTTTTCAGTGTAGTCATTCTTCTATGTACGCCAAAACCACCTAAAGTGTTGTTTTTTGCCAAAGAGTGCAATTTTCTTTTCATCTGACAATAGACCATAATTTCAGACAAAGTCACTGTACCATTCAGTAACTCCTGACATTTACATTTGTAATTAAATGACAGGAAAGGCTTTTACCTGGCGTGCCCTCTAAATAATCTATTAGCACTGAGGTCACTTTTGAAGATTTTTGGGGGGAACTCTTGGTGACCCCAAAGTGATACTTTTTTCTGTGATTCTCCAACAGTGGTTCTTATGGAATTGTTTGCCTCTCTTATCCTCCATACTGTGCGTGGGGGCAAGATAAACATGGGACTTTGTCCAAGCAAGTATGTCACATTTCCAATTGATTCGAACCTTGCAATTATTGTTTTAACAGTAAACATAAGCATTTTCAACTTACTTATTTAGTACTTCATTTTTATAGCCATTCCTTGGCTTAAATATGTCAACAAACTTTCATTTATTTAAATTTAGTGTATTCCTATGACTTTCCCATGTTGGAAAATGACTAGGAGATTTAGCCTACACAGAAGGGGAAAAGTGAGATTGACTTAAAGGTAAACTATGCAGTATTCGCAATTTCCTTACTATTTTCTCGGTTTTTGCTTCTTTTTCGCTGGCTCTGTCATGACGAATGTCTGAGAAACTCCATCGCTACCTTTTTCTAGCCCAGTGTTGTGCCTGAACACGTTCATTGAATGAAAGCTCATGAACTCGAAAACGAACGTGAACTGAACGTACTGTATTACTGCCTGGTGAACGTTACTGTGAACTCATTCATTCTGGTGTCTGTGAACGGCACTTTCAGTTTAACTTCGTTCAATAGGGTGCCAGATTTCTACAGAGCCTTCCACGCGAAAACCTGGCTAAAACACACCGTAAAAAGGCCTTAATATGGCAGCATCAGTGTTGTGTGTAACGCGTTACAAAGTAACGAGTTACAGTAACGTAACTACTTTTTCGAGTAAAAAGTACGTTACTACTGAAAATTTGGTAATGTAACGTAGTTCCTTTTTCATATCGGCGCAACGTTACTTTTCCCAGGGACAGATTTGACAGCGACGCTGCTTTCTCAGCTGTGCGCTTGCGCAATAGGCAGGAGCTCCACACGGCAGCCTACGTGACAGAGGCTGGTGGCATGAAGTGCAATTATAGCTCCACACGGTACGTGACAGAGGCTGGTGGCAATGAAGAGCAAGCGAGACGCAGCCAACGCTAACTCCTGAGGGATGAAGGTAGCCTATTCACATTACTTTGAACTCGATGAAACTAAGGGGAGGAATGTGAGTGTTAGTTGTAGCCTAGCCTACACTGTCCCCTGATTTTGTCTACTGCCGTTAACTCAACTGCCAGCCTATTGATACGATTTGCACTAGATTTGCACCAAATTTCAGAGGAGCGCCTGTTTAATGAAAGAGTATAAGGCTATAAAATAAGCCCTCATATATTTTGTGTTCACCTATATGCCCAAGATGTAGCGAGGCTATGTTACTTGATATTGTTTCATAGGGCTTTAGTGGTGGTGTTGAAGCCTATAAGCCCAATGTTTTCTTGTCAAGTGCTCTGTTTGTGGCATTTTTAATAATAAAGAGCACAAAAGAAATACCTGTTATGTCCTCCATAGTAGAACTTTATGTAGGCCTACACATTTAGGAACAGATATTGGGTTCTGCCCAAAGTCGAGCAACGTAAAAGTAACATAAAAGTAACGAGTAACGTAAAAAGTTACTTTCCATAGAGGGTAATTAAGCAAAGTAACAGGTTACTTTTTTGAGAAGTAACGAGTAACAAGCAAACACTACTTTTTAAAAGTAACTGCCCCAACACTGGGCAGCATGCAGGTCACCATTTCTCAAACTATGGGCCGCGGTCCGCAACGTGGACAATGCTGGTCTGCAAATTATTCCCGGGGCATCGTCTGATAATTTGCTGCGCAATTGATCAAGGAACCGCGGACAGAAAAAGAAAACAAACGTTTCTACAATTAGTAGGAAATACTCGTTAATTTTGTGTCATCAAACATAGAGGCATAGAATTAAGTCGTGGTATGAGCGTTTATTCAATGCATGCGTGTGCACGTTGGTAGTAAAGCTAAGCTTCAACCTATTAGAAGGCTATTTAATGATGAAATTACATATAATAGAACGACGTGGATTTATACTTCCATAAAAACAGAGCACAGACTATATACAACACTGTTTAGCATTGAGTGTTAAAGTCAGGCAAAAGCTATTAATTAGTCTTAGTTAAAGATAGTTAAAGTCAGTAACCATTAGACTGTAAAATGAAGGAGAGAGAAGAAAATGTGCTGCCTAGATCATTGATTGGAACCTTTACTGGTAACACTCCATAATAAGGTGCCATAATAAATAGCAAACTAGTAATTACCTAACCCTTTGTTAATATTTGTTAATTGTTACTAAAATATCTATTTGGCACAAGTTAAGTCATCATTAATTAAATATTAGTTGTTTGCATAAAATATGTATGTTAATGTTTTAGCAAATCTATTAACTAATATTGTATTAATATATGTTAATAGTTAACTACATATATTTTTTGGCACCAATTAACAGTTATTTCTTACATCATTTAAATGTTAAATGTTTGTTTACAAACTATATGCTAATATAAAAGTTAATGACATATTATTATTTATCTAGCTTTTCTGATTTGTGCTTTGTGGGGAATTTATGGAATTTATGGTTTATGGCTTTATGGTCTTGTGGGGTGTATAAGGCACCCTACTGCCAGTGGTTGGTTGTGTGAGAGTTTGCGCTCCTCTTCCACTTCATCCTTATTGGATACCTTTGTGGTTGGCTCTTTGTACTCTTTGCCTTTGGAAGTACTATTCGGTTGCTGCTTGAATTTGGTGAAATTCAGGGGAGGGGTGTAACAGAGTTAGAAATATAGTTTAGTGTTTGTATGTGATTTTCGCCGTAATTAAGCAGCTTTTTTGATATTGGTGTTTTGGAGCCCCCTTTGGAGAAACGGTATACTGCAGCTCTGCTGCGTTTTGTCCTTGCATTGTTGCCATAGCTGATCAGAAGCGGTATGCTTTGCATTGGGTAGGTTGACTGTATAAAGCACTCTCCACTTTGTTTTAATTTTGTAACTGTAAAATGTCAACCTGTATTATATTACTTTACATGTATTGTTAGGATTTGGTAGCAATTCTAGCAACTTAGAGAACGTTTATTAATGTTTTCTTGACCACGAGTTCATACACACGAGTCTAACGTGACTAGCTGTAAACTCCTCTAGCAACTTTCCATGCATTCAGTGTAGTTCAGCTTAGTGCTCGTGGAAAGTGCAATTCAGTATAGCAGGAAGTCTGTGAGTGTTTAGTGAGTCTCAGAATATTAATAAACTCGTTCTGTGCACCTGAACATTCCATGACGCACGTCTCCCTTGCTAGCAGGGCTGACAGTGATGGTATAGGAATCATGCATGTTATATAGCCCATTCAACTACTTCTTTTTATTTTGCTTGTGCACATGCTGCTTTATGTATGCCAGTGTCTGAAGGCATGTTTTGTTTGAACTTTTCCTGAAGGAATAAAAGTGATAAACCAGTTCTGATCTCAGTCCCTTCACTGTCTGACTAACTGCAGTACTGTATTGTAACGTTTGAAGGTTTCAGGACGCCAAAAGCTGTTCAGAGCAAGACTTATTGGCTGAGAACGAGGGCAGGGAATCAAACATAGATCATAATGCACACAGGGCATTTCAAGAAGACACACACACTACACTAACAGGGGAGGTCCAGCCCCCCACACAAAAAGGAACACACATGAGGGGAAAATAAAAGGGAAACGTGTTACACTAAAGACACTAACCTTACACTTATAACTTACAAGAATAACGACATAAACCCCCCAAATGTTCGCTCTCGTATCCCAGCATGCATTTCGCGGGAGAACACTGTCTTTCTGCGCCGACGCTACAATATTAATAAAGCTTAACCAACTTTATTACAAGGGTCCCCCATACTGATAGTTATATATTACTAATATATTAATTAAGCTCAACCAACTTTATTATAAGGGGCCCCACGCTTATAGCTATATACTACTAATATATTAATTAAGCTTAACCAACTTTATTGCAAGTGTTTCTGGCGCCGACAAGAGTGGCGGCATGTCAAGGTAGCTCCGTGTTTTTTTTCTTAGTATCTATCTGTCTATCTATTGTAAGGGTCCTTTGGGGAGTGGTTCATATTGGGATAGGCAGAAGCACAGTTTAATATCAATGAGTAAAAAAAATAATAAGTCATTAACTTTTCTATTAACATATAGTTTGTAAATAAACATTTAACATTTAAATGATGTAATAAATAACTGTTAATTAGTGCCAAAAATACATTTAGTTAACTATTAACACATATTAATAAAATATTAGTTAATAGATTATATTAACATTAACATATAGATAAATTAATATTATAATATATTAACATTAACATATAGATTTTATGCAAACAACAAATATTTAATTGATGATGAAAAAACTATTAACTTGTGGCAAATAGATATGTTAGTAACAATGAACAAATATTAACTTAGGGTTAGGTAATTACTAGTTTGCTATTTATTATGGCACCTTATTATGGAGTGTTACCCATTTACTTTTTAAAAACGGTCTGATGGTTTTGATAAAAATAAAGTGTTGATTAAAATAAAGTCCTCTGCAATGTCTGCAGCAAGGAATTTGCATATCACCGGAGTTCATCAACTCTAAAGTCGCACATCAATGCAAATAAATAGTGTTGACATTGAGGGGAGTGTTAATTTATTTTCATTGTGTCCCCTAGGTTATATCTGTGGCCTGAAATACCTTGTATGTGAAAAACAACTTCTTCCCGAAGCACTTTTGAATTTATTTCCTCAGCAGGTCATATCATAGATTATTATGGCAATTATTAAAATAATAATAAAATAGTTTTTGAACTTTAATGTCACTAATGCTGATTTTTCAATGATTAATTTGAATTTAAATATTTAAAATACTTTCACAGCAAAACATATATATATGCGATTAATTTAAATTAGATTTTTTTTTTTATCGATTGACAGCCCTAATTTAAATAGCATATAAATATTCTATCAGTGTATGATGCTTGCATGAGTGAAACATACCAAAACAACGGCACCCATATAATTGCTGTTGTTTTGAGAAGTATTTCTCATGCAAGCATCATGCAACAATGCAAAAACAATGAAACTATTGTAGGCCTAATTATATTTTACACTAGTAAAGCAGTACTCTGATGTGCATGTTTTCACAAACTTTTGTGAACAATCTTAGCACTTTAATCTCAATCTCACACCTCAATGTTGGCCAGATGTACATACATTTGCGAACGTAACGCTATCAGCGTCATGGTCAAACCGCACATTGCGAACGCTGTCAGACCCAAGTTTCCGATTTATCAATCGTTCAATCCTAGTGTAAACTGCGCTTTTCTCTGCCTTTCTCCGCCCATAAACGCAATTTACGAACGTGCACAACTGAATTGCAGTGCCTACAAGCGCAGTTGAATGAAGCTAACTGATGACAACATTAAAAAAGAATCGTTTAGCGATCATGAAATAATACCATACATGATAAGATGTCAACAAGTAAGGAGATAATGAAGATCAGTAGTTCTACTCAAAATACTTGTGCACGTAGGCTATGGAAGATTGGTCAAATCTAGCAAGTAGGAAAGTTTAAGTGAATTACGTGAAAGTGAAATTATAAGACATTTGAAAGGCCAACGAGGGTTAATGTTGCTTTTGATAGTACAAAGACTTACAAAACTGGTGCTCAAAATAGCAATTCTGTTGTCTTTGAAAGGTTATCTTATTGACGCATTGAACTGCAATTTGGATTAACACCTGCTCTTACAAGGCGGAAGTATTTAGGCGCAAAATAGACGTGCTTTCGGGAGCAGTTTTTGTACATACTGCGGAATACATAATTAGGCGCTCTTTACTCTTCCCCTCCCATCTTTTTACGCTAAACTCCCACTTTCCCCTGGATCCTCCCATGAATGCATATGCAAGACATTAAAAACGCAATCTGCCACTTTCAGCTCCCGCAACAGGCAGTTTGCACTTTTACATCATTTGTACATACCTCACAATGATTTTACACGCACGTTGCGAAACAAATACGCCTGAAGTGGGCGCAAAAGCGTTGGTACATCTGGCCCAGACTGTTTTGAAGTGCATGTATAGCAATATAGTATAAAAATAATAATAATTGTGATATCATTAGGATAATTTGATGGGGGTCATGTAGGTGGGCCCTATGACCCCAAAGTATGCCTTGACTGGGCCTCAAGTCAAAGAAGTTTGAGAAAGGCTGATGTATACGACAAAGCAGCAAGGAGGTGTCGTATTCACCTCATTAAACAAGTTGGGATGGGAAAAATCGTACATTCGAACAATCGAACTTTGCCCGCACTTCAGTCACATCCACAGAAAACCTGAAACGGCACATTGAACTGAACATAGCCTTTCAAGGTATGTGCAAGCCAATAAAAAATCAAAAGACTGTCAAGACAGATCCTCAACCCAAATGACTGTAACTGCATTCTATATGGGCTGTGGCAATAAT
Source organism: Alosa alosa (assembly GCF_017589495.1). Lineage (NCBI taxonomy): Eukaryota > Metazoa > Chordata > Actinopteri > Clupeiformes > Clupeidae > Alosa > Alosa alosa. Next base: position 27,755,792 of record NC_063202.1, read on the forward strand.
TTTTAAAAATAATAGCTCGCAGCAACATATGACAAAAAAGAACTAGAGCCTATTAGTTCATTTTTGGAAAGTGAACTTAGTTCAAAATTTTGAATTATGAACTATGAACTGAACTAGTTCATTTTAAAATTTGTGAACTGAACTTTGAACTAGTTCACGTAGAAAGTGAACTTTCCCAACACTGTTCTAGCCGGTGCCTGGCGTGTATGTGTATTTGAATGCAGTAAAGCAATTTGATACACTCGTTATACTTCCTGACACTGAGGCCGTCGGCCCACCGGCCCACAGTTGCAAGGGTGGTTTTTCCGCTCACGGGCGCTAGGGGGAAGCGAGACGGCCACCATTCAACCCGAAAAAAGTCATATAACCATTCCAATGACTCTGAAGCTGTTAAATGAAGGTAAATTAATCTAAAAAACTTGCATATTAAGCTAAAAAACCTGCATAGTTTACCTTTAAGTGTTTAAGTCTGCTCTACACACTGCCCTTTGTACCATGCCTTCATCTGGGTGTCTTTATGCATACATACACTACCGACTGGACTGTTTGCCACTGTTTGACTCCCTTACTGGCTATATTAGCCACCTGCACAATCTGCTAGCTTGCCTGTATGGTCAGTACACCATGATGTCTTTTTGTCTGTATATACAGTTTTCTACTTAAACTTAAACTTTTCTTCAAGTCTTTTACTTTTTTCTATATATAGTTAAATAATGATTATTCTATTTTTTATATATATTGTGTAGCCTGTTGTAGGCTACTTGAATAAGACATAGAATGTGCACTGGCAATGTACTTGCAATGACACTCGCCTGCACTATTATACCATTTTCTTGCATTTTTTCCACACCGCTCTTTTAACAGGTGACAAACTAACCTTACTAGTGTAATGGCACACTATTGATATCTTCCCTTATGTTTTTGTATTTTTGTAGTATGTATGTGTAGTGTGTGTTTGTGGATGTCATATGTCTGTGTGCCTATGTGTATGGTGTGCATAAGCTACTGGATCTAGATCTATCTACTCTATCTATCTATCTATCTATCTATCTATCTATTTATCTATCTAAAACGTCTGTGTCACTTTATTTTCAAACCTTAGTGAAAAAGAAAGTCGTGAACTACTTCTGAAAGTTCACAGACACTCTGGTTAACTTAAAAACTTGAACATAAATAGGAAAATGCTTCTGTTGTATTTAAGATTTTCTAAGGGTGCCAATAATTGCGGACGTGTTTTATACCCGTTTTTAGTCAACTTTACCAGGGTTGCCAATCACTCATGAGGGCGCTGTAGATTCTATTATGTATTTGTACTTTGTATTTTGCAATGCATAGATCAGGGGTTCTCAAACTTTTCCACGACAAGGCCCCCCAAATACCACTAGGTTTTGGCCAAGGACCCCCTTGATGTGTTATAAAACTCATCGACAATACTACGGCAAATGTAAAAATACATTAAAGGAGAATTTTGGTATTTAGCACTTTGAGTCCCTTTTCTGGTTTGTTTTGGATGAACTAGAGTGATGGACACCGAAATTTTGACGATTGATCCTGTCTCGACTTTTCTGACTCGTTGTGAATCGCCTTTGACTACTTCAGTCATGCACAAACATGTCCTAAAACAACCCTTAATGTTCGTTTTCAAAACTGTGCAACTCACAGAGTGGTTAGTTGTGTTCGTTGATGTCCCAAAACTAGTAGCGTAGCGAAATACAGTTTCTGTCGTGTTTTATTTGGCATTTTTTAAAATCCCATTGATTTCTGTTGGAAGACTCATTGCACGTTGATATTGCACCAAAAATAATTCAATGGAAATGCATGGATTCCAGTTTCTTCCAGTAGCAGCAACTGGAATCCATGCATTTCCACTGAATTATTTTTGGAATCTGATCCCTTATCATACCTGTTCATTCTTACTTGCATAAACTTGACTTATTGTGACTAAATTCAAGATGGCTGCAAGCGCTTAAACTTCGTGGAAGATACTGTCTGTATAAATCGTGCTTTTTCAAAGTTCTCAATGTCTCGTTTTAAATGTCAGGGCCCTCGGAAGTCTACCAATGAAGTGTGGAGATACATTGAGCCTCGTAAATGGGTGTAAAACAGTGATTTATTTGCATGGCTAGCCCGATGCCGAAGCACCACTATTGAAAAACCTGTTGGTAGCATCGGCTAACTAGCGCCAGATTTTGGAGTGGAGGGGACAAGCCGAGATGGGCTATGAGACATACGTTCACACTCGGTATCATGTTTCAATACACTTTAGGTCAATAACACACCGGAATTCTCCTTTAAGGGTTGTTTTGAGTCCCTGTGACAGTCTATACTCCGTCTACTCTGTTCTCTGACAGTCTTTACTCGAAATCACAGTTTGACTGAAAGACAATGACCTTTATGCACATCATTCGCTTGGCATTATACTGGCAGATCAATTTCCTGTTTACGCTGTACACAGTAGGCTATGACAGAAAATGAGAGATTACTACTCTGTCTGTTTTAATATAGTACTGCTAGTAACAAAATAGCTAAAGTTATCTGACCAGTTCAGTAACATTGCTTGGTTAAGATGTCACATGTTAATGTTAGCTAAGTATAAGTATATATACTCTTTTGATCCCGTGAGGGAAATTTGCTCTCTGCATTTATCCCAATCTGCTATAGCTATACCCTCATAGTTGTTAATGTAGCTGGCAATGTACATTTTAAACCCTTTTTCCCGTTTGCTGGAGGGAGTGGCATACAACATTTTTACAAGTCGGTCTACATTACCGTGAGACGAGGTAGGTCTTGAAGACAATGACTATAAAAGAGCCATATCTGTCAATGTACTAATGTAACCAGGAAGCTGATCTGCCAGTATAAACAGATCCGGAATGGAGACGTGCATAGAGTGCTTTTTGCATACATGTGGATAACAAATGCCGCACACGCTACTGTCATTGGACACAAAAGAAGGAGAGTTAGGTAATCAACTTATACAAACTATCTTCTCACAAGATGGTGGCGACACAAGCAGTCCTTTTTTAAAGCCTTCCTTTACACTTACAACGGAAAAAATACATCTTGTCTGCAAAGACCCTGTCCATAATAGCATGGATGTATAATGACTCATGAGTCTAGTTACTGGCTTTAAAGAGTTATTGAGTTTGATGTAGCGAAGATGCCCCCATAGGCTATGCTATACTGTATGCTGTTTAGTTGTAAATGCATATTCCTATCTTACTCAAAACTGCCATGATTAATATTGTTGGGTCCCCAATGAAACTTTACACTCATTATCATCCAACAACAGACCCTAGGTTGTTCTTGGACTAGAGTTGTCCTTTAAGCTATGTCTGTGTCTGTTAGAACTAATTACAAATGACCACAACCATTTTAAATCAGTACTGTACTAACTTGCTGAACCAGATATTAGTCTGGTGTCGAGTATACATGTTGCATCACAGACAAAATGGATACATCTGTTGAAAGAAAGGATTAGCGTGTGACAGGCGTTATACTTTCTTAATTGTAACAAATATCTGCATCTCTCAAATCTCTGAACTGACACTTTCAATAGACATTTTTTAGGAAAGGTCAGTAATAATGTAGGTTCATCAATCATTCTTACTAATTTCAATTAATTCCTCACCCAAAAATCAACAAGTATTGGTAAATATTTACATAAATGCTGTAAATCCTACCAAAACCTACATTTAGAGAGCAGCATTGTAGATTTTACACATATTCCTCTAGATGGTGCTCAAGTCCTTATAAAAGCTCACAGTTAAAAACCTAGGCCATAAGCCAGAAATCAGTGTTACAAAACATAATTGGCACTGTGCTACACAATACCCCTTAGGCTCTGTTCAAATTCAGGATGAAATTAGTCTCCCCCTCTCCCAGTACACCAACCTACTTCAAGCCTCAATTATCTATAACCACCAGAAACATGGTTTGTTATGGTATGTTTTAAAACTGTTTCACCACTTTTAAATGCATTTAAGATATTGTTTCAGTAACATGCACCATGAATGAGGCCTGTGAGTTAAACAGACAAACACAATGTTATTGTTTATAATTTATTAGTTCTTGGGCAACAAGGAAAAAATGACTGCCAAATTCTTATCACGACATTCTCAATGAACATGGATTCCATATCCCTTTCAGAAGTTCTGTCAATTTTTGTAGTAGTAAATAGAAGGCTGATCATGGATATACAGCATCACAACAATACATGGTTATCAATAGAACAATAAAACAGTTCTCCCCGTTTTGGGAGTTACCATAAGTTAATTCATACTGAAAACGCAAACTTTTACTTTTGTTCTAATAATTCAAGCACTGAAATTACAATAGTTTAATTGCTTACATAACATTTCAACATCAACTCAACACTACAATTCTTCAGAACAAAATAATCTTGACTTTTCCCCAATATTATCCATCTAAAAAAAAGAAATTCAGTGTATGTTTACACAATGGACAAGTTTGCATGCAGTTAAATTATAGAATAGGATCTAGCTTGGTCAAGCCATGCATGTCCTCCTTATAGCACAAAATATGTATCCTACATTTGTTTAAGTTTAAACAATTAGGATGAAGATTCTAAACTAAAGTCAACTCCTCTTGCCATTGGTTATTATTGAATTGGGATGTTTCGGTCAGTCTATTGTGCATTATATTCAAATTCTAGTTCACATTTAATATAAATCGATTGCATTGCAAGCAGTACGAAAACTACTCTAGTTTGATTGGTGATGAAATGCCAGGACTCAACTCCATTATTGCAACCCAGGTCTTTGTAGAATGGCATAGCATCATGATCATCCATTATATGGTAGAATACTTATCTGAATAATAGTGTTGCACTCTTGAGTCATTTGGCAACAATTTGCCTGCAATCTATCCAAAGCTGACTAGAATAACACTACCCAACATCTGATTTATTGCATTGATTTCACAATTTACAAAATGGGAATTCTATCACAATTTAAATTCTGCTAACAGAAACCATACATTTCCCATCAGCAAATTAAAACATGGACTGCTATCCCTCCGACCTCGAGGTTAGGGTTTCTTTTAATCCAGTTTCACATTCATAAAGATATTCTAACAGCCATCCAACCCTGGATACAAAGTTGCAGTTCCAAAAAATGCCATGGAACACAAAGCAAGTAAGTAAAGACTATTGCACCAGTAACCTATGTCAAACAGGATAAATGATTACACCCACACAAACTCAAATGGAAGACAACTAGATATTACCTTGTACAGATTTAATCACACAAAAATGCATAAATATACATTGCACAAAAGTACAAAAATACTTGTACTTTTTTTGTTCAAATATACTCTTAGACATCAATAATTTGGCAAGACAAGATTGTCACACAGGGGTTGCAATAATGGTGATTCACCAACTTGATGCTCTACATATTGGCTCCACTTTTGCAAAGGTGATGTTTAACCCGAAAAGAAAATATCAATGCATGCAAAACATATTCTCCAGGAAAATAAAATACCAATAAGTTTAACACCACTTTGCATATATTACAAGTATAGTTTCTTTTTTTCTTTTTTATACAGGAGCTAGACTAAGACACAGAAGATAGAAGGCAAACGAAAAACAAAGAAATAATGGAGAAGGCCACGGCCATGAGGCAACTGACTGTACTGTAAAACAAACACAGAACCATACATTCTACATCATGCCAATATTGAACATGCACTATGGCTGCCTCAGTTCCCCCCAAAAGCCTAGTCCTTCCCTATGAAAAGAGCAGCTTCGTCACTTCATAAATTTATATTTCCTCTTCAGAACACATCCCCTAAAGGAAAGAAAATAGCTTGGATTTTGCAAGTGCTATGTCTGTACCGTTTACAGTCATCACACAGCATCAGAATGTGATTGAAAAAGATTTAACTTCAAACACCATCTGGCCGTTTCCAAATGAAACGTCGTCCACTACGTAAATTATCCATTAAATAAACCTGATTAAATAACAAAGAGCTCTGCACATCTCACTCCAGTGGGACACCGACCCTGGTGTGAAGTGTCTGCATGGAGAGGGAGACAACAACATGTAAAAACCTACATTTAAGAAAATGCCATCATTTGCCAGGTTCAGTGTGCATGCAAAATTCCAAACATGACCCCAACATGTATGTTGGGAAAAGGAAAATTTAAGTAATGTTTTTTTTTTTTTTTTTAAAAAAAAAAAACTTTTTTGCATCAGATAATAATGAAGAGATCAAAATACTAATGATTAAAGAATTTATTAGTCACTTACAAATAATCTAACAGAATTGACGTGACTTCCACCCTGGCTGGGAGGCCTCTGATGGAGAGGGATACCAGCGCATCTGAAGGAGAGGAAGGGACAAAATTACAGACTTACTGAATGTGGAGGACTGGACATGACATCTTCGATCATCAATGTCTTGTGGATGCCACATTCATGTTCCATTTTCAAACGCTCTTCTTTTATCAGGAAAGCCAATGTACAGTACAGTGATTTTTATTTGCTGGTAATGCCGGTCAGGCACAAAGCTGACTAGATTCTTCAGACCAACTTATTGAAAATCCTTCCCTCAGACTGTACACAGCTTTTTTTCCTGACTGGCAGCATCATTTAAGCAAGAAAATCTAAAAGGGGCTTTCCAGCGTAATGTCAAATTTGCAGGTGGAAATGGCGCCCATTCTTTGTTCGGTCATGGAGACCTCAAAGATTTCATAGCTCAGAAACTGAATGTACAACCGGTTCTCACAATTCTTCTAAAAACCTTTCTATTGGAGTTAAGATCAAAATAAACCATGTTCCACTTAAAGTGTCATGACTCCAAAATCACAGTTGGTCTTACAGCACTGCAGCCCAATGCACCTGCCACATAAGTCATCCAAACCAGCATTTTAGACAAATACTTTCAAAATCCATATTACAATTTAAAAATAAAGATTTACTGGCCATAATAATAATAAATCAGAAATACTGAAAGAAAAACCTAGTGTCCATCACTATGGTTCATAGTCCATTGAATTCCTCAGAGAATAGACTTTCATATGGGTACACTGATCTGGTCCTCATGAAGGTGCACAGTGAAGTCATTCAGTGTTCACTTCAAATCTCTCATCACACTCCAATTAAATGTCCTGGTATACAGGTTTTGCTGAGAGGATGCAGTATTCTGACAGAGCCTGGGAATTCTGAAAATAAAGTTGGCACTTCCAAGACTAAACCTGAATGACTTGACAATTTCTTTCAGTATGCAAGTCATACCTAGTGATTCTTGCTATGTCTGGAACTCAAAGGGGTGAAATCCAATTTATAAAAAAAATTCTTGATATGTTCCAGCTCATTCATGGTATGTTTGGAAGTTGTCACCAGAGTTTCCTAATAATGGACTTAATTTGTGGTCTGTTTACGCTGGTTTTATCTGCATTATTCTCAAAGTATAGATAGAGGCAAAGATGAAAACTTGGGATAACAAACATACTGACTGAATAAAGAGCTTCAGATTTCCAGCTGGCCTCAAATGCAATACATGTTAAAAGGTTCTTCTGTAAGACTACTAACCTGTATGGGTCAATGGTAATTATGCTTCAAAATAAAAATTCAACTACCAGTCTACCTTGAACAGGGAAAAAAAGACTTGCACCGACCTGGGCATGGAGGGCAGCGGCGGCGGCAGCAGCGGCGGGGTAGGTGAACGCTGTGTGGGGAAGACCAGGGGTCAGCTCAGTGGTGTACAGTGGGTAAGGGGACCAGGCCTCAGGTGAAGCAGGGATCAACGCTGCCCCCGTCAGGTCATCTGTAAAGACACACCAGGACCACCACCCATGCCAACATAGACAACTCACTCAGACCACTTATTACACACAAGGCTTATCAGTGAATTGTTAGGGTTGACCCACTATGGTTACTTGCAAGGTAGTAAAAATCATGATCAGTAATTCAAACACAGTACGTTATATCCAACACAAGCACGAATGTAAGATTACACTCCCTGGTTCAACAAATTGGCATGGCAGTTTGGCAAATGGGTGTTGAAAATGTCCCCTATGGTATATGCTACAGCCATTTGTGATGGGGCAAATTGAAGTCATTACAGAAGGCACCGAGTCTGGATCATTTTTACTCTAAAGGCTGCAGAGGTTACAGCTAAATGAACTAATCCAGATCCTAACACTACACCAGTAGTGTGCTCTTTTACAGTAAAAAAAAATCAAATAAATTCACTGGGTCTCATAAGTCCCAGCCAGCACACTAAGTACTAGTGGTGGTGTACTGATCAGCCTTCCAACCATGAGAAGCTTGAATGACAAAACTGTAGCTTGCCCTTGACAGTTGCTCATTTGTGAAAGAGTGACACTTCTAGTTTTACAAAGCAAAAGGGCCCTCTGCTCTACTGGCATGCATGTGAGTGAAATTAGTTGGGTGATGTGGAGCTGCAGGTTTTACGCCCGTCTTGCTGTCCGAGGGCGGGTCACTGTTGTCAGTGCGGTGCAAGTGCTAGCTCTATGCGTGGCTGGAAAAAACTTACATGGGTCCCGTGCTATGAAGTGTGCTCCTAGAGCAGGGTGGATATTTGTGGGGTTCGGTGTGGCCATCAGTTTACTCTTAGCCATCTTCGTGTTGGCCTTAGCAAACTCTAACCGTAGGGTCTGTGGACTTTCTGGGTCAAAACGTATCCCCTGAGAACAAAAGGGGGGGGTACAATGAGGGCGGACGGACCCAATGTGCAGTGTGCCCTGAGCTTGTGTTCACATGCAGGTGAATGGTACTGCTTGGATATTAAAAGTGATGTGTTTGCAGAAGAGAACTACTTGGAAAATGTGTACAGTGTACTAGTTCTAGTGTTGAAATGGAACCTACAATGTATATTTGCAAAAGAACAGGTGCGCATCTACAGAAGATGGGCCTCCAACATTACTTGGACTCTTGTCCAGTTTATGAAACTGGCCAAAGATTTCATTTGTGAAAATGAGGAAGCCCCACCAAGCTAATAAGAGTGAAGCAGGACCATGAAAGAAAATGGTGTTTAAATTCCAAGTGTATTACTGAGCTAAAGCAAATTTGAAGGGACCATCCCTCTGTGAATCATCTAAAAGCAGACAGTTCAATAATTCAGAGCTTCAGTTACAGTTGACCGAGTGCTTACGTTTAATGCATTTTTTGCCGCTTCAGCGCCAGACCGACTGTCAAAGGTAACAAACCCAACAGGCTGGAAAAGGGTAGAGAAGACGTTCACAATCTGTCTTGGTACATCATTAATCAATGGTAAGAGGAAACATCAATACATGCAGGTTGAATACATACAGACAATTTCATATGTATGCTCCACAAGCATGAACAGTGAATTACTCCATTTAAAACAAACTTGATTAGGTCAACTAACCATTTGCCCAACCTTCAGATGAAGTGAACACATTGAATGTTATAGTTGACAATCTAAAAGTTCAGCTTCCATAAAATTGTGTTACTTTTAAAAATGGGGACCAGTTTCCTTATAGTAAACAAATTACTTGCAAGCATCAAGTCAATCACAGGGATAAGTGGACATAGTGATGTGCCAATTTGAAGGAAAGGGTTAAAATTCTGTAATTCCAAGCAATAACCAGCAACATCTCACCTGCTTTGATGTTAATTTAATCAGTGAACCTTCATAACCCTGAAAAGGAAAATAAATCCAATTAACAGCCATGAAGTCACATGCTTGGTGAGATAGGAATTCCATTGCTCCTCCCCATATGAAGCAAACTACTAATATGGTCCTGGCCCACAGTCTCAGCCAGCAGTAGAAAAAAAAAAAAAAGTGACTAAATGTTTTTATAAGCCTGGTCAAACAACTAAAAAGTAGTTAAAGATGTATTGGTGGGATAGAGGATATAGCAAATACATTCAAATCAAATGGCATTGTGCAGTAAAAAAGGACTACAGTTACACTATTAAAACAGAAGTTTAAGAACCCAGAAGTTATGTTCAAATAGAAAATACAAAGCAATGGGGCAGTCTAACCTTAAATGGTCTGAACAGCAGATAAAGTTCACGGGGCTTGATATCTGTTGGGAGGCCACTCACAAACAGTGTGCGCACCTAGGGAATGAAAGAAATTCAACCAAAGAAGTTTAATTTATAGTTGGATTCTGAGTAAATCTTATGAGGGGGCACTACCAGCAGACCAAACATACATGCACCCTCATACCAGTTCCATCCCAAACACACCACTCTTACAACACCATGGAGGCATTATGGGCCAACGATCACCCAAGAACACATTTTTACAGGAAATTCTGAATGTCTGGGAAATTGAAATCCTGTCAAAGGCTGAAGACGTAATCCTGAATGTCCATTTGCCTGTGGATGATTAGCCCTTAAAAGCTCCTGTGGCTCTGAGGGAGGGTCTTATCAGCAGTGGTCTGCCAGCAGAACAGTGGAGGACAGTCATGCACAGCATGACCACATTTCCTTCCCTTAACCCATTGCTATGAGACCAACTGTGCGCAAGGGTACACCGGAACATCAAGTGGCAACAGCTTCAGCACACACCAGTTTTCAGCAACACCACAATGGCTTCCCTGTCCATAAACAGCCTTCAAAAATAAATGTTCCACACCACACATTGTTCAGCTTTTTTCTTGGCTACGCCACTTCAAACACATCAAGTGTGGCATCATTTCAATACAGCCTCAGAGGTTCACTTTCATAAAGACCTGTACATCTTATTCCTTTGTCTGAGGAGCAAGACAGGTTGATGTAATCATTCAAGGTCGTGTGCTCACATAGTACAAGTACTGGATATAGACAGATTCAGAGAGGCTCTATGATTAGAGTACAATAAATAAATGTTTAAAGTACCATATAACATATGTGCACAAGTGCCCAATCATAATAAAGACCTATGTATTAAGGACATGCCATAACTGACTGGATCTGTAAAGGCTTGCTGCATTTGGCCGTTTGAATCATTCAGATAGGGTCTCATGTGACAGCATTGCCTTTATGGCAAAATTATATTAAACAATTCTACCAGATAGTCACAGACCTTAAGAATTTATAAAACAAACCATGAATTGAGACAGTTTATTAGATTTATCCGTGTGCCAGTAGCCTATGCACCATAATCTGATTCTCGACATCGTTTGCCAATCATTTTACCTAAAATTGGTTATGGTGGTCAGGGGGAAACGTAGGCATGATTGTTTTACCGGTGAAAAGACCCAACATGACTTCCTATTGCTATTCAAATATTCTTATGAACTTGGCCTTAAGATAATAACCTGGTAAGTACAAAGCGGCTAATCTCAGAATCAAAATCCACCCAGACACACTTTTGAGTTGCATTCAATGGGGGAAAAAAAACGATTACGCTTTGATCAAGTACACCATTTATCGCTTTAGGCGTTCCACAATAAAATCACCTTGTCGCTTTTTCTTTTCTATTGAAGTGTCGTGCTGAATTATTGCATGTTAGGACATAAGCTATCTATAGGCAGAAATAACTGATAATGTAACCAGACACCACTAAAGCCTGCGTACTTAGACTACTGAAAGTCTATTAAAAGTTAAGGAAAACAAAAATGAAGTAACAACTTGTCTTCAACGTAGTATTTGTAAGTATTTTTAACCAGCACTGGAGGTGCGCACTTTGATGAGACTGTAGCTGAATTAAAGCCGATCACCACTGCTGATTGGCAATATAAAACCATGCCCCACAGAAGATAAAAAGCTCAATATTTATCAAACAAGGTAAAATTCTCACAAAACAAGTCAATTGACTAAACAGACAGTGACGTTAACGTTACAAACATTTGCACAGCCACCTCGGAGTTCAAACAACTAACTTTCTGTTTACACTTTTTTAAATTTAGACAAATTTAAACGTCCCCTTACCTCTTCCTCCATAGATACGTTGTTTGTCTCGGTATCAGATTTGAGACTCATGGTGTGTGAATTCTTTTAAACTACACGGGGGAAAGTTCTGTTCCTTGCTGAAGCAGATACCTGCGCGTCGTAAGCTAGCAGTTTCTTCTGGTGTTCGAAAAGTGCCCAAGTGAAGTTGCGATAAAGACGAGTATATCCCAAAAATACTTGGAAAAATAGAAAAGCTAAACTACGGTGGCAGAGTGGAAAGAAAGGTGGAAAGGTGCACTGTGAAGGTGAGAGAAGTGAGAAGAGGTGGCTGTGTGTCCCTCCCGCTTACATCTATCCTGCTTTAGTTAACTCTGAAGCCAAGTGTGTAACTTGTTCAGAGGGGAGGTCTGTATCAGAGTTACCCTATCCACCAATTAGGTCATCAACTAATTTGAAGGCCCAAAGAACTGTGTGGCAATCAGGCAGCAGATAGGGCTCAGCTGGTGCAAACCCAACCTCTCTGTTATCGCATCATGGCTTTTTGGGGAGGAGCGAGAGTCTCCTTTCCCACTTTTACACATTTTAGTTAAGTTGCCCATGTCTTTTTTCAATGCATGTATAAAATACTTTTTTATGATCAAATGGGTGTTAGAGTATATGTGATATTTGGTGTAGTGACCCATATCTTATTTAGATATTACAGAGAGGATTTTTGCAGTGAAATAGGCTCTGTATTTGTTTACAATAGGCCATACCATAAATTAATTTGAGACAGTAGATAAAACACAAACCCACAACATAATCTTACAAATTAGAATAGCAACTCAATGTCAACAGTTTTCAATACAACTTAATGCGTATTAGAATAATTTTGCTAAAGGTAGTTTACTGCTGAATTCTCAAAATGGTTGTTTTGCCTGTATTCTGGATAATTTACATCATCTATAAAACTGATGAATACTTAATATAAGTGATCATTTAAATAGATGTCTTCTATTCACAGGGTGTGTCTTCCATTCTCACTGCAGCAACCTAGAGGAGAAATACCTCTAGTTCAAGGTACTCTTAAAATAAATATCATAAATTTGTATAAAAGTGTGTGTGTGTGTGTGTGTGTGTGTGTGCATTCATCTTGCAGCCAACATGGTAGGCGAGTTTCCTGACTTTGTGTTGGAGTACAATAAAGCACCCTCTGAGCACAGGAGTGGAAAGGGCTGGAAATATTTAGCTCCTGAAGCGACTGACTAAATACATGTTTTGTACAATACATCTAAAATTAGGCATATTATTTTGTAATGTCAAAGGGATACAAAAAAAACATTGCAGCATTTAGTTTATTCTTATGAAAATGGCATCACTGGTCATCCTAGCTAGGTAAATGCACTGAACATAGCAGTATCCCATATTTCAGGAACAAAAGAAAAATGCACTATTTGATTTTAATCAAAGAAATATGCATATATGATGTATTGTGAAAACATTGTTTTTAAAGTTACGTTAAGTGTTAGCAGTCATGCTTATTGTGTTATCAAATTCTCAGAGGTTTATAAATAACATGCCTCAGTTCACACCTCCCCCAGCCATCTTGCCCCAGGACAAGAACCAGTGACAGGCCCTCACCGAGTGATTAGTGTCCAGATTAAGGCATTCCTATCATGTGTCTTTCACTCAGAAAGCCAAACACTCTAGTGAACCACAGCTGATCTGATGCCAACTGCCCTGATTCTTTACACATTATGTTAGAAAAATGTGCTAACAGTTATGGTTAATGGAGGTATTTGTCAGAAAATGGACTTGCTGTCACTGAAGAAAAAATCTGTGAAGAATCAAATATTTCAAATGGATCTATAGTTACTATACTTACTAGAATTTCAATTTGTCAAATTGTGAAAGGGACGTCTATGCTCAGTAATAAATGATGACAATTAACAAAAGACAGATGGCTGAACGACAGAAGTCGTACCAAATGTATGCATGCATGAACAATATGGATGTGCTAAAAGGTAACAGCAAATAACTGATGACACTCAGTTTCATGTGTTTTAAATAAAATTGTATACATGTGTACAGTGATTTAGTGAAAGATAATGAATATAAATGCTTCAATAAGCATGCACATAGAACAATGTATTGGTACATATTTAAATGGATTATTATTTATATTAGATGTTTCCTATCTGAAAAATGTGTCATCACTTATTAACAAATCTGGGGCAATTCTCAAGCTTATAGATTTGGGCACAAATGTTATGACTGCTTCCTGCAAATGTGGACCATTTATAGTCCGGGCCAAAACAAAGGCCCTCTCATCCAGTAAACCATGAGAAAGGCATTCCTCTGCGTAGTTAATTAGACTGCAGCCACATCATGGAAAATGGGAGGTTACCAAACGAAATAGCTGAAAGCATGTCCAAACACTCAGGCATTACAAGAGGTCCAGGCCAGAGGGGCCTGTGAAAAGACACCAACCATATATGGATGAGACTGTCACTGTAGTGTTTATCTGAACTATGAGCGAGGCCGGGAGATTAGGCCTTGCTGCTTGAACAGAAAGAGCGCTGAAGCACGCAGGTGATCAGAAGTCATAGAATAACTGAAAAGCTGAGAGATTGAGTAAAAGCCAAACTGCAGTGAATTCCAGGTTGCATTTATGGTGGCAAGATGCTTTACATCAAGTTTGTTTTGTCAGGGTAGCGTTTTCTCTGAGGAATGAGTTGTGTAATCTAAGAAGATAAACTACAGAGGCTGAAGATGGAAAGTAGCTATGTATTTATAGCATTTCTCTCTGTGTCTCTTGTGTACTGATATGTCCTTCAACAGCAAGTCCAACAACAGCAGTGCATGATGTTTGCTTGCAGTTAAATCTGTGTCAGTAAACAATGGGTCTGTTAGTGGCATGCCATGAATATGTGTCACAGATTGGGATAAAATGATATTGAACAGACAGAGCAATGATTATAACCCCATCTTGAAACACGGTTTGTGTGTAGGTTGCTCTCCAAAAATATAGCACTTCTATGAAGCTGAGCTGTGCTGTAGGTTAAGATTGCCATACAATATTGGCTATAATGTCATCTGTAGTGCAGGTGGGTCTGCAGTATAAACAATAACAAACTAAATTAATTAATTGTAAGATGATTTTCACATAGACAGACATATCCACTGATTGGCCATAACGATTTGAAGATAAATTCTGATTGGAACATGAGGATGTCATATGTGTCCAAAACTGATTCAGATGTATGATACTGCCCATCCTGGGAGAAACGGGGGCTGCAAGGTGAGATGAAGATTGGCTTTTAGCAGCCCTCCAAGGATCCTCCATCGCAACACTCCCCCTCCTTCCACACTGTCGATTCTTCAGCTTCATTACTTCTGCCGAAGCTGAAAAAATACTTTCTTTGCATGTTCAGTCGCTTCTAGGTAAGGACAAATAAAGATGGAGGACCTATTCTGAAGGACTTCATTTCTACAAAGACAATGAGCAGAACAAAGACACTTTAATTCAATAGATGAATAGTGAATACCCGATAATGAATAAATTAGGAATAGTAAAGACATTGTTTATTTTGTTACCTTTCCATGCTCCAATGTTTTTTCATCATCTTTAAGACTTTAGGTCAGTGTGAGTTTGTTACGAACAGTATCTCTTCACTGTCTACAAGATAGATCTTTTAGTGTGATTCCTCCTCATACCTTCTGGGCTAAATGGAACAGTGAACGACAATTTAATGTTTTTGTTGTTAAAACAAAAAGTTCAAGAATGTGGTTAGATTTACTGCTGCCTTTAATGTATATAGATAAAGCCAAAAATTAACCAATAATTCACAAAATTATAAATTATGTCATCAGACATCAGTATTTGAAAATAAATCATCAAAGAAGGGCTATTGCACATTTAATGTAAGAAGAGGCATGCGAGTTACACCAGAGACATCGTGGCCAAAGATAGCAGAGAGATACTGCAAGCCAATGATTTATTTACACCCCTTTCCTTCCACATTTAACAGAGGGATGAAACAAACCACAAAAGATGTCTTACATTAGCAAAAAGAAAAAAAAATATCCAAAACTGGAGATGGATGGATATTAAACATAGAAACACAGATTTTCTAAGGATACATCTCAACCGCAATCAAATTATTGACCCTCAATTGCTGCTGACAGCCAGTGAAAAGAAAAGTAGTCATAATCATAATTCCTCTTTTCTACCCATCAGTAACTGTGTAATCATTTTATCAGTTTGGTTTTACTGTCTCTAATCCTCACGCCTGGCGCAGGAACTGTGACACAAAGCCTGAGCAAGCCAGTGCGAGGCCCCTGATGAGCTTCATGTTTTATTTGAGAAAAGCGGCCCCATTGTCCCAGAAGCCCCCTCGTAGTGCACTCCTCCTCCTCGCGCCTCACTGCAACTGTCCCATCGCATTAGCCTCTCCTGCCGCCAAAGCACTTAGCTGCTGTTCCCATTGCCCTCTGTGCCGCAGCGAAACTCCGCTCAGAAAGTCCAAGAAAACTTTCAAGAGCGCAGCCCCCTTACAAACAAGTGCAGCTTCCTTCCTGTATGTGTGTGTGGGGGTAAACACTTCCTGGTCTGCGCCATGAAGGACTGCTTTAGTGATGGAATGCCATGTAATTTGTACATATTAGGGAATGATACATTGTGCAAAGGTAGGATTTAAATGGCGTTGTGGGGACAGTAGCGTGTCATTGTTCAAGGGAGAGAGAGAGAGAGAGAGAGAGATGACATTCCGCCACAGTGAGTGCTTGTGTCAGTGTGTGGCATACTGTAAGCTGCTAGTTAATTTTAAGTACCAAGATAATTCATGCACAGAAGAAATGTCAGGGCTATATGTGTACAATTAGAGGACACTCCAAGATTGTATGTGAGCCATATGGTGTGTGTGGCCCCTTGCAGTGCACACCCTGTGTAAGACGAACTGTCTCCATTTGGTGTTATCCTTGCTTCAGTTCCTGTTTCCCACTAAAACACAGTCACACATGAGCCTGCACGCAGGCAAGCAAACACACTCGGGCAGCCCACCCGCCCACCTCACGCACACAAACAAACACGCGGCAGTAACCCAAGCTCTGGGCTCCCACATCTGCATGATGTTCAGCTGGGGCTTTTGGCAGCCCCCTGTCACTGAGGCTCCGCTGCTTCTCAGCCGCTGCCCCCCATTCAATGGCCAAGGAAACACAAACACTCACAAACGGTCAGTCACCAGAGTTCATTGCTTCAGACCCAGGGACAGACATCCAGGGAAAACAATGACCATTGCCAGAGATATACTGTGTTTATTGTTTGTGTGGAGCAAATATAACAAACATAAGCTGAAATATGATGAGCATGGATTGCAACAATACCACACTTTTCTGCTCTGTGGCCTAGTTCTATCATCTGAAGATTTTGAAACAATGTGACTTCCCAGCATATGCAGGGGCGCAGCTACCCATTTTTTGAGGGGTATGCAACAACAAATTGGCGCCCCCCCCTACCCCACCCCCCCCAAAAAACACAAACAACTAAAGTAAATCAAAAGGCCAATAATGTATTACATATTATTATTTTTTAAGAAATTCTGCCGATTTGAACTTGAAGTATTGTTAAATGTCGCATTGTCACTTTAAGAGAGTCTAAACGGTTCTCATAACGCCATTTTGCCAGCTGTTGCTCAATAAAGGAGTCTTCATTGTTAGGAAATGGAATCATGTAATGAGTTGATCCAGTGTGACATTTCTGTTTAGCCTTTGTATTTAGCCACCTAGCTATCTGAATGGAATATACAATCGGCATATGCTTAGCAAATGCTAGTTAGTCTGGTAACATGAATAGCATGAACATGAAACGTGTGCTTCCAAGCACAGACGTCACACTTTAAATCCTACCTGTTGCTTTTCACCATCCACTTATTTAACTACTGTAGCATTCCTTGACATGCCATCTCATTTTTCCCTTTTTTTTCTATTTTAGCCCCCGACAGCTTTTTTGCTTTATCCATCTTTTTCCATAGACGAAAACTCACTACTTGTACCTGCTCACTCAGCGCTCACGGCGCCCCCACTCCCTCTTCTATGTCAAAATTCTATGATAGAATCTTATGAGATATAGGGCGCCTACTCTAGCCTGTTAGTCCTCTAAAATGTTATTTATCATTGAGGAAATGCAGAAATGATTTAGAAACGTACAACAGTAGCTACATATAGAATACACAAAATATATTATTATTATTATTATTATTATTATTATTATTTTTACCATCGCTTTTGCGCCCCCATGGTTCTGCGCCCCTATGCGCCGCATATAGCGCATACCCAATTTTTGTGCCACTGAGCATATGGACAATCATTGGACTCATCAGAGTCCTTTGTACAAGGTTCCATGGCACTGAGGAAGATACCGTGTTCTGTAAGAGATGAGTGCTGTTGCCAAGACCACAAAAGTTGAGCATTTGAGTATTTTATCCCACTTAGAGCCACATTCCACAAGTCTAAAACAGACCTAAACAGTGACCCCATAAGATACACAGCACACTCTTTATGGGGAGACTGGCAGATCATAACATACGCATGGCCATGTTCTTCTTCAAACATGACAGGTCACAGCAACACTGTAACATTTTAGCTGGCTTTCCATAAAAACCATTATGTATTGAGATGTAGTTTGAAGGGAAAAGAAAAATGTTGATATGTGCGGCTGTCCATTTAATTTCACTTATAGAGGAGAGTGATATTTCAAGGACTCACTTGATCAGCACTGTTACTGTTTTTAGAAGGTCCAGTACTCTCCCTAATCACTAGACGTTTCAGATGTAGAACAGCACCACGTTTCGCTGGATTTGCTGGGAGTGAAGGAACTCACAGATGACACAGGACCCTACACTAATAACGAAAACAGGATTGACTTCAACGTATATGAAAACAGAAAGGTCAGAAGAAAAATGAAGACAGCACACATTCACACGCATACTTACATGTCCAGTCTGCCACACACACACACACACACACACACACCTAAGGATGTTCTGGAATGTCACCACAAACTACAAATCACACTTGATAGAAGACAGAGAGAGAGAAGCCTCTTTCTCTCCTTTTCCTCAACATGCCGAAGTGGCCAACTTCCTGTTTGAGTCTGGACAGCCAACATGAAAGGTTATGCTATTGAATCAAAAGGGCAACAAATTCCCAGGAAGAGGGGCTTGGATCAGATAAACTGAGCTGCCCGTTTCTCAGGAAGGGACGCGCACACACATGGGAGAACATGAAGGAGGAAGGAAGAGGAGAGGCAATTACTCTCAAAAATATGCATCCAAATTGCTTCTAGGACTTTTTTTTCCTGTGTTTTAATTTTTGTCTCAAGCCTAGGAGGAATAAACGGTGTTGTGAAATACATCTTAGTTAAGTATATTAAATGAAAATACAAAGATGTTTAAACAGTGAAAGAGAATTCTTATACAAACATTAGATTACTCTCTCCTCAGGACTTTGGTAGACTATAACAAAAAATATTTTAGAGAATAGTCAATGGATGGATGGAAAAAATGTCAGCACTTGTGTTGTATTTCTGTTGTGTGATTAAAAGGCAAATCCCTTTAATCTCCTCTAATGAATTTGTATGGTACAAAAGTGGTGGGCTTGTGTTTGGGTTATACAGCAGCAAATCTCTAGTGAGTTGAGGGCTACAATCTAATCACTTGGTACAAGTCTCAGGGCTATCCATTGGTGGTCAGACCATATATGGAGGTTTTATGCATTACATTTAACTCTGGGAATAAGACAAGAGACAAGAAAATAAAACAAGATCAAATGTTTCTTTGTGTGTGTAATCATCAAATCGGTATCACAAAAATATATTGTAATACAATATCCAGGTTTATTTTCAATGAACTATTTTGCTTGATTCATCTGAACAGTTAAACTACCCTATGTGTACAAAACTCTCAGGTGTAAATACAATTCAGTGGAGAATTCCTCTGCCTCATCTCCCTGCTTATGATCCTGACCTCTCCTAAGAGCACTCCAATAGCTAAATAATTTCAGCTCCCTGTAACCTCTCAGAGTTTTATGGGTAGCAGAACTTCAAAGACATCCCATCACATCTGCTATATACTGTTTGGTGCCCTTGCAAATCTTCAGTTATTAAGGACATTCCTTTTCATGACCTCATCTCAGTATAAATCAAGAGGCTTGAAGACAGGGATATTAAATGCCTGATTTATTTAGTCTTTTCAGCTACTCAGATAAAAGAGACTTTTTCACTTGGAAGCAACAAAACTAATGCAGTGAATAGTAATGACAGTAAGTGGACAAAAATCCTAACAGATATTGTCAAATGTGTGTGTGTGTGTGTGTGTGTGTGTGTGTGTGTGTGTGTGTGTGTGTGTGTGTGTGTGTGTGTGTGTGTGCGTGTCTGTGTGTGTGTGTTTGTGTGTGTAACACTATTATAGCCATTACTATCAGACACCTGGCCAGGAATTTCAACAAATTGGAATATGTACCTGAAATGTCTGTTCATGTGGTCTAGAGGGGGAAATCACAAAGTCAAGAGGAGTCTATTTTTCACTAGTGCAAAGAACCTCAGTGACGTCAATGATGTATATTCCAAAAGTGTGTCTTCTTTTCTTTTTAATGATATAAAAAGCAAATGGTTTCTGAATGTGGCACTCTAGACCATTCAACACAACCAAGCACTGTAAAATCAGCAGGCAGAAGTAATGTTATTAAATATTAAACGTATGTTGAGAGGCCAGCTCTGAGGTGCTTGAGATATCTGGAGCCCAAACAAAGGGAAGCAGACCGCAAACTACGACCCATAGGCAAACTATAACCAACTCTTATATGCAGCATGGCTATATAGTTGATCCATTTTGATTTATTTGAATAATAGCATTTTAGATAAACATTTTTTGAGGCATGATGAGCAGAGTGACGTAATGTCTCTTCATAAGCAGTCATTTATGCAAAAAATCTTAAAATTCAATATGACCACAGATCAGGAGGAAGAAGCTCAAATGGAATTCTTATTTCAAAAACTCTAGTACCACTTAAAATGTTACAAGAGTCAGAGGTTCAAAAGTTCAGTGGAAAATAAATGTGAACAGTAACAGGAATCCAGCCTCAGTTATGTAGTGTACACCCTATGGTTCATATTTGTGGTATGCATCAAAGCTTATCATTCCCTTTAGCAGAGTTACATTGTTATCAGAATGAAACAGGCTGAGGGGGGTGGGGGGGAGTGAGCGAGCGAGGTGGGGGCAGGGGCAGAGCTCCTTCACTGCTCCTACCAGCTGCGTGGGGCGTTCAGATTAATAGAGTAAGGCTGTCGCAGCTCCTTGCTCAAGACAAAAATAAACATGACAGCAGAAAGTCCCAATAATTAAAAACAGGATGAGGAAACCCAAACAAACACACACCTACGCACACTCACACACACGGCAGTTTAGAGGAAAAGATAGTGGAACTCCATCGAACCACACGGCCACCCAGTTCCATCTAGAAAAAGCACGCTTTCACAGAGCCGGACAGGTGGACGTGTGGGGAAGGCACATTAACAGTCATTGGGAGTGGGAGCAGTATATTCCGGAGTCAAGGCAAAGTGTATACCCCGGGGATGCAGTGGGGTGGGAGCAGCACACAGCTGTCTATCATCTCCAGTCAGCTCCAGCGCGGCTGAGAGGCTACTTAACGGGATGAATATTTGATGGTGGCCCTCCCCTCGCGTGGGCCTGTCGTTTCCCCTTTCTCTCTACAACTGTGCCCTGCTCTCTTGTGCTCTTAGGAGTGCACCGAACTTTGCATTATTCAGATGCCTCATGCTGTGCATTGCTCCCCTCATCTGGAAGAATATTGCAAAACCCAAGTCTCTGGGATCCTTTTTTTTTTATATATATATATATAGAGGGGGCGGGGGACCAAAAGGAGGCCAAGATGGATGTCAGCCAGAAATGAGGTCTCTCAAATCTTAATTTGTTCATTTCTGTTGATGCTTCAGTTTTGCTGTGAGGTCTTCATCCTGAGCCTCACCGGCACATAAGTGGAATGGCCGTTCCTGGAATGTCAACTTTGGGAAAGGTTTCATTTGATTTTGAACTAGGAGCTGGATGGAGTGCCTAGTTCTAAAAATATTCAGGGAGTAGAGGTGGTTATTTTGTAAAATGGTTCCTTGCACAAAATAACCCAGCAACTAATCTGCAGAGAGTTTAGGTAACCAAGAATAACACTCAAAAACGGCCTCTTACACTGAGGATGTATTTATGTCTTCTTGAAATTCTTCATTAATCTTATTTTTTGAGCAAGTAAATCTGGGCTTTAGCAAGCCTATTGTCCCTTGAGTAAAATCATTCCAATGCTCTCCACTTGTTCTATTCTGTTGACATAATAAGTGCTGATGTTATGCCCAAAATTCTCTCTTTTTTGCAGGATAAAGATTGACCACGGTGAACAAAAGCTTCATTGATATCAGTGGGCCGAGAGCCAGACAGGACAGCTGCAGTGAGACAGGTCAAGGCAAACGCACTGGAGGAGTGGGGCGCTACAAACAGGAATAGGTGTGCTTTATCAGCGGGACCCACTGTGTTACTGCATGAGACGAACTCCAGTATGCTGCTGCAGGAAGTTTTTGTAGTCAATAATTGACTGTCCAGTCAAATTTCCTTTGACAGAAGAGTAATACGAAATTAGAGATGTAAATCATTTCAAACAGCTGTGTTTTGTACTTCACTGCAATGAATTGGAATCATGATCTGTCATGCACTGCTACCTGCTTTCAGAACACCCTCCTCCCTTGGTTCCAATTATAGTCCCAACTGAAAGCAGTTGAGGAGTAGGAGACTCATATCTAGCTTTTAAAAGCTGCCAAAAGTTCATGGATAGTGGCCACCAAGAACCAGCCATGACTGTCCATGTGCTGGGCTTTTTATGTTCTCCCTCTCCCGGAGATAAAAAAAAAAGAAGAAAGAAAGCGTACACAAGTGGGATTCCTCCTGACTCTGGGCCTGCTCGTCTTTCTCCTCCTCCGGCTCCTCTGCCTGCCATGGCAGCCCGTCTCCTGTTTGGATAAGTGAGTGGGGAGATGTCAGCCAGTGCGCTGATGTATACCACCTGCCTTGGCCTCCCGCTGACCCGAGACGCAGCCCCCACAGCTGAGGCATTCCGATACCTTCCAGGGCCGTGTTTACACTGCAGCAGATTATACACTGCTCCCCTCAGATACATCCCTGCAAATTACCAATGGCTCCACTCCACTCATTCATCTGGCACGGGTGGGGTGGGGGGTGGTTAGTCCACTGCCCCGGCTGCCAAGAAACTCCCCCCTGGTCGCCTCCACTAAGGGGCTTTTAAACAATGAAAACTCACAGGCCGATAGCTGTTGTTTGGGCTCAGGACAAGCGCACTGTACTTATGGAAGAATTCCACTTATTTTCCATTGACAACAGTGACAACTGAACAGGCTGTGTTTGCTGTTCATTTAGATTACATTTAAGCAAATTGGGCAATGGTAAGACCAACTGACCCCATTAAAGGGGAAAGCATTCAACTATATTTCAGACACTGTGAAAAACAACCTTGTAATTATTGTGGGAGCCAATGGGTTCTGTCACCATTACTGACCCAGGTTATAGACATGTTTAGTTTTGTCGGATGGTCGCCTGGTTTAGATGTCATCACATATAACTATCACCCTGGTGGCCTGAGCTTCATGTGCGGTGTAACAGCTGGTAACACCTGTGACAGCAGATGCTGATGAAGCCCCCTAACTCACGGTCACTGAATGAAAGCCTGACACAGGTTTTAGCATCATCACTTAGATGGATCACTGCTGTCCTGCACATTGTCTGGACAAGCTGTGTGACCTGCATGATGTTGTCAGCTGTCTTAATGATTTGAATGAGTGAATTACTGATTTCTTATTTTTACTTTTGTGGGCAGTGTATGTGTGTTTGAGGCCAATTTCTAAAAAAAATATGTAATGGGGGCAGTAAAAAAATACATTTGGTATACAATTTAGTGTTTTTTATCATATCAAGTTAAAGCTCTCAAAAATGTTTCCCTGTGACTAAAAATGACGTAGGCCAATGGTTAAGAGGCAGTGATGTCACTGGCCTTGACTGCGCCACAACATATATTTCCATGCAGCTCTGTAACTCCATCTGCTGTACTGGCATAGGTACTGCAACTAGACCACAAACTCAGAGACAGTCTCTGATCTCACCACACTGAGGAGTATTGTCTGTTCATAGAGAACTAGAAATGATTTTGGTGGTGGTGGTTTGTGTGTTTGTGTGTGTGTGTCACGGGGGAATATAGGCTATATTCTTTATCCAGTGAAGTTATTTGCAAATGTGTCTAATTAGCAATTCCAAATCAGATGGCCATCAGATCATTTTTTGATCTGCCTGTTGATATATACAGTGTAAATGTCAGAAGGAGGGTTGATTAGACTATTTCAGGGGGAGTAGAACATAGTAAAGCAGAAACAACACCAGTATGGATCTCCAGCCAAGTAGCCTAACAGCATAAGGTCTAGTTCTATGGTCTGGTCTCCTGCCAATATCTAATTTATAACTAATCAAGAGGACCTGACAAGAAGTTCTTGTCCGTGATCAAACCTCATAGTGGCAGAATTATTTATTATTATTATTATTATTATTATTATTATTATTATTATTATTATAGGCTACATATATATGTAAGTGTTAGACTTGCATGTAATGTCCAGTAAACCTTGTATTTTAGTCAAACAAAAATGGTACTACCTGTGTTCAAGTCTAGCTCCAACAAACCTTAATTAAATATAGCAAAAGGCATTCTGAAAGTTTCCATTTGGCCACGGGCATGACGGGCTAAGGTGCCAGAGAAGGAGGGAGGGGCTGAGTGGAGGAGGAGCAAGCAATGAACTGAGCAGTTTCGTTGAAAGAGATGTACATGAGAGTCGGTGAAGATGTCGGAGAGGATGCAATGAGTGACTGAGCGAGGTTGAACGTTCCTTAAGTGCACTTTACCCACTCCCTTCAACTTCAACAGTCATCTTTTCAACAGTCGATTTTTAGGCATGCTTGACGCAGAGGAAAGGTAAGTTATTCTGCGATAGCGGTTTACAACCAAGATTTTACAATTGTATGCTGTGTATAACCTACTAGCATCTAGACGTTTGGGAAGTATAGGCTCTTTTTCGCGTTGAATGCATACAATAGATTAGATTAAAAACAACTGCAGAAATAATCTCTGCAGTTTATACATGTTATTTTGGGTAAGAAACTATGTCGGTCTTGCACTGCATAATGAGAAAGCGACATTATTGTTTACAGATGAGACAGGATGACTCATAGGTACACAAACAGCAGTTGCCTGGTCAAAAAAAAAAAAACAACATAAAATCTCCAGACACATATAGATTAGGCTAATGTGTAATGGACTAATGTGTAATGGACAGTGGGAAGACATTTACCACGTTTTCTCGACTCCTCTATTAATTATTCAGTTCCGCCAAGGGTGGGATGTGTTCCTTTTATGTAAGTCCATCCTAGGGGCAAACGTCTGCATCAGCACATATCTCTCCTCAGTTTCATCCAGTTACACAACCGCTGCCTGTGCTGATGCTCCCAAGGGGGCATTATGCAAGACACTCAGAGACTCTGATAATGACTTCTTTCTCACTACTTAGAGAACTGTCTTAATGGTGTTGTCCCAAGTGGGTGTTTCTATAATTGTTTTAAGCTGGACGTCATTATTTTATGTGTGGAAACATGTAGGCTATGTGTGATATGATTCTTGAAAGCTGCAGAAACTGCATGCTATTTGAGCACCAGAGAAGAGACATCTCCTGTGTAGTTCACCACCACATGTATGCAGACTGACATACTTAAATAAACCTTGTAGTAGTAATTTGAGCGCAGTTAGATTTGAATTGGAGGCCATTCATTGTGGGAGTTTCAGTGTTCAGATCCTACTTGTGTGCCTTTGGGAATTCACATTTGGGATATTGCAATTAGGCCTATTTATTCCCTGAGAATAATTGCAGAGAACTTTTCAGTAGTGAACAAAAATTCTGCCAGTTTCCCAGGACTCGTAATAGTGTTGTGTGTGCAGCTGTGTTTGTCTGGAAAGTTGCTGACGTCAAGAGGAGCAATGTGGTGTGACAGGGAAGAGAGGAGAGGGTAGAGCGATACAAAGCTATTTCTGGGTAGTGGATTAACACTTGATTTGTGTTTCTGTGCCAGAACTGACCGGAAAGCCTCTTAAGTACTTTAAAAGTGACCTGCATTCCTCTATACTGGGATGATGATGTGTATCCTTAGTTGCAGTTGTAACAGTACAAAAACAAGCATGACATGTATTGGCTGATGTTTTCTTGTGTCTTCTCTTTCACCCAATCCAGTCCTGTGCTGTTGAGTTCGGCCCCAGTGCTGTGCTGGACCAGGCACCAGACCCCAGGGCCTCTGTGGTGCTCCTGATGCCCCTCACCCACAGGTGAAGATCCCGGGTGGGCGAGGGAATGGCAGGGATCACTCTATCAATGTTATCCTTTATAAGGTGGGCCTCTGTCTGTGCTTCACTGATAAGCACTCTGTAGCAACTTTTGACTTAGGAGGCTTGGAAAGAATAACAACTGACCGAAGATTTCAGATGGAAATATACAGTATATCAGTTTTCCGCTGTCTTGCGCTAGCAAGCAAAGCTGGAGTTAATGGGACGTGCCCAGGGCTAAGGGATGACTTGTTGAGGGCTGGCCTCAATGACTGCTTTATGCTCTAGTTTGTTATTTATCACAAGCAGCACTGAGAAAAATCACAATTATTTGGGTCACTGTGTTGAATCTGTTAAATCTCTCTCCATTGACCTATTCTCGTGGAAAAGAGGCAATTACTCAGCAGTAGCTTATAGTAGACTCACACTGAACGATTTTCTTCCCACAATACTTTGGAATTCTTGGAATGAACAAGGGATATGAGTTAAAGATATTTGGATATTTTTTGGATATTTGAGACCAATCCTAAACTATTGATACTTCAATGAGCATGTTCAATTCAATCTTCATATTTCTCTCTTCTTTCCAATGGTGCTACTGCAGGATGCAAAGCTGACCGTGACGCAGCTGACCTCTGCAAACAGCACGTCCTGTGTCCTGCTCTTTCAGTACCAGGTGAACGAGCAGGCCTGCTGGTGCTGGGAGACCGTCCTCGCCTCATGCAGTCTCTTCCTGGGTGTCTCGGAGGGGGCCCTCCCAGAGGGCAGTAAAGAAGGGTACGCGTCCACCACCTGCTCCCTCCCCCCCAACCCCTCTCCTCCTCTCTCCCAACCACACATCTCCTTGTCCGCCTTTGCTTAGTTACATAACCAGGCTGTGCATGAATCGCTCTCCATAAACCAGTCTCTGAGTCATTGTCGTCATAACAACAAGACCTGACGTCCTTATCAAACAACAGGCTTAGCCATGCATCTGTAATTCGGGACACATCTGTTCCAAGTGGATGGGCTATGCAGGGACTTATGATCCCTGGCTGTTTCACTGCTGAATGTACTGAATTCAGTGTTAGGCTCACCTCATTCTTATCCTCTTCTGTTTTGCAGTCTCACCAGTCTCCTGGAGTTTGCCGAAGACAAGCTGAATGTTAGCCAAGTGTTTGTGTGGTTCAATAAGAACAGGGACGACTTAAGTAAGTTATTTAATGTTGTCATAACAGTATTGTGTTGTCATATGGCTTCAACATATAGGTCTATGTGCAAACATTAAAGGTATTTATTATTTATGCATGCAGCCTGTTAGCAATGGTAAATGAGTTTTGATCACCACATTTTTGGTTCTCCATGTGTTCCAGTGTGTCTAACCAAAACATTCTACTACATGGGCTTTGAGATGGTAAAGCCTGGTCATCCGCTGGTTCCATCTCAGCCTGACCTCCTCTTCATGGTCTACAACATTGAGCCCAGCCACTGTGGTGAAGAGTGAAGTCAACAGGATACGCACACAGCTCTCCAGTTTGGGCAATCTCCTTGTGTCCTCTAGCAAGCAGTCTTTAACTCAGTTGGAATTGAGCTCCGCTCGAGGGAAGTCTTTAGTAAGAGTTAAGTCATCATCCTATTAACCGCGTTATGTTGACCAGTACTTCTTCTGTACTTCCTAGTATTCTTTGCCACGGCACTTCTGGTAACAGGGTCACTTGGTGCTAAAGCTGATGTTATTTTCCTTTGCAGTCAAAAGCATCTATGAATATGTATGTGTCTATCATGTCTCTTTAGTACATTGTTTGTACAATATTTCACAATGTGTAAATTGGTTCCATGCCAACAAGATACAACAGATGGGACAGTGGTCAGGTGAGAAATATACTTACTGCAGACAAAGGAGAACTAAACAGTGAGCATTCACAGGGAAAAAAAATAAAAAGTAGCACTTTATTACAGAGATAGTTTTATTTTCATCCAAAGCATTCTACTTTTTTTTTACTTTAACAAGCTCTTCAGAACTATAGTTAACATAGTAATGTCCTACCTGAGCAATTGACCAAGATCATTGTTAGCCTCTCTTTGCTTTCAGACCTGCATGCACTTTCCTTCGCCTCAGTTCACTTAGATGTGAAGTTAATGAGTGATCTATTATATGTTGATGATAATTAATGTACAGTTTTCTTGTACATGTAAGAATGATAATCTCTGAACAGTTACAGACATGTTTGACTCCAGATGTTTTAAAAATAATAAACTGTAATCCTTTACTTGTTTTAGCAAGATGGACTCTGTTATTATAAAATGGACATGGACACATTCATCACTACCAGTCTCCCCACAGGAGACATCAGTCTAATTAATCCAAAATCACTGAAAACAGCTGTTATAAAGCCCCTTCTCAAGAAGTATAAGTAGATATACTCTTTGATCCCGTGAGGGGAAATTTGGTCTCTGCATTTATCCCAATCCGTGAATTAGTGAAACACACACAGCACACAGTGTACACACAGTGAGGTGAAGCACACACACTAATCCCAGCGCAGTGAGCTGCCTGCATCAACAGCGGCGCTTGGGGAGCAGTGAGGGGTTAGGTGCCTTGCTCAAGGGCACTTCAGCCGTGCCTACTGGTCGGGGTTTGAACCTGTAACCCTCCGGCTACAGGTCCGAAGTGCTAACCAGTAGGCCACGGCTGAATAACTTGGATGCCACCATGCTTAACAGGCCCATATTCAATCTGCCTTTTATTGGCATAAGTATTAAAAAAATGTCTTTAATTAACTAACCACCTTCCTATTTCAGTCAGGTTTTCAGGCAAATCACAGCACTGAAACAGCTATGCAAGATTTACATAATACCTACATAATATACATTACATACTATACCCTCTACGAAGCCAATTTGATGGTAAACAAACTTGTAATAGGGGAATCGTTGACCTAGCATAGCCATAGAGCATAGCTGTAGTGGGTCGCAACTCGCAACCGAAAGAATCAGCAATACAACTTCAAGAATTGTCAACCGACAATTGTCAACCGACCTCTTGTGAGAATCATGAAACATAACCTTGTCAGTAGATCTAGCTCTTTGGAGATAGTTTTTGCCTGTTGTTAGTCATTTGTTAGTTGTTAGTACAATTCCACATTGTACACGGGCTCATAGCTCATCATCGTCTTGCTTTCCCCCTTGTTCTGTGATTGGTCTCCTATCTCAGGCGAAGATTTGCTCCATGGTCTCCAGGCTGCCTTAGCAGCGTGAATCAAATCGCACGCAAGGCAGCAGGGGAACACCCAGGCTAGACTCTAGGGGGAGCTCGCCAAAAATACCTGAAACTGCATAGTATACCTTTAAGGTTTTAAATGACATACACCCCAATGAATACAGATGCAGGCAAAACATCAGTCCTAGCGTAGAATAAAAGAGTTTCTTTGTTGCCATCAGCAACTGTACCTCAACACCAATGTCCTTGACCTGTGGTGTTCCCCAGGGGCCAATATCAGGGCCACTATTATTTAACCTCTATATGCCACCTCCCACTTGGACAAATCATCAAGAACAATTTGATCTCCTATCAGAGCTATGCCGATGACACCCAACTTTACTTAGCTCTGTTGCCTAATGACTATGGTCCCCTTGAATCTCTTTGTCAGTGTATTGACAAGATCAATAACTGGATGTCTCAAATCAGCAGAACAAAGAAAAAACTGATTTAAGGTTGCCACTCTCCTTTAGCCTAGAAATCTAGATGCGCCCCTAGCGGAATTACATTTGCTGCCAGGGCTAGTCTAGCAACTCTCCGTTGGCTTGTGAGCTCCAGAAATCGAAACTCAATCAGGCCAATGAAATCGTGTTTAGAGTCGTTAGGTGGGCTTAACATAATGATTGATGGCAGAGTTGCAACGGTTTGGCTTGAATTCCCTGCTACTTGAAAACAATTAAGATGGATGTTGCTGTTGGCGAACAGTGTGACACGAGTTAAGCTTTTGTTGGCTAACGTTTAAACTAGCCAAGTAGCTCCGCTGGTGGGAAACGCATGGGACTCATAGCGCTGCCGCTGTCCTATTGCGTGCAGAGGGAATTTGAAAGACAACTGATTATCCCGCCCCTCGGACTGAGTACTGCGAACGGTGAGTGCCCAGACCCTACATTTTAATTACATTTTTAACTACATTTTAATCATTTTAAAATTCCCTCCCACACATGCGATAATTAGTGGGGGGGCCCTTAATACATCTGGGCCCAGGGGCCCGAAAGTTCATAATCCGTCCATGATCATCATGGTCATGCGATCATTGAGGGCGAAGAGTGTCCAGCGCTCCACGCTCAACTTGTTTACCATTATGAGTGCACCATCCGTGTAGCCTGCTTGCAGCGCACTTTGTTGTCAAAATTATTAGTGTGAATGCACTCATGTGAATGAATACACAGTGCTAGTGACGACCTAGTGACCATCCAAAGGATTTACATCTTATTATTGTGTATAAAAAAAATATTACATTAAAAAGGAAAAATGGTTGTGCTTTTGATTTTTGAATATTTTTAAAAACAGTATAGTTCTCTACTTTAACTCAATTAGCATTTTGACTTTGCAACTTTCACTTGTATTGGAGTAATATTTGACAAACTTTTCTCGAGACACACGCAATTCAACAAGTTCACACGCTCACACGCCACACCTTGCATTTCTCACGCAGAAATACTACTAGGGATGTCAAGGTATCTGCAAAATTGGTAGAGGAGGCGCAGGGATACGAGAGGATTTCTCGCAGGGTTCAGAACTAGCGCACCACTCACCAGCCAAATCAAAAATAAATAGCCACCGACATCCAATCAAAAAATAGTATGCTATTCGTTGTATCCGGGTAAAATTGCAAAATAGCACATCCCCTCCCTACAACCACGTCGTTATGCTTGTGTGAGGTTACACGTTTAAGACTTCAAAACTGCACTTTTTTTATTCAGAAATTCAACTGTCATTTGGTAAACCAGCCTACTTATGGCACTTTCTTTAGGCCTACAGGGTGTGTAAATCAAGCCTTTTCACGAACATTTGGCCTAGCCTACTTTATGGCAAAATTATTTCTTATCTATAAAATAAACTAAACTGTCGGTCATTAAGAAAACATAATGATTGTGTCGTTATAGCTTTTTGTAACCCAGACATCAGCAACGTTCATTTTACACGACCAATCACTCTCGTGGCTGCACTTTCCCTGTCGTCACGGCTGCAACTTTCTCACTCTGCTTTTTAGCGCCGTGTTCATCAGGTTCCGGGACACCCGTCTGAGCCTCCATGGACCATGTCAACAATGAATGAAAATTAGCTTATTATTGCATTGCATGTAAATGCAATGGACTATTATCACTGTTCTTCTTATCATGTTTTATAATGACTGCCGCTAGCGAAGGATTGTCAATTGAAGTTTTTTTTTTTTTTTTTTCGTCATCTACTTCCTGAATTTTTGGTCAACGAGACCCGGGACACCGAACCACCGGGGCACATGAAATTTGGTGGGTATGTAGGCCCACTAGACTTTTACGGAAAAATTTCGTTTCGTCCCGGGGGCCAAGTAGTCGTTTGTCCACTAGATGGCGCATCGTTGCAGTGAGACGTAATTTTGTTGGAAGTTAAAAGTGGGTTGGAAAAACAATGGACGCTTCCTACAAGGACTGTAGTTTACAGCAGAGAAAGTCTAATAAGGATAGGACGATGTTCACATGAAATGTAATTCCCATTTCTTCTTGAAGCCGAAATAAATCTGAGGATGTTTATCGGACATGCTTGGTTTTTACTGCAGGTACATTAATCTTATAATATCAATAACGACCTAGGTAATGTTACCGTTAGCGTTGGTTGAGTGATGGAGGCCAATTTGATTGATTTGTAGAAAACCATAAATGCGGTTATACCAAGCAAATTGATAGCAGCACTGTAATTGTATCTTTCGACTGTCATTTGTTGCACGTGCTACAAAAATCATTCTGTGCAATGGAAGATTTACCAACGTTACACCGGTCTGATACAGTTTTGCCTATACATGTGTGAGACTGAGACGCCTGTTTATTTTGTTTTAAGTGCGTGCAGGGTGTGAGAGGGGAATCGATGGGCTTTGATTCCAGCTTGGTAGTTGTAGTCTGTGAAATTAAAAAGCACGTGTGTGTGAAGTATCCAAACAATGACACCTTCATTTCATTATGGCTGCTTTAGCAACACACCTTAAGCTACTGTGTAGTGGGTCCCATTTAGAAGTGGCTACTTCATTCGCGCTTTCCTTGACTCATGGAGCTGCGTGAATTTTATTACAACTTTTCGCCATGATATGGCAGTTTCAGTCCGCTTGATACTGTAAGGCGTAAGCCATTGGTTTCCAAAGGATTTTATTTGTGTCGCCAGCATAGCCTATTGACAATTTATGTTGTAAATAGGCCTACCTTATAAGCCTACCTGTAGCTTAGGGAAGCCAACAGCTTTCTATTAGGATCTAGTTTGTTAGTTACAGTTTTGTCATAACTCCCTGATGCATTTTTGCATTTAGAATAGCCAGAGCGTGGATATCTCAATCGGAAAATTAAACAATATCGGGTGCCTATGGATCTGCCCGCTATTTATTTTTTGATTTCTTAAAAGATTGAGCTTGGTCTGGTGAAAGCCAGACTAGCCATGGACCTCAGTTACACAATGCAAGGGAACATGAATCAGCCTATATTTGCACGAACAATAACGGACAACAGCGATCAACTTTGGCCCGTTAAAATGTGTATGAACAGTCTAGCGACGCATTTCATCAAGGCCCATTTGGACATGTCAGTTATTTGCACCACTGG
The DNA here is from genome assembly GCF_017589495.1 of Alosa alosa. Lineage (NCBI taxonomy): Eukaryota > Metazoa > Chordata > Actinopteri > Clupeiformes > Clupeidae > Alosa > Alosa alosa. Next base: position 27,788,896 of record NC_063202.1, read on the forward strand.
TTAGATGTAAAACAGCATTTCGTTTCAGACTACTGTTACTTAATTTGTGCATTAACAATAACGTTTCAGACTACTGTTACTTAATTTGTGCATTGACAATAAAGTATTACATGAACTTATAGGGACTTACTATTGCAAGCAGAGTAGCCTATGATGTATGTGAGTGATGACAGTGAAGATGTGTGTGTGGGCGGGAGGGGAGTGGAGCAGTGACTGTGTGTGTGTGTGTGTGTGTGGGCAGTGTGCTGTAAGTATGTTGGGGATGTGTGTTGGAGAAGCTTCCTGATGAAATAATGTGCTGTGTATGTAGGGGGCGGGGGAGGGACTTACTATTGCAAGCAGAGTACTGTATGTATGATGTATGTGAGTGATGACAGTGAAGATGTGTGTGTGGGCGGGAGGGGAGTGGAGCAGTGACTGTGTGTGTGTGTGTGTGTGTGTGTGGGCAGTGTGCTGTAAGTATGTTGGGGATGTGTGTTGGAGAAGCTTCCTGATGAATGTGCTGTGTATGTAGGTAGGGGGCAGGGACTTACTATTGCAAGCAGAGTACTGTATGTATGGTGTATGTGAGTGATGACAGTGAAGATGTGTGTGTGGGCGGGAGGGGAGTGGAGCAGTGTGTGTGTGTAGTGTGTAGGTGGGGGCAGTGTGCTGTAAGTATGTAGAGGATGTGTGTTGGAGAAGATCCTGAAGACAATGTGCTGTGTATGTAGGGGGGGGGGTGCAGTGTGCAGCAAGTATGTAGAGGAGGCTTACTGTAGCAAGCAGTGTGCTGTATGTATGTGAAGTGATGACAGTGATGATGCAAGTGTGTGTGTGTACTATAAGCTATGTATGAAATGATAGGTCACAAGTAGCCAAACTCAGTAGTTCTAACGTTAGGGGAATAGTTTAACGTTAGCACTTATCCTATCCGTTGATATTTATTATGTAAGGAAAGTTATGAAACCCACCTAATCAACGTTAATAAGTCGTCACTTTAAATTGACCGTTAGCTGTAGGTTTCGATAACGTTAGCTAACGACAATCAAACCTAACGTCGCTCCCAGCTAAGCACTGACATTAACGTGCCATTTGCTCACTAACCAGTAGAGTTTTAACTAACGTTATACTATCTGGCTCTTGATAACCTGTGGAAAGGGACCTGATGAAAACCTTACTGTTTGGAAACGGACCATATGACCAAAGTATTGGTAACACACTACAGAAGTTGAGGTATAACGTTTGTGCTGTCAGCATAGCTACAGAGTAGCCTATGTTTACTTGGCCTAGGCTACTCATTTCTGTATTATTCTGGCCTATAAATTAAAGCTTCCCAGTTGTTGTAGGCTACATCCTAAAGTAGGCCTACATCGTAATCTGTAGAAAAAATGTGGATAACAGACCTAGCAAGCTGTAAGATATAGTGTAGTTGGTTATCAAGATGCTTAATATCAGAATGGTCCATCCTTAAGACTCAGTTTATGATTATCAACAGTAACAACACACCCTTTGCCTACAAAGTGTTCTAAGCTGTTTACTTTAAACTGTTTGGCTATCAACTATCCTTAAACAGAAATTAATAAAACACAAAATGTTGCTTTGTTTGCAGTGAAATACTATAGGCTAGTATATTTAACTACCATTACAGATTTATGGTGCAACAACCTCACTTAAATATCTAAGTTGTATTGAACAATTGTACACATTCCATGTTTTTGGTATAACTCTAACTTGTTTGCTTTTGTCTTTTAGGGACCAGACCAGTGTGGTGATGACCGTGTATTACATTACGTGTGTGCCTGTCTGTGTGCACATTCTGCCAACCATACATCACTGACATTAACACTAACAATTCCTAAAAACATGTGACCATATCTCAACATATCTGCACATACCTTTGAACTATAGACGTAGATCTGAGATCTACACTGAGACATTCTGAGTATTATATTGTTGCAGGAGGACTATGCCAACAACTATATGAAGCATGCATACATTTGAATCATACCTGTGCTGTGACATCTGTGAAATTTAGCTGTGCTGTTAGACCTCTGTTTTTAGACCTGAGCTGTGCTGTGTGAAAATTAAGATTCTAACCTAAGTTCTGTCTAAAACTGATCATCTGAAGGGCTAAATCTTGTTCTTCAGTCTATATCACCATCAAAAGTGACCTATTTATTACAATTAACTGAGACCTCTAGCTCTTGCTGCCATTTCAGAATTACCACTGATAAATAGATCAGTATTAGGATAATATGATTGGCATTATCAAGTTCTGTATATATATACACACACACAACTGTGATTTTTTTTTTACTTCAAGCTTACATTGGTTGTTAAGTGTTCATTAGTGTATTCTGAGTATCATTCTGCTGTATTAAAACAAAGAATGTTGATCCATATTGAATTAACAATTTATTTTTACTGACTGTCATATACTCTAAGCTAACATCTAATCAAGTAAGTGGTTTTCAAGAATACTGGACACGTCTATGTAATCTGAATAATCATACTGTAAGTAATGTAATGTTATACACAGCAGCTTTTTTGCATTTACATGCAATGGTAATTCCCTGGAATTGCATTTTCTAGTTAACGAGTGTTATCAATTTGAGCATGCTACACGTTTTTTTCTAAAGATGGCCTACAGGACTGCTGCAGACAATGACCTGCCAACCACAATAATGTAATAGCAACCCAAGATAATGAACTTGCTGTCCTAATAATAATAATAATAAATAAAATATTTGTTTCACTCAGTACGTATACATCTCGTAAATTGGTGAGCCATAGAATATCCCAGCGTCACGATTATTATATTTCAAGATTCCAATCTATCCCACAAATTTTGTGTTTTTATGTCACCAGGAAGCATGTCAGTAGAAATAACTTTTTAATTTAATGGTTTCCCTTGATAAGGCTGACATAAGAGACATAAGCTATGCATTATAATTTCCCAGATGGGTAGAACAAGATATAGGATGTATAGATTACAATGACAAATTCAAGGATAGACTAGCTGTGTTACACTCTAAACATGAATGTGTTAAAAACACAACATTTGTTGAATTTCAACACATCAAATCAGTTCTCTTTGGGACAACACAACTTGTGTTAATGGTGACACAGTTGATGTGTAAGCATACTGACACATAAGTTGTGTCAATATAGTGACACAAGGATGTGTAATAATGTGTCATTTTAACACAGTTATGTGTTACGTGTGAAAATGCTATTTACACATTAGTGTGCTCGGAATTCCAGTTATCCAACACAATTATGTGTCATTCCACAAGGTTAATCAATACGAATAAAGATGAAGATCCAAGTTGAAAAATACTTTGGAATGTTTATTTTTCATGTGTTAACATTAACATTGCCTTCAAGTTATTCATAAAAATACCTTTATCTAGGCTTAATACAAAACATTAACATTTTAACATTTTTAACCCTCCTGCCCCCCAACCCAACCCAACCCAGGAGGACAGCAGGTCCCTTAAAAAAGTTCATCACTTACTCACAGGAAAAGCATTCATAAAATTCAGTTGAGAACACATACCAGATAATACAATACACACAAACTTTAGGTCGTCTAACAGTCTTTGTCACTGGCAAGTCATACATATGTTCAATAAACATGAAAACTGATGCAAGCTGAGCAGGATAAGCAACGTTGCATACCCAGTAGAACTTGAAGAGCTTGTCTAAAGGTTAAGCTGTCATCATGCAGTGGAATTGTGACTGTCATTTCTGGAAACAATGACGAACTGTCGTGCTGGGCTCGACCGATGCAGACAAGCTCTGGCTGCGTCCTTGAAGACCCCTCATCATAAGTGCATAGGGAGGAGATGCTCGTCCCATGCTGAAATAAAGTGTACACATGTATTATACACATCATTCTGACCTGGAGCCTATTCATTATGTTCCTTCATGGTGCACGTACATACCGGCACAAAGTTGATCAGGAAAGAAATGGCCGACTTCACACTGCATCGGGTTGAGGCTGATCCCCTTCCTGACGCAGTTGGTGGAAGTAGGTGAGTCAGAATCTGTAATGTACTATAGCATTTGAAGGACATAAGCAAAACGTTAAATATGTCAAATACGTTTACACAAAAAGCAGAGGCAAAGCGTTCAAAAAATGAAAATTGTTTACCATCATTCTGGTCTCCAGCCTGATCAAGTAAGGAGAACACGACTCCCTTCTCTAGAGCAGCAATCTTCCTCAATTTGGGGATGAATGATGACTCCCACCTCCTAATGAGCAGCTCTGCATCCAGCTGATACGGGAAACATAGGAAAACAAGTTTAATTGCGTAGCCCTCAATTTTACTCAGAGGTCTTCACACAGTATCATCACATCCCCTGTCCTTACGCCCTCATATTGACTGAGGAAAACATGCTAAGAAAACCATTAACGGGAAAACACAGGAAACCTCAGAGTGGGAAACAGAACAGGACACCTCACCTAAAACTAAAGACATAGATGTTGTTTACTTGAATTTTCTCTGGGGATCAATAAAGTATCTATCTATCTATCTATCTACACACAAGAAGAACGTTTACCCCAATCAAGCTTGCTTTACAAGAAAAGCAAAGAACAAGTACATATCAATAAAGAAAACTTTATTAACCAGACTCGGGACATCTATAAACCGAGGATACTGTTGGACAATGTCTGCGACAGACTGGGTGCTGATCCAATTTCGGCGATGGCTGAAAGTTTTCTCCATTGCAGTCTTTATTGGTCACATGTTCTCTGATGATGGTTTCATCCCTTTGATGATTGACAACCATTCACTAATTTCTTTATCATCTAATGACTGCACTGTAGATGGTTGCACTGTAGATGGTTGAGCCAACGCAGAATTACAACTAAATTTTCTCCTGTGGTAGCGTCGCTGGCCCTCTTCTAGGCTTCGTCTGATATTTCGTAGCCTCATTTCTATGAATCCTGTATGTGACAAAGGGTCATAGAAATGTTCCTATAAAAAATATATATATATTATATTGTTATACAATATAATATAATACAATATATACTGTTCACTTGCTAGGAGAGAGTTGAGGGAGAGTGAGAGGGTGGGTGATGTGGGAAGCCTACTTTTTACTGACCGCTACATGCTTCAGCTAATTCAATGCTTATGCTTCCCGTTTTGGCACTAAGAAACGTTGACACAGCGGTAAAGTAGCAGATAATCAGGCAAGTCTTATTTAAATAAACTCCTGGTGCACTTACAAACTTTCTAATGCCTCGTTATTGGACTAAAGGTCATAGTTGTACTACTGCAGAAGTTTTGTAGCATTCAGGGCATTATTAGTGGGGTAATTTACGAGATAAAAGTTGGTACCATTACGACTGCAGAAACTCATTAGTTTCTGACAGCGCTACTCGGCCAGGGTTCGACCAAGGGAAAACAGGTTCTGGGAGGGTGTTTGGCTCGGGGTCATTGTGCAAAGGACCCTAGGATGAAATTACTCCGAACCATTGCTTTAAGTGACACATAAGTAAAAGAGAGAAAAAAGGTCACCTTCCGATATTTAGCAGGCTATGGTCTGGAATTTAATTTAATATTGTTGTAATGGTAAGATAACTACACTTACACAATAATTACACTGTGTTATAAATATTGTATATCAATGCATTTATTGTCTGTCAAAGTTGTGGCTCTGTCTCTTATTGAACAGTAGCTTATTTAATGCATTCTAATCCATTGTCAATCACTTCTGAGGCTGCTGAAGTTGTTATGGGCGAAAATAGTTGTTTTTATAAAATTTTACCCATGCCGCAAGTCAAGTCATTACAAGTCAAAGGGGCAAAGTCAGAGTCGAATCTCGAGTCAATATCATGGAAGTCCAAGTCGAGTTACAAGTCATTTCTAATTTTGTCAAGTCGAGTCTGAAGTCATGAAAATCGTGACTCGAGTCCAAGTCATGTGACTCGAGTCCACACCTCTGGTTAAGAAAACTAATGAAAACTGAAAGAACTGACCACATTACTCCAATACTTAAGTCACAGAATTGACTTTAAAGTGCTTCTGCTTGTTTATAAATCACTAAATGGAACTGGACCAAATTATCTAGCAGACATGCTTCAGCAGTACAGAACTTCCAGACCTCTCAGGTCTCAGGTTAAATACTTGTTAGTAAAACCTGCTGTTAGAACTAAACATGGTGAAGCAGCTTTTAGTTGCTATGCAGTTCAGATCTGGAACCAACTTTCGAATGACATTGAAGTTGCCCCAACTGGAGCCAGTTTCAGATCTAAACTTTTCTCAGATGCTTTCTGCTAACTGATCAAATGTGCATTGCCCAGTTCACAGAGCACTCTTCGGGTGAGTACTATTGTTCCTTTTAGTACTATTGGGGCAGCCGTGGCCTACTGGTTAGCGCTACGACTTGTTACCGCGGGGTTGCCGGTTCGAACCCCGACCAGTAGGCACGGCTGAAGTGCCCTTGAGCAAGGTACCTAACCCCTCACTGCTCCCAGAGCGGCGCTGTTGTTGCAGGCAGCTCACTGCGCCGGGATTAGTGTGTGCTGAGTGTGTTTCACTAATTCACGGATTGGGATAAATTTCACAGAAAGAGACCAAATTTCCCTCACAGGATCAAAAGAGTATATATACTTATACTTACTTATTGCTGTCCTTAACTGGGCAAAGGGGGATTCTGTGAAGTAGTCACCCAGTCATCCTACAAGAATAGACAGAACGAGCATAGTCGCTGAAGGTGTAACGACTCTATCTTGGGCGTTGCGGCTCTACCAGGCTTCTTTGAAGCTCTACTTGGGTGTTAACTACTCAGTCGGGACTATTGGGCCCTATCAGTCGGGCATTTTGGCCCTGAAAGGAAACGGGTGCGCACACAAATGGGACTACTTCAAGAATCTCCATTAAGAGTGCTACTGTTCACTGTGTGTTTGACTAGGATTATCCCTGAGTTACGTTATGTTATGGTTATGTGTATGTATTTCTGTCATCCTGTGTGTGATTTTGTGCTGCTTTGTGATTGTCTGTTAAAGGTAATTTTTGTAACATGTCTGAGTCCCTGTCTGAACTATTTGGCATAGTTCAAAATTCTGCAGTTTGTGGTAAGATCCTCATTAACCAGTTCACAGAGCTGTCTTTGGGATGAGTACTATTGTTCCTTGCTGTACTATTGCTGCCCTTAGCTGGGCATAGGGGGATTATGTGAAGTAGTCACCCTGTCATTCTAAACAGAATAGACAGAATGGCCATAGTCTGAGAGTGTAACGGCTCTACCGGGTTTCTCTGAGGCCATGTCCACACGACGACAGTTCGTGAAAACTGTCAAGTTTGTTATCGTTTTGGCCCTGGCCCTTTCATGCGAACACGGCGCCCACCCCTAACCTCTGACTCTTAAACCCAGCTGCCCTCGACTTGACACTCATTAAACCCTAACCCTAGTATTACTATAATGACTCAGATATAAGCCTACAAGTCGCTTAGAAATCATGTTAAGCCTACAGTAGATGTGCACCAAATGCGCAATTTGATGCAGGCAAAAGAACCGGGACGAATGAAACAGTTTTTAATTAAACCTCATTTACAAAGACATCATAAACAGCGTTTTCGCTCGTTTTCACCTCTTCGTGAGGACGCAAGATTTTTTTCACCGGTGTCGTTAAAGGCGTAAAAAACTGTAAGAAAAAATATGCCTGTCGTTTTCGTGCAGTCGTGGCCTGACACCTGAGTGTTAACTATTTAGGTGTTAATTACTCTACGAGGGGGGACTATCGGGCCCTATTGGTCGGGCGTTTTTGGCCCTGAAAGGAAATACATGTGTGCACGCACAGTTCGGAGCTACTTTAAGAATCTCCATATACAGTGCTGCTGTTCACTGGGTGTTTGACTAGGATCACCATCCCTGAGTTAAGTTGTTGGTTGACTAGGACACTATAAAGCACACAGGTTAAGTTGTTGGCGGTGTACCAGTAATTTTGTTGTTTTGCACTCTGTCTATTAATCATTCTATGTTGTTTTTTGTCTTTTAATTCGTTTTTTAAACTATTTTATTGCTTATTGTAGTCTTTATGTACTGGGGGCGATGGTAGTGTAGTGGTTAAGGAGCTGGGCTAGCTGCAGTAGCCTGAAAGTTGTCAGTTCAATTTCCGGCTTCCACCGTTGTGCCCTTGAGCAAGACACTTAACCCCAAGTTGCTCCGGGGACAATGTGATCCCTTGTAAGTCACTTTGGTCAAGAAGTGTCTGCTAAATGTAATGTAAACTGTTTGCTTTTGTTTATGTAAAGCACATTGAATGAGCTCTGTGTATGAAATGCGCTATAAATAAACTTGACTTGAACTTGAATAATTAGTCTGTTTTCTACCTGATGAAAGAGAGGAAAAAACAATTAGGTATCTACCTGAAGATCCTCTGTTGTGAAGAGCTCAAACAGTCTATTACATACCTGTATGAGGTCACTGAAGTTACCATCTAATACTAAGATATTAAAGACATACAATATTAAATTGTCTCACTCTAATCCATAATGTTAACAGCTTAATTCTTAATACCAACTTCCAGGTTTTGCCTGAAATTGCACAGCGCCTGCTTAAGAGGGCATTGTTCCCACCTCTTTTGGGGCCTACCATCAAATGTTTGACATATAGAAACTTGAGATCCTGTTCAGGGGTTCTGATATGAAATGACTACACTAAATATGGAATAATTACACAAAAATATAAATCTTTTCCATTTCTAGTTCAATTCAATTGGTGTGTATAAGATTGACTATACATCTGCACAATTAATATTGGATAAAATAACATTATTCAATTTATATGGATTCCTCTGAATATTTCAAGACCCAATATGCTATATCTAGCATATTGCTAAGGATATACACTGCAGCTAGAAGGTAGGGAAGCACCAAAAGCAGAGGAGGGAATTTCTGATTAAATTTGAGACATATTAAAGATTAATCTGACTATGTAAAGCACTACACATATTTTACATGAAAAACATGTATCGATTCCCAAGAGTCCAAGCTTTCAAATGATGTATAATATGACTATGCTACATAACGATCTGACGTATAAAAATGATTTAGAATGTTGGGGGGTGGTAAACGTCCCGCCGGCGGGACACTGCAGATGAAGTGGTTTTAAAGATGAGACATTTATGAAAGATTTACACACTGACAACCACATAAACATTTCTTCCTTGATAAATATAAAGTTCCTAATTGCAATGTCTTGGCATTGAGTGTGGATTCCTATCTAAGCTTTTGTGTACAGACATTGAGATATAGTGCCATCTAGTGGAAAAGATTGTAAACTACCGTAGATGTAGTAGACTGACCTCAGAGAATCCATCTTGGTGGATGTAGTCAACTGATACTATGGTAGGACTGACAATTCAAAGTGGATAATATTGAGCCAAGATAAAGAATAACGCTAAGATGTATATTTGTGTCTTTACAAAAATATGGGATCTACTAAAGGGCATCAAAGACATTTGGGGTGCCGTCTGCAACACCTTAATGAAAAAAATACCGCCTCAGGATTAAATGCACCGTCTTAACATCTACCAGTCAGATACACAAATGTAATCATAACTGCAAAAGCTCTGAAAACTTTTTTTGCAGAGCTCATCTTGCCCACCTACAGTAGTCACATTAAAAAAGGTGGCATTACTTAAGAGATTTGAAGAACATTTTATTCAATTTGATAAACTTTTTTTCCCACAGAAGTCCTATAACTACAGCTGCTTGCCGTTTTGTATCTTGTATCTCTTATTTGTCTCGTGTCTCCAGCTTGAACGGATGTTAAATCACTGAAGGGACTGGACTGAAGCTCTTCACATGCACCTGGGTTGAAGACGGATACAGGCGACTGAATTTTATTTCTAGTTTATAAATCACATTGCTCTGCATGACAGCAGCTGATACAAAGCTTAATGACAATCACTTCAATTTTATACACATTGTCTTCGGTTCCAATCTTTTAAAATATAATAGAAAGAAAAAAAAAAAAAAGTAAAAATCTACAAAGAAAATAAAGTGGTAAAAATCAAGCACAGATACATACAAATAAACCTAAAAATGTGATGGTGTGAGTCCCATGATGTTTTTGAAGGACGTCTTTACTTTTGTTTTGAAGTCTTCTGGGTTTCTCTCTTAAGCCACAGAATCTCTGGAGGTCAAAAAATGTCCCAGCACAAAACTGCATTTGTGGTTAATTTAAATGAACTTGCGTAAATACTATGACAACAAAGGATGAGTTACACACCACACCAGAGAGAAATGACCTTTTGATCCTTTGTGTGTGTTTGGGAGGGGTTGCCTCTAGATGTGCTGAGTACATGTGGGAACAGTGTGTGGGGCATAGGGACGGGGATGTTTGGGCTGTGCGTTTACTACAGGTGGGTGTTTGAGTGGGGAAGGGGGGCAGGACAGAAGGATGCGTCATTTTGTGTTTAAGGCAAACCCCTGATCAGATCAGAACCACGCCCTTTCAATTTGTTGTGCAACTGGTACACTGCTTCCCCATGTTCCCCGCTCCTGGTGCCAAGTTGGGCCCGAGTTGTGCCGGGATGGGCAGTCCTACTGGTGGGCACACTGGACACCGGGGCCATGGTGGCCACCTTCCTCATCTGAGCTGTCGTTATAGGCTTCGCGGCGGTGTCCACCAGACGAGCTCTGGCTGTTGTCGTAGTCCTGTAGGTCCACCTCCTCGGCATCGGCCGAGATGACCGGCGGGTCAGCTCTGGTGGGGAGCAGGTCCTCCAGCTCCTGTACACAGATTCATTCAATGCACAAAGGAAAAAAATATACCATTTAGCCAAATGTGTAAACATCACCATTTCAAACCTGTGCATTACAAAGAACAGGGTTACAATACTAAATTGACAGAGACTACAGAGAACTTCATGAGTTTCATGTTTCAATACTGGACTGCTAAGTGGACCTTGGAGAATTCTCACTGGAATCCCAATTTGCAAAGCATACAGAACTACACAATCATATCATTCATAATTAACTAGGCCAACCAACTGTGCAGGTCAGTGTGTACGTGCACTACCCAGCTGGATATTAGCCAGTAGCCTGTTCATTTCAGCTATACCATTATACTGCATGAAGAATTTAGGAGCCATGGACTAACTGCATTTCACTTGGACAATTCATAGGCAGAGATGCAGTAAAAAGTAGATCTTAGCTACATTTACAGGATGCTAAGATTGGCCAATGTAATTAAATAAGTTAAAGGCAACCTCCAGTGAAAATAACGTTTTTAACCTTGTTAACATGTCTATATAATGTTTGCTTTGTTTTACAAGACATATCATGAGCGAAATAAACAGTCAATGTCATTGCCGAGGATTTCTACTTTAGATCTACGGTCAACCAAATCACAGCCTCAGAATGCAAATTCAAACTACAGTCTTTCAAGGCCTCATTAGGGTACTGAACTAATCCTGAGTGCTTGGGGGTGGGACAATTCTTCATCAAGACCCAAGCATACACCTCTTCACAGCTCACGTCACAGAAAAGGTGTGCGCATGTCGGGGTCAGAAAGTTTTCCATTCCATTGAATTGTGTGCGTGTGCTGGGCTTGTCAACCAGATAGCCATATATGCCGGCTAATTAACCTCTGGCCACTTGCTAACGTCATCTACCCATTCGGTTATCAGCTCAGGATCTGGCAGACAATCACCATTAGCTACGACTAATTTATTAAGGTACGGTGTGCGGCCCTTGGGTAACAATGACTGCGTACCTTGACAGCTCAACATTCTGGTCTATTAAGGGTATTATAGACCTTGGCAGTTGACAGAAAACAATAGTCTTTTCTAACCAAGAATATATGATTTAAATTAACATGGTAGATTTTTACTCATTACTGCGATTTCAATGAAGATCTTTCCTAACAACATTTTAATCTATTTTTTAAATCTAATTGTTTTCCCTCAAAATTGTAGCTGGCTCATTGTGGTTTACAACTAATCCAACCCATTTCCTCAGATTTAGTAACATCCACTGCCAGTGCGTGCCCATCCAGCACTGGAGGAATCATGCATCAGTCAGCCGTCACTTACCGTGAGCTTCTCTGGGCTAATCCAGTTGTTCTCTGGGAACTGCACATCAAACTTGATGTAAAGATCTCCCTTCTCAAAGGGGTTGCGGTACTGTGGCATGCCCTCTCCCCTCACCACCCTGATAGAGCCTGCGGAGCACACAACAAGTCAGCATCACCAGAACACGCAAGACTACCCCACCATCATCAGAACATACCCCACTACAACATACACAATGCTAGAACACTTTTAGACAAATGACAAATGGCTGTAAAGGGCATCATTTCTGAGGGCCTCTCACCTGGCTCAATAACTTTTCCAGCAGGGTACTTCACCACAATCTGTCTGCCATCTAGATGTTTCAGTGTAAACTGGAATCCGCAAAGTGCTTCAACTAAACCAATTTTGTGAACCATGTGTAGGTCGCTGCCATCTCTCTTGTAGGTCTGAAATGAGAATACATTTGATAAATGAATGGGAATCATTTCCTCACATGCATGTACAGACAAATCTTTCAATTGAAAAAAAAAAACCCAAGTAATTAAGCAATTAAGTAATATGGTGGCAGGGTTGGTGTTTAAGAACCATCATTAAAGTCTACACCATCTACTGTTCAGTCAGTGCCCTATCCACCACTAGGAAAGTCATGCTGACAGCAGGCAGTAAGGCTCGGTGTCATCAACATGTGTCTGCTAGCCTGGCTGTTCTGAGGGGCCGTCATCTCATCTCAAGGGGCAGTCTGGTCCTGGAGCTGACATAACTGAGCAGGGAGCACTGTGGACTCCGTGGTCTGGGTGAGAGTGGCCAGATGGTGGCCACACTGAGAGGAAATCAGTGCACAGGGCTGGAGTGCCCTACAGGGTGCTCATGACACGCAGTCATGGCAAGCTGCTACACTGGCCCTTAAAGATTTAAGGCCCAACCACAGGATTCATTACAGAGATGGCTGACAGGTGATGGAAAACTCAACTGTGTTAATAGGATAAGATAAGGCAACAACATAGCTAATGGTATAACAATATATACCAATACCCCCCCCACCCACACAAAAACACAAACACAAACACACCAAACAATTCAATTAATTGATTTAGCACTGAGGCTTCTCAGAAACATTGAATAATTACCTCGTGTTCTTTCTCCTGCAGGACGAGGACGATGTCTCCTGGCTCCACTCCAGGTGCCTGGTCTGCCTCACCTCCGAAGGTGATCTTCTGCCCGTGCTTCATGCCTTTGTCCACGTGGACCTCAAGGATCTTCACCTCCTTCACCACCTTCTTGCCTTCACATTTTTTACAGCGGTCCTTCTCACTGATCACCTCACCTTCAAGCAAACAGGCCATCAACGATTATAATATATTATATTCAATATTCACCAATCACTCTGTACAAAACAATGAGTTGTATAGAAACACACAGTGGCTTACCTTCGCCGTTGCAGTCAGTGCAGACGGACTGCATCTGTTGGACCATCCCAGGAGCCAGCTGTCTGATCATGATGCGCATACCACGCCCTCTGCAGGCCGTACACTTCTGGACAGCACCGGTCTTCCCGCCCTGGCTGCAGGCAGACACATCAAAAGCCACACATCAAAAACCAGTCAGTGTGAGAAGAGAGCAAAAACACAGAGCTGATGAGAGTGGAGGGATGGAAGAGTTACTAAAGGGCTGGAGTTCATCCACTTTGAAAATAATCTGACACAACCGGTTTATTTAACTGCACCGCAGAAGGGAAACAGACTTATTAACACATACTTGGCTGTCATCTTGCATCTGAACTACTGCCATTTAAAAAACTACTGCTTCTGGGACAAAGCAGTCAGAGAGGGCGGCAAGGGAGCAGATGTGCATCATCAATGAACACTAAAGAAAACCAACAAATAATACTGACCACTATAGCTTTTCCAACTTATGCACAGCACCATCATGCAGACTGAGAAAAATTCCAAATTGCTTTAAGACTTATCAATTTTAATCTCAAGCAGTCAGTTAAAGCCAGGGGGTCGGGATTTGGAGGGTTAGCCAATTAGCATGGTATTTGGCCACCGACAATTTTTTTAAAACATGGCGTTCCATGGTTGCCACTTCCGGTGTTCTGTCAAACTGGGCTACCTGTCGAGTTATGCTACCACGGAAGCGCAGTGGAAAAGAAAACTCACAATCTACTGTTAGAAGTACACTTACTGAAATGTTGTGCTACCTCAACGTACAATATTTAATAGTTCACGTCTGTCAATCGAAATTGCTACGCTAAAAGAAACAAAACAAAAGAAAATATTACAAAAAACGACACATTCAGATTTGTTTATTTCACCTCTCCATTTTGAAATACGTGTTCCATAGTGCTGTCATGTAGCACCTGAAATTATTCTATCAAACATTTAATAGTGTGTTGATGGTAGAAGCATTTTAGCTTGCAGAACAGGGCCATATTCATCAAAAATGCTATTGTTTTGCGCTACGGTAGCTCATCTCGACAAGGTAGCATAAATCGACAGAACACCGGCATACTTGACTTAACTGCATGGTTTAGGCTGTGTTATACCAGGCTTTGTGGTAACTAGAAGAAATAAAACTAATTCCAATGCTCAGGCTGCCAGTCGAGGCAATATATCCAACAACCCTGTCTGTCTCCTTTAATTTAAATAGCCTAGGTAGCATCAATTGAATAGAAAAGTTTGTGATCGTGACAGCAGTTACAGGCTCTTAAAATGCCTAGTTGCTCGAACCACAATACACCCGTGGAGTGTGGGATTCTATCGGTAAATTTAATTTGCATTGGCTTCATTTCATCAGCCTGCAAGTGTAGGTTTAACAAGCTGCAAATTTTCACACTTGGTGCAGTAAAAACTATTATCACATATGAACATCCCATTATAGGCCAAGACTTCGAGACACGGGGCAGACTTCCAGCACCATCCCCAAAATGTTATCCCAACCAATGAAAAAAATGTGTGCCTGTAACGAGGGTAGGTGAGGTACGTTCGCAAACAACTTCTCTAAAAGAATATCCAATCTTCATCAACAACATACCGTTGTATCATACGTTGTCTCTGTCTAACATGGAACTTAATGAACTAATCCTAGCTGGTGCCAGAGACGAGCACCCATGAAATGACATTTTCATAAGGATGGTTGCGGTCCATTTCAAACTTTTTTGGCTGAAGTAGCTAGCCAAAATGTATGGGGGCAGGACGGTCACTCTCCAGTTATAATAATACCTGCATGGTAAAAGCAGCACTAAACAAGAATTGCTCTCATTATTCCCCTACAGTTGAGAAGCGCAATAATAAACGTAAATAATAAATATGCATCCTTTGCAACAAAGTATGAATATAACTCCAATATAATATAGAAGGAAACCGACAGCAGTCTGTAGAAAAAGATCTCTGAATTCCTTTTTTTTTTTTTTTTTTGGGGGTCCTACCCAAAACTAGAAAGTTGCTAGGTCGGCAACTGCCTACAGAGGGCCACTAAGACATTGGCAGGAGTATCGTTTGTCATGTTATGAGGTTCTGTGCCAATAAAATGATTTTGGAAACGTAATGTTAACGTCAAAAACTGTTAAGGGTGCCTATAAATACATCTTTCTGTTCTGTCATTTTACTAGGGCTGTAACGATATGCGATTCAAACCGAAATCGCGACACTTATATCCACGATACTGTGTTGCGGTGTGAAAAGGCAGAACCGCGACACACCCTTTCTAGTGTTTCACGCAGTGCTTTGCAGCTTATGTGGGCGCATAAGCAACACACATCTCCCGCTTTACTTACCGGTAGCCTACGTTGTCCAAAAATAAATAAATAAATTCATACCTCTCTGTTGCTTTCATTGTAGACTTTACATGTATTCAACTTTACCTATCAGTATAGAAGTAAACCCCCTCTCCTTGCCCAGCTCTCTCTCGCTCTCCCTCCCTCTCCTGCTCAATGAACATGCGCGACTTGGCCAACACAATCCAAATAATTAGGACGCATAGAAGACGACTAGCTAAATTACTATTAAATCCGCTTAGCATCATTAGCATGCTGCACATATTTGTTTAAAACGCTTGTATTCAAGTTGACTGATCATCTCAATACGTTTCCCAAAAGGGCCTGTCCCTAAAACACACATGGGAAACAGTCCAATCAGTAGCCTAGACTATGATAAGCTAGCCAACTATGCTACTGTTTACAATATTTCCAGGCTTCAACCAGACAGCTGAATTAAAGAAGTAGAGTTGTAATAAAAATAGCAGGCCTGGGCTATAGACTAATCTGTATAAAGTGTGCAGTCATAAATATCAGACATGCAGTAATATCTTTTTATATACAGATATATTCAGGGTTTCCCGCAGGAAATGTGTTAGTCAAGGTGGTAGGTTGTCCGACGGGGTGGGGGGTGACTTTGTGGAACTTTGAGAACCACCGATGGGCTGCTAAGAAAGGCTCTGTTGTAGTTTATAGATGATAGCCTACACATACAAAAGTAATTTATGTCAATTAAACCTCTTATCAGTGTAGATTATTTATGGGTATCCTCATTTATTGTGATGTCCAAATTCCATGATAGTGTTTGTTTCACACAGTGTGTGGTTTGGACAGTGCCGGTTCAGACCTCCATGGGGCCCTAAGCAAAATCCTGCTAAGGGGCCCTCCAACCTGAACTCTGAGCGCCAAATTGTAACCATTTTTTTGACTGTCGCATGACACCTCAGTGCTCCCAATTCAATCATCCCACCCCATCTAGGATTTCTACGGAAAGTACCAAATATAGTGTTTTTCCCCTTAAAGGACTAGGAGAAATAAAAATAATTGTGTGTGAATCACCTTCACAGCTATAAATGCCCAGTTTTAGGTTCTGGGCTGCATGCTTTTGATGCTTGCTGTACATATCCCATTACAAAAAATAACTGCAGTTTTTTTTCAAAGTACAGTTCAGTTATACTACCGTAGGCTATACTGCAGTAGCCTAGTATTTTCATGTCCAAAATACTGCATTTCTGCAGTAAAATACAGTACTATATGCAGTACAATGCTGTTTTGTTGTGTCCAAAATACATTTCCTGCATAAGAACTGCAAAAATTTCCTCCAAAACTGCAGTTTTGATACTCACTCAGATATCTGCAGTTTGACACTTGAAGTAAGCTAATGTAGTTTTTTTTTTTTTTTTTTTTTTTTTTTTTTTTTAAAGGGTCTGGTTGCTTGTAGCCTACTGGCTGAGGCTGACTGTTCTTCACCTGTGTCAGTAGGCTATACTTGCCAAAGACATAGGATAGGCTACTGAGCTGGCTCCCCCTGATTCCCTTCAATAATTTTTATATAATATAATAATCATTTTAATACTTCATGTAGGCCTAATTTACGTTGTGCATCTATTGTCCAGTATGCACAGCAAATCAATACATTAGCCTACAACTGAACGCAGCCTATGCCAAATGGAAAGTAGCCTAATCTAAACCAACTAAAGCTTGACTGAAATTATTGTAAAACCATTTACATCTTTTAAAAATGTATTGGACGAGTGAAATCACCGATTACAGGGCTTAAATTTCACTGCGGGATTGCGGGTATTGCGCATAATTTGTTCAAGTAACTCTAGCCATCATAATGCGAGAAATTCCCGCATGCACTTTTACAGCCTGTCTGATGACGTTAATATAGCCTAATCATTAAGTGGCGTGAATGCGGTGCTATTGACCGGACTGATCAACTACCGAGTTGAATTGAACCATAGCCTCATGCAGACGCACACACACACGGGTGGGGAGAGAGAGAACCACTTTGCGCTTACGCAAATAGGCTACGCTACCATGGCAAACTTTTACATCTGGAAAGAGCTCCTTGGTAACTATCCTGCTAGCTCAGGTCACGTCAACACTTGATCCCAGAAAGATTGTCTTCGACATGTTAGTTTTTTGAAACTTTATTGTATGACATAGAAAACATAATGATTTGCATACACATACCGCACTATGCACAACTTTTATTCACTAGCGACTACAGCCTAAAACAGTCAGGTTGAAGGGGGGCTAATTACTCCATAGAATTACTCAGGTATTAAAGTGACAGGCACTCAATTACACCTACTCCTCACCAATGTGCACTCAATTGGACCTACACACCACATTAAAGATATGCCTAAGTGTTATAGGTTAAACGTCAATATGAGGCATTCAAATTACTAAATATGTTTAGCTACTAGTAATTACTAGTAAAATGCTATCCTTTAAAAAACGCATTATTAAATAAATACACTCTATATGAATTCAAAAATATATGATAGAAACATATCACATAAGCTATCATTTTCAGTGTGTGTTTGTGTGTGTGGAGAGAGTCAAGCAGAATCTAGGATGTCCACTGTTGTGAATGATCCCACTACAGTATATATTACTGATGACGTCAGGGTGGTGGGGGTGGTGGGGGCCCCAAAATCAAAGACTTTTTTTAAAAAAGTATCGAAGTATTGAAATCGCAATTCTTGACTTGGTATCAGAATCGATCCCCCCAAATTGTGTAAATCCCCCCCTACATGAATAACCTAAGGGGGGAATTCCCCCCCATTTTGAAAAATGAATTTTAAGCCCTGGATTAGTTTCAACTGGTCGTGTTTCTGCTAAAAAAACCCCGCTAGTTTCATCCCCAGCTGTACGTTATTATGAACGCATTTAAAGACGCGGTTATATATAAATGTAGCCAGTCGCCCACATTTAAAAAACGGAATATGCGATTATATTTCACAACTTCGCGATGTAGCCTACTGTGACATGGGAAAGGCTGGCAAGCAAGCCGCAGACAGATCAGGGGATTCACAGCCTGTAGGCCTAATAGGACAGCAACACGATATAGGCTGTATGCTGACATCAAACCATTGAACTAACAAAAGTTCACCCGACTGTAGTTCCCGCTGTTCATTCTCGTAAAGTTTCTTCTTACGTTTCTCATGCCCTGAATGGTAATTCGGTTTCATGTTCACCTTCTTAATGTAGTCTATGAGACACTGTCGCTATAACTGTATACCAGTCTGTCACTAGCTTGACTAACTGAAGGGGAGACGATGGAGGGGGCCTTCATTTACTTGCGGGGACCTACACAACTTGCGTAGTGTGCGTATAGGGAGAACCGGTCCTGGCAAAGCCTCATCATAGGCATGTTACATTCATGACATGAAAAGTGAAACTTGTAGAACGAAAATGACAAATTACGCGGTCGGCTAAACATTTTAAACGTGCGCAAAACTGACGAACTCAGCATCGGTGCGTCGCATAAATTAAAACACAAATTGAAGCAACAACTTGACCATTGGACAATCCTACCACAAAACCTTTCTATAGGCCTGCAAAGTTTATGACATAAAAAGTGGAATATGAATGCATTTCATCACACCTGACAAGTAAACGGAGCTGTGGCTGTTCGCGATTTGACTGATTCTGAGAGCTAGCGGGATATTTGCGCGGCTCCGCTCACTCTTGGATTAAGCGAGGTGAATGGTTCGATTCCAGACTATACATTTCAATGATATAGGATGGCCCGCTAGGCTAGATCACTTATGTAAAGATTATAAAAACTGATTATTTTTCGATTTATGGCAGGTTTTTAATGCGTTCTACGGAGAAGAGAGACTGGCGTTGGTCACGGTTTGGAATGAAAGGGAGAAATCAGGACAGTAACACGGTGGACTACTTTTTTTTTACGTAGTTAAGGCGGCAGGCATGTTTTGCCAAGGTGGCCGCCTTGACTGCAAAGTGCTGCGGGAAACCCTGATATTATACTATAGGCCTATCATATTGTAATCATCTGGTGTTAAGGTAGGCTTTTTAAATGTTATTTAATAAAATGTCTAGGTTAGTGTATCGTTACAGCCCTACATTTTACACTTAAACATTATCAGGAACAACTACACACAACCTATATTAGCAACTAAAGCCTTTGTCAGAGCTCATGAATTTTAAATCTCTACTGCACTCCTTGTTAAGATTGGCTTGAAAAGGACTTAGGACATAAGCCCAACCTAACACTGACCCCGCTTTCATTCACACCAAAGATTCAGGCAAGTATACAAACATGTAACAATGCCACAGTCAAACATGGAGTGGTGGCCAATTACCCATGGATCTGCTAATGATACATGTGTTACATACTCAATCTCTCTGTGACAGTAAAATAACTCCCTAGTATGAAGGCTGTGTGTGTGCAGTGTGAATACTAACAGCAATGAGTCATCCAGGTCCAAGGCTAAGGAGCAGATTCTGAATCTGAATACATTGGAAAATCACTTGTGGATATTTTTCCTACAACCCTGAAGATCTAGATACTAAGACCTGGTTATATGAAAACCTGTCCAGCCATTTCAACTCTGGCTAGCATTTTTCCATAAGCCCATTTCCAACATTCAAGGGAATCATGTGAGAAAAAGGGAATCAAGTGAGAAAAAAGGTTTAGTGTCACATAAGAGGCTATTGCAAGTATACTTACCCATGGCAAGTTGCACACAGGACATTCTTGCTTAACTGTAGTTTTGTTGTTTTACCATTGTAGAGGTCTTCAAGAGACACCCTGTAATGAGATTCATTTTGAGAGACACTTCATTAAAACAAAACTGTCATGCCACAAATGTGATAAGACTTTCCTTTTGGGATAGTTTATTAATATTTTGGTATCTCCTTTGGGGCAATCTATCATACATATCTGAACTTGACTTCTAAAACATATTTTCCAAATTTTGAATACAGATCTCATGACACAAACTCTATATGTCTAAATATCTTCATAACTACAGTGATTACTAATGATGCCACTACCTCAAGTTGACAGTATTCATGAGAGAAAACAGAAGTGGACATTTCATGTTAAAATGGGCACAGAGTAAAATGTTGATATAACATAGTTTGGTTGTCATCTACTCACTTAAGAGGGTGCACCATATCCTCTCCTCTCCTTCGGCCTCCATTACGACGGCCCTGGCCACCCATGAACCCAAAAAGGCCACCTCCAAAAATGTGGGAGAAGATATCATCCATGCCACCGCCTCCTCCACCCCCTTCCCGCAGGCCCTGCTCCCCATAACGGTCATACAGCTCCTTCTTCTCAGGGTTAGTCAATACTTCATAGGCAAAGCTGATCTCCTTGAACTGAATTTACAAAACAGAAGTGGGTGTGAATTCAGAGCCAGACAAATACAACAACTCAACTGAAAACCTAATTTCTTGGTTTGGAAAAAGTGCTGCTTTATGCAACTAGTTTTGGCTTCAAATTCATTTTGATGTATTGTTAAGGACAGATAAACACATCTGTTGTTCTCACTAGCCATTCAGGATGTGCACTATGCAGAGTTGTGCTCTGGGATGAACACCCCACAATAATGTATGAAAAGCTCACAGTACTACTTAGCACACTACATTGACAAGCTTTTCACAATGCCAACTGGACATTAAACAACTGGATAGTGGTTGAAAGGTATTCTGTATGTTCCTAGACTTAACTTGCCAGAAACAACTGCTGCTTTAAGTATTAAGTACCGTCTTCACAATATAGTATACTGCATATACAACATAATGCACCAATTATACAAATACAGTTTACAGCCATTGTTCACCTCATCAAGCCTACTGTGGAAATACTGTATATGTTCAACTGGTTAAATTGACATGTCTGTACCTTGTCTCCGGCATTGGGGTTCTTGTCAGGATGGTATTCTTTTGCCAATTTCCGGTATGCCTGAAAAGGATGCATGGTGATTAGGTAATCTTTAAAATATTAAGGTAGACCGGCTAACTAGCCTTATTTGTTATATGTAACGTCACTGCGCAGCAGTATTACAGCAATTATAAAAGCAACTGACTTCTGAAAGTAAATGGACAAGTTAGGCAGACAGTTAACATGCTAATTTACAGTGGTTGGGGAATCAAAGATGAATAAGGAAAAATAGCCAGCTAGCAGGCTACAGGCCTTGATGAGTCTACCAGGAAGAACAAAACTTGCCTTGCGAACCCACATTAGCACACTTGCATAGTTATTATTCCACTGTCTAAATGCTAAACATCCTATATTTCACATATATGTTAAGCTACAAGTACAAGGGTTGTGGTAGCAAAATTCCTGCCGCCTATTGAGAAAAAAAAATAACAAAAGAAACAAGTTAAACATCCAACGACACCGTCAACCAGGAAAGCCTTAAGCTACTCATCAAATCAGGCAAAACTAGGCAACGTTAACGTATACATTTAATTGGGATACGATAAGAGAACAACAGGGCAACTTTGTTCACCACAGACATAGCACACTAACGATAATCCAGTGGCTCGCCGGTGTTATTGACAGGGTTAACGTTAGCGTAATTAGGACATCCAGTTAACAGAACTAGCATAACGTTAGCTTTGTAACCAACGAACGTTAACCTGAATTCTGGGTAACGTTAACATCGTTATCTGACTACATGTATAGGTTAGGTGTGACTAACATTTGCTAACGCAATGCTGATGTAATGCTACTCTTATAACTGTATAACTCAATTGCTTCAAGAGCATGTCCAATGGCTAACAACTTTAGCTAACAGGGTATCTTAGCGAGATGTAAACAAGTTAACGTTAGCATTTACAGCCGCTAGGTTAGTCAGCTAGCTTGTTTCCACCCGCTTGGGTAGGGCATTCACATTTCTTCAAGCTAGCCGAGCTAACTCTGTCCTCTCCAGCACAAGTTAGCCACTTGCACATAGCTAACGACTAACATTATCCGATAGCCTTTTCTCATAGCAATAATATTTAAGGTTCCAGGCACTTTCAGGGGTCATAACCTAACTAATGTTTGAAATGCGGCATTCCGCCTGCTAACGGCAAAGTTAGCGAGAACGTTGACGTTAGACAACATGCGAATAACAGCACTCATGACGTTAGCAGATAGACCATGATGTCTCAACATTTCGCTAGCTGCTAGCTAACGTTAGTTGGCTAACCGTACAGTTAACGTTAGCAATCCTTGAGTTAACCCAATGATAGGTGACATGATTGTTAATATTACCATGACATGACTGCAAACCATTTTTTAGGACGTTATATGTGACTAATCTAATCACCAAATGGCAAAGAAAACTACCAACTACCTATGATTAAACGTTAATAACGTTTAATCCACATGACGCGATTACTTTTAACGTTAGCTGGACGGCTAGCACGTTAATCATTTCTGGTCCGTGAGGCCCAACACCAACAGAAACATTTCCTGGCTAAACGTTAACGTTACAGCCAACTTTAAAATTACTGCGAACTTAGCTAAAGCTAACTAGCCAGCCAACAATCGCTACATAATGGCAGCTAATGTGAACTTCTACAACTAGGCCGTTAGGTTGGCTAACTTGTTAGCGTTAGCCATTTATCGCTAGCTGGCTAATTTCTCTTTTCTCAACAATACCTCATAATCATCCTTTGAATATTTGCAGATCACAATACAAGAAAGGTGTTCTTACCTTTTTCAATTCATTTTCTGTTGCCGTAGGAGATACTCCAAGAATGTCGTATAATTTAGTATCAGCTACGTTCGCCATGGTGAGGTTTGACGAAGGACCTTCTGTGGAGGAAGCGGAGAAGAGAAAGAGGAACCGGTGTGAAACGTCATACGCATGTAGAATCAACTTTAACCTTCCGCTACTTTGCTAAAAGTTTCCACGCTGATTTGCGCAACCAAGGGCTATGAACGTAATGAAAATATATTTTTTTTTATTTAGTCCCCACGAGCAGTAGCCTAGGGCTAGCGTAGACTAGACTAATATTTTAATTATATTGATTATACACAAGGCAACTTTTTGAACAATGATGCTGGCTAATGTTCCAGAATATTGTTGTCCTGACGTTGCCATTTGTTTAGGGGGTGTTTTAATCCTCAATAAGAAAATTATCATGATAATCAAATGGAACCAGTTATGTTCTTGCTCAGCACCATTGCTCAAAAACTTGCTATTTGTAGCTTATCATCCATGAGGCATATTTTGTATCCAAACAGCCGGCCTATTTCTAAAATGAGGCCTATCTATCTATCTATCTATCTATCTATCTATCTGTCTGTCTGCCTCTCTGTCTGTCTGTGAAATGCAGCAGCACCAAAAGAAAGGCTACCCATCGTTGCATCATTGCATCCCTACATTGCCTCTATGGATTTAGGAATTTGATATGCCTATTGGCCCAGAGCCTTGGATTTGAAATTAAATGAATTGTAATTGACATACAACCTTTTCTGGTTCTTTCTTACAGTAAAGCATAGTTGATCAATAATGACAAGCTAAAATAGCCAGAAAGGGTTAAAGAAGAGCTTTAAGGATATTTGCTATAGTCCTAGCCTTTTTTCAGTAAGGAAAATTATGATTTCGACTTCCTAAATGTTATGTCTTGTCTTCACCGTGAGAAACGTAATTTCGATCTTTTTGTATGTCTTGGCATGTGAAGAAATTGACAATAAAGCAGACTTTGACTTTGACTTTGATGTATATCTAAAGAGTGTGTTTAGCCCAAGTCTTCCTCTCAACTTGTTTTTGGATATTGCCCCTCTAAAGCTGATATATCTGAAAGAAGTTCAGAACTGTAGGCTACAGTAAAATTGAATTCATAAGTCCCAATTCAGCATCATTCACAAATGAAATTGAAAATCCAAAAGCAGGCACCTCTGGTTGAAATGAACCCTTGTACATTTGAACTAGGCTATTTTACTGAGAGCAGCTAGTACTCGACTACTAGGCTAATCATTGTAGTCTAATGTACAAGGCCACCGTCAGGCCCGGGGTGGGTAATCGGGAGAATTCCCGGTGGGCCACTTCACTTTTGGGCCGGTCGAGGGAAAAAATATTGACATTTGTCACGTTAGTCTAACTTCTCTTAAAGTAGGCTACACGTTCCGCATTCTGTGCATGGCACCGTTGCCTCTGCATGGGTTGAAGCCTACCATGCAGTTCTCCCCTCCCAAAAAGAGTTGGTTGGGTCCATATAGCCCGTCTTTTCCAAAAAGTTTTCTCAGATATGGATAGACGGATAGCCGGGCCGGCCCTACAGTAGCCATAAGCGTCAGGAAGGATGGATGGTAGAAAGAGGCCAGGAGGGACTGAAACGGCCAGGTAGATGCTGCTAAATGGGCAAAGCTTCTAGATTAGGCCTACAGACAAAAGTGGCAACTGGTAAAGAGAGATAGCCTATAGGCAATGATTATTAGCAGTTATTGGGCTAATATTGGACGTTTATAGCGTTGTCAAGCTATTTGCAAGCAACAAATTAAATTACTTAAAATATTAGCCTTTTGTATCCGATTCATAGACTTTGCGGTATGCAAATATAACAAAACTGAAGTTGGATCTGTGTAGGCCTATGCGGTAAAAAATTGTAGCCTCTGAGCATATCAACCAGTCGACCACTGAAAATGATGAGCCCGAAATTAGTGATGAGGAGGCCATGACTACAGGGACAAGTAGAGAGGATAAATTAAAGTTATTTAATGTAAGAAAGAGCAATTATGCTACATGATGAACCTATATGCCTTGTTGCTTAGAAGAGGGTATAGTAAAGGACAACAATATAGCCTACCCATGCAAAAAACATGTAGCCTAAACATTAGTTCAATATGCCTCTGTGGATGCGTGGGATAGGCTACATTTAAAAGGCTTTCTTTCTTTCTGTCTTTCTTTTTTTTCTGTTTTTGTTAACTTGTAGAATAGTGGAATATTTTTTGTTAACTTCTCAGTTGAAGTGAATTATTATATAACCTTTACACATTTGTTGAACCATGGTACTAATAAAAGCTACAGGATAGTAAGAGCTGAAATGTTGCTCCATTTATCCAATTTCCACCACTATGGAAAACGTGGGCCGGTCTTGGGCCTGAAACTCCCGGGCTAAAAAGTGGCCCCACTCCAGCCCTGGCCACTGTGGTGCTGATAACTGCTGTGTATGTTGTGCTGAGTTTCTTTTATTGTAGGCCTACTGTTCTTTTATTTGTGGCAAAATGATTTATGTCAATTAACATTTATGAAGGTTTTTATTTTATTTTCTATTTAGGACCTGTATATTTGTGTATATTTGTCACTGTTTTAAAGCAGGGTGTGAAATTGTGAATTAATAGTCTAGGCAAAGTAAGGTCTGACCCAAAACTAATTGCAACAGAATTTATTTTCACATTTTTATATTTAAATTGGTGATCTAAACACCATAGTAAAAGTCCTGGAAAGTTGATGGAAATATGTTAAAATGAGGGTTGTTTTATGCATTATCCTTCAACAAATACTGACAAAACTGTAATTAGAATGTTGTAGAATAAGCATTCTAAAGAATATCTGACCCCATCTAACTTAACATGGAATTTTAGAATATTGCATTGTTGAGGAACATTCTTTTATTTTCAAAGTTAGTACATTTCTCAGGCTTATTTCAGACTGGTTTGTTGCTAATTGGTGTCTATTTTTTTCATTTTGGCCCTTTGAATCAATGGAAATGGTTGTTCAGTCTTTAAATAGAGCCAGTGTGTTTTTGCATTTAAGTGTTCCACAATGTTAAAGTTGTACAAACACATAGTTAAGCATTATTCAGCCTACAGTAGGAAAGTGTTTTTGGTGGTCTGATTTAGAGGTCACTGAATCATATGCAGTATATCACACGAAAGTATCAGTGCATCATTTTCCAAGACTTATAGTAATTGACCTCTTGGGGTTGACTGATAGACTGTCTGTCCTATCAGAGGGGCCTGTATGATCACTTTGCACAATTTTGGCTAAAACAGTAATTAGACAGCACAGTATGTTTATGTAAGTGAATGAATGAAGGAAAATTGTAAAGGCAAAGTTGAAGATGGACATGATAATGTCCAAATTCGACAGAAAGGTGCAGATAACTGCAGCTAGCCTCTAAAGAGGTGACTATTGTTTTATCGTCTAGCAAAAGGTGCATGCTATATTAATAAATATAGTTTAAGATTAATAAAATTAATGCCTATGCATGGGTCATGGTTTTACCAAAATCATAGAACAGCCAAAACTATACATATTCTAAAAGCATATGCCCTGTACATGAAATATAGCATTAATCAACTTATGTTCTTCCTCCATACCATGCATAATACATACTCCTCTAGTCTGTATAGGCAAATCAAGTGAACAGCTGATACATTTTGGCCTATACTGTCCGGGGGAAACAAATTAAACAACCCTAAACTATATATTTTCTGAAAGCATATACCCTCTAGATGAGATATTACACAATTTAAGACATGTCTTATCTTCCTCCATGCCATGCACAATACATTGCCTTCTATTCTGTAAAGGCGAATCTAGTGTAAAGTGGATACATTTTGGCCTATAATGTCCAGGGAAAACAGATTAACCACCCTAAACTATATATTTTCTAAAAGCATATGCCCTCTAGATGAGATATAATACCAGTTAAGTATTATCTTCCTCCATGCCTTGGACATGGTACATATTCCTGTATTGCATTTACTCTGTATTAAAACACATTGATTTTAATATCGCTGAAAAAGGTAGAGCATTCCAAAATGTTCAATGTTAACATTTAAAATCATATTATTGTTTATTTTGACCATCATTTGTCCTCAGATTCACCCCTGTGGGCTGAATAGTAATTGAGATATAGGGCTATATTTGTCTAATATGCATGGTCACTAGCAAATAGCTTAGGGGTTTGTCCAGTCCACATTGGGTGTGGTTTTGTTTTCAAAAGTCCGGCACCTGGCGCAAAAAGGTGGATCTTATGTTTCTTAGTTAGTCATGGGTGTGTTTTGGGCGTAACATCCTTTAAACCAATGAGAGTGACATCTGTCATTCCCTTTAACAGCAAGGAGTTGGACTTCAAACAGCGCATCGGTATTGTGATAGTCAGTGGCGCATTTGAAGGAATCTGCTTGCATGCGAGACCGTATGGAACAGGTATTCCACTAAACCATGCTTTAATAAAACCTAGCAGAGTATAGCCTATAAACGCATCTGCACTCGTCTATTATTGGAACTCATTGGCAAAGTAAAACTAACTTCTCTGTGGTGTCATAGTCAACTAACTTCTCTGTGGTGTCATAGATTAGTGTGTGCTTCACCTCACTGTGTGTTCACTGTGTGCTGTTTGTGTTTCACTAATTCACCGATTGGGTTAAATGCAGAGACCAAATTTCCCTCACGGGATCAAAAAAGTATATATACTTATACTTATACTTAAATGACTGAATAAGAAACCTAAGGACATTTATCCTGCAGAGGAGTTGCTTACATCTTGTGACAGTGTGTCTTTAGATGTGCTCCATATGTGCCTCCCGCCTATTCACTTTTAACTGTCATTAACAATTTGCAAATGATGGTTAATAACCCTTAACTCTTAACTCTATATATAAATAACTCTTAAATAACATATAAACAACTCGCCATGGATTTCTGACCAGGTATTTCTTGGTCAGTGGCGTAATGCGTTTTAGGTAGTGTACGATAGCGATTTTTAGATAATGCGCTAGACCCCTCCTTAGGTCGTTAATGGTTACACCCCTTGGTGCATTGCTCAATAAAAGAGAGAGGCATGATGAAAAACTTGAGTGTACAATAGAAATATGTGTTGCATCATGATGATTATACGCTTTGCGCCGTGCTGTTGACTGTCATGATAGGGCCCATAGCCATTCTAACCTCTTGGCAGCCATTTTGGTGACCATCATTTCGCAAGGTCAGATTTTACTAGATTTTTAGTATGTTATTTAGCATGTCTAACAGTACCAGAATCCATAAAAAAAAAACTTTTGTATCAATTTTTTTGATGTTGAACCCTATAGTGACCCGCCTAAAGTTACTCAACTTGCACTGGATCATCTTCTTGAATCTCAATATTATCACAAGTGTGGGCAAAAGTCAGCACCAGTCAGTTATGATGTCATCACATCACCAAAAGTATTGGTTTTACCAAAAATATTTTTCAATATTTTAAACTACAAAAATACATACCTATAAAGTATTTTGATACAAAATACGAAGCCGTTTTTTTCAACCCAGTCAAATACAAATTACGAATATACGATATATTTTGCATTTGAAAAATGGAATACATGTAATAAATACTGCTCATCCATGTAGGCATCACTTGTTCTGAGATACCATGTTTAGTTCAGGAGATATAATGAAGAATATAGGCGTAATTCAGTTATAGTGGAACATTTAATGGTTGCCACGGCGACCATTAGGGTTTTTTGATAATGGTTTTATATCTGAAAATGTTCAGGGCTCCAAACTGTACAAGTTCTCCAAGTTTCATGCCTTTATGAAAGAATTTGACCTAATTTTCATATCCCCTGTGCTATGAAAGTTCAATAAAACTGCCAAAGGTGCAGCTTTTCGCCATTGACCTATGCACAAATAATTACAATTTTGACAATGTTCCACCACTTGGATTTTCATGGACTTTTGGTATGTGAAATGGGAAGGTTTCATGAACTGAATACAACAAAAATCATTTCTGTTGCAATTAGTTTTGGGTTGGGTGATTTTTTCTCACAGATTGCCTGGACTATAAATTAAACCTTTTCCAATCCGGGTTCAGTTGACCAAATAGGCCTGCAGATGGCGATAAAATCAACATTTGGTTGAGTTGACCCTACCTCAATATCATTAAAATGGAAAATTATTGAATATTCCAATATTATATATAATATGAGCAGTGAAAAACAAACATTTAAAAGGACTCAATTGAAAATAAAAAATAGAAAGTCAATGTAATTAAAAATATTGTGATCACACAAGCAAAACCTAAGATTATTTATAAGAAAATAATAATAATAATAATAATAATAATAGTAACTAGAAAATGTAATTTCGAGGAAATTACCAGTGCATGAAAATATAAACATACTGTATATTAACATAAAATGCCAAACAAACTTTTATTTGGAAACAGTTGGCAGGAGTCATAGTTGATAACAACTGACAGTTGAAATGGCTGAACAGGTAAATAGTTGAGTAGTTTAAATAGTTAAATTATTTAATAGTGAATTATTGTAGTGAGGACATGTATTTTGAAACAGTTGTGGGCAGAGGAAATAGTAGTCTTAAGAGAGCCAGATTGTATGCTTAAAGCCTGAGACGGAGTATATAGTTTAAAAGTTGAATGTAGATAGTGTAATGGATGTTGATAGACAGAAAGTTGAATGGATGTTGATAGGCAGATTGTTTAATGGATGTTGGTGGATAGTTTAATGGGTGGATGAGTGAATGGTTTGAAGAGGGTGAATGGATAGAAAGTTGGATGGAATGTGCCTTCTATCCTTGTAGAATGGAGAGACACAGAGAGAGTTGGCCTAGTTAAGCAGAAAGCAGTTGATACAGGTGCAATCAGTTTAACTGGCCCTTTGATGGGTCCTAGTAGTGAACAGCTGGAACTTGATACAGGTGCAAATCAAGTTAATTAGTCCATTGTGATGTCATAGTGCTAATGCAAAGTCTATGGGGAAAAATAAGCTTGTTTTTTATTAATATCTCAAAAAGTATAAAGTTTACAAAAGTGAAAAATACATTCCCCACGTGTCCTTTTCAAGACCTACGTTACAACGTTTCTAGAAGAACGTTTCTACGTTAAACGGTTAAAGCTGAATTAGACGCAGAAATTTGGTGGGAAGAAGAAGAAGAAGAAGAAGAAGAAGAAGAAGACTTCGGATAACAGAACAGTGCATTTTCATGCACAGTAATAACTTTCAATTTCAGACTGATATCCCCATAGAAAAGAAGAATAGCCAAATAAATTGGAAAAAAAAAATCTGATGGATATTTCACACAGAAGGGAAAAACATAAGATTGGTGACCAAATACAAATCAGTTGCAACAGTAATATTCAGGTGGTCTAGAACAAGCCACAGTATACCACAAGTTAGAGCCAGAGTGGCTGCCCTGTCCTCCTGATGATGCTACAGACAGAGCACTACATTGAATAGATCTGAAAGACAGACGGGCAAGTGCTTCAGTCCTCACACAAGAGTTATAGAATTCTGAGTTTCTGTGATCTAACAGTGCAAAGGTAATAATGTTGACCATAACAGAAAGCATCCAGAAAACTTCCATGTCAAGAAAACAATAAAAACAAAGTTTGAAAAAAAAAAACTTCCTTCGTAGTGCAAAACTGCAATGTTGAACTTTTCTAAAGAGCATTAAAATAATTCTGATGAATATAACATTGTCTGGTCAGATGAAGCCAAGAAAGATTTGTTTGGTTTATGGGGTGTTTGGCATGAACCTTACAGTGAAGGTATAGTCCCAACAGTGAAGCAGGTCAGCAGGTTTGTGAAAATTGATGGGAAAATTGATTGTGAATGCCTGGATATACCAAAAATACTACCTAACATGACAATTTCTAGTGTAGCAACTTGGAAGAAAAGTAATATTCCGGCATGATCACGAGTTCACAAGTTCCTAAAGAAAAACAAAAGTATGACCTTGCGTGTATCAACTGACTTTACATTTATTCATTTAGCAGACATGTTTATCCAAAAGCAACTTACACATATCAATTATATTACAAGGGCCATTTTCCCTGCAGCAACTCAGGATGAAGTGCTTCGCTCAAGGGCGCAACAGTTTATTGAACCCACAACTTTGTGGGGTACTGCATGCTAGCTCAGCTCCTACTGCTGCCCCCACATTTAACTGATATTGCACAGGAGTTTAATTTCTCTTTTGCATAAACCATATAGGCACACTTGTTAGATATTTCGTAGTAGGTCTATGTGATTGATTTTATACAATCTTTTCACTACTACTTTACTACTTCTGACAGTGTGTGTATAATTGTCATTTCACATCATCACATTACATTTAAACTGCAAAATAACAGATATTGTAAACAACAGATCATATAAAGTTGTGTAATGGTTTATTGTTTGGAGACCATGCACATAATTAATGAATGGATGGATATCTCGAACCATCAGTTTTCAGTATAGACAGTATGTTTGCTTAACATGCGGAAAATTATGGATTACAATAATATGTGATATATTCTGCTCATTTGTTTACTGCATTGACCAGTATGATGGACACGACTAGGCTGCAATAGCGTATGATTATGTGATCTGATCTATCATCCCTTAAGATGATATGATCCTATAATTTACATTACATTTAACAGCATTCACACTGAAACCATAGGCCTACATTTTAAACATGTAATTTTATTGGTTAATTTATCCTGAAGAGGACTGAATGAACCTACTGGAACTCATATGGGACTCTTCTCAGTGTGCCATGTGTATTTCCACTAGGTGGTGCAGGCTGCTAATGTAACAATTTATTATGAAGGACAAATTATCACCGAGCCAACAAACTCAGTTAGAATGAAATTAGAAATGGCCTATTGTGGGGAGAATATATCAGTTAACCTTTTTTCAATTTGTCAATATATTTAGTGTTGCTTAATATTACAGTATGCCATTCTTGGACCAATTGCCACTGTTATTAATGAATTCTGATGTTTTATATGTTCTGTGCGCAGGCCTCTGCACGTTGCGGTCAGTATGAACACAGTGCGTGCTGCTACTGACTTGGACCCACTGTCACATTCTATGATGCAAAACTGGTGTAGCCTGGAACTAGCACAAAATGGTTCCCAGTCATTCACCCTCCAGCCTGGTCAATTTGAGATTCATTTTCACTTTCACACACAACAGGGCTTTTACCCTCAAATGATGTTAGTGTTAGACCACGTAAAAGCTCTGTGACGCCCAAGCACAGTACCTTCAATGGCCTGTGTCCATAAGCGAACCTAAGGCGACGCGCTTAGGACTGGCTCAAACACGGGCAATTTTGTCAAGGGATGACACTGAATAAACGATCTAAATGTTTCGTAGAGATTGTTTTGCCACTGTATCCCCTCGGTGATGACACGGAGGGAAATCGACCCCCGTGGCCCATGGTTGCAGAGCCAGGATGCATTGGGGGAAATGAGGCAGACAGCCAGTAAATAATTGTTGCCACTGTGCCCCTCAGCCACGGCAGGGCCGGGGGACGGCTCCACACGAACTGCCAGGGCTTGACATGGCACCCGGACCCCGAGCTGTCACCCCTACGGAAACATCACCCGCGCCTCCACAATTTGTGCACTTAACACTTCACTTGGCACATGACAGGTGCTTATTTCCTTATACTAGTTCACTTTTTTTGAAGAGGGTGGGGGTGAGTGGAATGTGGACATATACCATGGGTCTCAATGTAGTGCCCTGCAGCATCTGTACATGATTATGTTAGTGATATGCCTTTGTGGACGTTAATGAATACCTTAGATTATTGTTATTATTATTAGGCTGTTATTATTATTAGGCTATTATTATTATTTATTATTATAATAAGTTTATGGATTTGATAAGAATCCCTCATTTTACACTAATGCACTAATTCCATTCTCTTACCACATTCATTGAACTTAGCACTGTGCCATGCATTCATTTTTATTAAAGAGACTAGCCCATAAAAGAGTTGGACTAGTTACTTTACAGCATTTTATTGCAGTATGTTTATACTCTGTAAAAGACTAGGCTAAAAGAGTCAGATAAAGATACATGGCTTGCTCAGACATCAATAATCCAATGCTACTCGAACCCAGAAGGTCAGCTGAGAGAGAAATGTGTTTTTGTTTAGTGTGGCAACCACTGAGACTGTGCAAGGGGGATTGGAGGACAGCGTGCACCTGGGCACCTCCTGCCACCCGCACAGAATTGTGGGAGTGAGAGGGCAGTGCCACGCTCCCATGCTGCACACCCCTCGGTTAATTGATGTCGGACATTTCCACTGCTGCTGCATTCAAGGGAGCCTTAAATAATTTCACCCAAGGCCTTGGTCCAAGCCTCTGGTATAACCTCGCCTTCTGCAAATTGGTCCCATCTGGATGTGTGGGGGAGTTGCCAAGGGCTCGAGCAGTGGAGGCCTTCATGTAAGCAGAAGGTTCTAGAAGCCCTACCGTCCCTGTGTGCATGGAGATCTATGCGACCTCGATGCTGGCTCATGTTAAGATAACATAATCTGACTTCAGAAGTCATGCTTTTGGTGTAACAGCCACAGATCCCATCAGAGTACCAGACTTTGTGTTTGGATAAGTAGAGCGATAGCTGTGATACCGCTGAGGGACCAGGAGTGCTCTGTTTCAGAAGTTACCCGCTCTCTGTGACTCACCTGCCTGCCATAGCCCACTTGGTATTCCTCATAATCTATTATCCATCAGCTGTCCATACCTCTTCAGGTCGCTACTTCAGAAGTCCTCAAACATTTGAATACTATCGTATCTGTGCCATTGTAAATAAAACATAGGCGTGACGTTTTTTGATGAGGCCTAATGCATTTTTTCTTTTTCATGTAGTCCTATGATCTATCTTGTATTGGTGGAGTGTATTCATGTGTCAAAGACAGAGAGTTAGGTTGTTTTTTATTGTTATTGTTCTGGCTATATATGACAAAGTAACTTATATAAAAACAAGCACAAGACTAGCACATGTGGCCTTGAAACAGGACAAAGCCCCCAAAGTAATAAATAATTTACTGTTTTACTTACTAAGCGCATCTCTTACCTTGACACTTTAAGTGACTTTCCTGGATATTCTAATAGCACTTGTCATGTTTTAGTCCTTACCTCTGGCATTCAAAGTCATGGTCTCACCCTTAGTTTTCAAATCCCATTGCTCTGGTTGACAATTCAAAAACATGAATGGGATTACACCTCTTTTTGTCCTTGTCAATCATTGGCACCTTGTGCTCGTCTTGAAGTCACACAAGAGACTGCAGGG
The DNA here is from genome assembly GCF_017589495.1 of Alosa alosa. Taxonomy (NCBI): domain Eukaryota; kingdom Metazoa; phylum Chordata; class Actinopteri; order Clupeiformes; family Clupeidae; genus Alosa; species Alosa alosa. The sequence goes on from NC_063202.1 coordinate 27,823,675, forward strand.
AGAGACTGTCAGGTGGCATTAGTGTCCCACTGCCACAGCTAAAAGCCAACTTTTTAACATAACAAAAAAAACACTGATGCATTATTAAACGTGCAGATCAGGCACAATTTTCTGTGAAAGATCTTGGATCTTCCAGCGCTCAAGCTCGCGGTCAAGTCTCACTCTCGAGCCCTGCAGTGAGCCATTGGGCCGAGGCACGTTCCCGCCCGCGTCGCTCGCCATGAATAAACCATCAGCGCGCCGAGAAGCTCTGGAGCGCACGCCACCGAGATCCACAGGCCCACTCAAACCAGGGGCTGGAACCTGACAGATGTAAAGAGGAGGGGGGGTGGGGAGGTAGGCAGATGTAGCCTGGGTCCAGGTGGTCCCAGGCCCTTCCACCTGGCCAGCAGCGACTCATCGCAGCATTCTCCTGATTGGCACTAATTGGCAGGCTCTGCTCGCTGAAACGTGGGGAGATAAGAGGCAGGAAACGTGTCCCCAGTGATTTGTCCTCTGGTGGACTCACTCTCCCTGACCTTGGGAACTTGCTACCACTGTCCTAAGATCAAAGCGGCCAGTGAGTAGAACAGAGGCATTGGGAATTGCTGTGTATGGTGTATGGAGCTCTCACCATGTGACGGCTGTGTGTGAGTGGATCATTGCTCGAGCCTGCATGCTGACAGGTACCAAACTATTGTCTTTTTTTAAGCTCTCATAGGTGCCTACACAAGTGCAGGGAAGGAAAACGGTGCATAAATTCCACAATGTGCTTATGAAAACACTTCATATTGTTGTTCATTTCCACGTGAAATAAACAAGCACACCCTCTCACAGTTCTCTAGGAGGGTGATATATAGAACATCAATGTTTTTTTTTTCCCACAAGCATCAGGTCTACACCAAACCTATGCCTTCCTCAGTAGCTCACACAGGAAAAAAGCATTTTGATTATGAATATAGAGGACAGAGGAATAGAATAGTTTTAAATGGTCAATATGTCTGGAAGGGGACAAACTCTCTGAGATGAGATGCCAACAATTTCACAAAGCCCTCAGACTGCACAGCTGTTTTTTGATACCAGGTACTTCGGGGGAGGAAAATTGGAGGAAAATTGGCAAGGTGTTTTCAGGCCAGACTGAAAGGAGTGTGTCAGTCCATCAACCGGCTAATTGTGTCTCCACAGGGATTTCAGACATGCCAGCCGAACCACACAGAAAAAGAGAGTCACTCAAGCAGTGGAGTCATGCTGACCACTTACACATGCATGACACAAATCAATAAACAGGCAGGAGAATTATGAGACTGTAGTGGAAGTTTGTCAGATGCGAGCAGCACTTAAGTTTAACAAGTTTACATTTTAGGGAAAAAAACAGAAAAGAGCAGACCCTGAGGTGTTTTCTACACACACACAAGCGACTCTCATTTCAGTGACATTACAGTAGTCACTCAAAAAGCCTGTTTTTCTCCTGGTCTTCTCAGCTTGTTTTCTCTTTTATGAACTTGGGTGACTTGGCCTTTTTCTTCCCTTTCAGACAAATTGATCTCAGTGCTGGAAAGCTAATTGTTCAGGCATGTGTTTGGCTTCCTGGTGGAGAGTGGATGTGAGCCAGCCGAGGTCAGAGGTGACCGTGACATGTTTTTCTCTGATGCTGAAATGGGGAGAGGCCATGGGAGAGTGTCGAACACACAGATGAATGGGGCCTTCGTTGAGGCACTTAAATGTGGATGAATACAAGCACCAACAAAGAGAAAAAATAACCTGAGTGGCCTGTGGGAGCTCCTGTAAAGGCGATAGATGTCAGTAAATCTGTCACAGAGAAAAGATAGAAGTTGTTTTACTAAAACTACAGCTGTAAACATTGCAGGCAGTAATGTTGCAGATAAAAATAAATGTGACAATATCATGATCCATTACTATTTATATTTTGACAACATTGATTTAAAGTTGCATCTCTGTTGACAGCTTTTATGGGATTGTCAGAAACAGCTTTTCAAATGGATTGTTAACATTGTATGAATTGGACATCAAATCCCATTCTCCTGATCCCATTCTCCCCAAAGACAAAAAGGCTATACTGAGACAAAAAATACACAAATGTTTTAGTAAATAAAGTAACTGTTTTTTTTTTCAAACCAAATAGTTAGGAATGTATGTCTCCAATGGACCAAATAATAGTTGAAAACTATAAAATTACAGATCAAGATAACTCTGTTTATGATTTTTAAAGATTGCAAAAAATGTACCACGCAGAGTAAAACAGCAAGACCACAGTCAGACAGGAAAATGAATAAATGAACAAAAAATGAACATTGATTTTTATCCTTAAACCAACAAAAATAAGTGAGCCACTAAAAATGATCCGCAAGTGGACCTGGCCACTGACAGAGCCATAGGATGAAAGCAGACGCCCCGCTGAGCTACTAGTCCTGCTCAGTGGTTGCTCTATAGGAATGCAGTCATGCATTATATAGATACCCCTAATCACAGAATCCTTCATCTTAGCACTCAAGCAGACGAAACACTTGTTTTGTGCAGGGAAATCCATTTAGAAATGTGACGTTCCACATTCTATATGTTTTGTCAAATTGGTTTTTGTTAAAAAATGAATACAAATAAAATACAAGACTCATCTGTGTATTTTTTTCCCCCGATAGTTCTAAGTTCTGGCAGCAAGAAAGCAAGGGCCCATTTAACAAAGCTTGTGTAATAGACTCTGGCATATCCCGCCAAGCACCAGCGGGGCCACAGACCTTCGGTAAGCCCAGCAGAGGGTCTTTAATTGATGTGGATAAGGAAATTATCTATACTCTGGTGATTCCGAGTGGAGGATGCTGAAAATTCAATTAAACCAATCTATTTTCTTAAAATATAAAGTGTGACCATGAGAGTCACCTGCAAGGTCAAGCCAGCATTCTTTGCATTTCTGCATGTTGGAAAATGTATAGTATAAAATACTTTGATACTTGAAACAGTTTAGCTTATTGTCCTGAAATGTAATCTTTAACATACTCTCAAAAAAAAAATGTGAATGCACATCAGTAAATGTAAAATATCGGGGCTGAAAATGATCAGTTTCTGAACATTAACGTTTAAGTCCCCCAAAGGGTTACATAGTATGCTGAAATTGTATACGGTACCATAGCAATTTACACACACACGCAAAAACACACACACACACACACAGAGAGAGAGAAAATGTGAGTTGAGCTGTGCTACAGTGCAGTAGTTGGTGGAGGAGGTGGATAAGAGCAGGGTCTGCTCTGAATGGTCACACACACCTCTGAAAGCCCTCACTGGGTTGGTTGTAGTTGGCTGAGGGAGAAGGAAAGGGCAAGGTGATTCTCTTTTTACCGTGGAAAAAAAGAGAGAAGGACCTTTGTGAGTATGCTATCAAATATAAAAGAATGGTAGACCAGTCAGTTTCTTCACAAAGTGTAAATAATACAAAGGCTTTCTGGAACAATGTCTGGAGCAAAGTCAGTGAAAGCCACATTGGCTTAAGAGGATGGAAAAAGAGTCATCCATTTCATTTTTCATTGATGGAGACTCTGACCAACCACAGGTCCATTTTCCATCATTTGGACAAAAAAAAGATACTCAAAATAACCTCTGGTAGTGTGTTAACATGCCAACAATGAGTGGTCTTATTGATTTCTAGGGACCTTTACTTGACATTTCTGGCACTGCTAGCACTTACTTGAACAAAACACTTGTCCAGCAGAGCAATTTGAGATGCTGAGAACTTCTGTTTGTTGACAGCTTAGATTGATCATGCCCAAAGACATTATATAATTAAACAAAATCAATGACTACAAGGTTCCCTTTCCTAAAAGTGATAATCAGATTCTCTTCTGTCTATGAATGTCTGACACTAACTCAATATTCATTGGACAATTTTTCATTGCCAGTTATACCACTTGTTTTGATATTATACTGCATGCATCTGACATAAAATGTCTCAATCAGTGTCTCACACACAGTAACCAGTCCTATGTTTCTTGTGAATTTATCAAAAACAGCTGTGTCCATTTAAAAGCAATCACACACAGACATAACCCATTTCCATGTGGTGGCTGAGAGGTCCATCTTCTCACTGAACCGTGCTTCTCCAGTCCTGCTCCAAAAACCCCCGATCTTGGTGAGAGGGTGAGTGGTCAGGCCTGTTGGAGGGAAGTGAAAGAGCAGATGGTCTGTGTGGTAGCCACCAGACAGGGTCTGACTAAGGAGGAATGATGAAACCTTACAGAGCAACACCACCAGTCCAGGACAACTCCCGCCTGGGAATGGAGCGCTGACCTCCTCATGAGACCCCCCTTCCCTCCCTCTACACTGTGGCGGACGCCTCCCCAAGTGACTGAGTACAAAAACACCCAGTGATTTGTCATTGGAATAAATGCGGGTGACACGTCTGAGCCACTGTGCACTCAGGGTAGAAACAGACCCCTACTGTCAGTATCACACGAAACTCTGATTGCATACTTAATCAGCGATCAACCCTCAAAAAGATCAGACGTGCGGGAGACATACAAACAGTGCTAACCACCACCACCTCCCCTCTCACTCCTCTCTCCTCACTGATACGTTTGGGTGTAATGGATTTTTAGCAAGCAAAAGTATCAGGGCTGATTTGACGAGTCCCCAGGCTGCTCTTGTATTCCTTTTGAAATCCTGTTCTTTAGTAGTCTTGCTCAAGTAGCCTGGGGCCATGGCCTTCAGAGATCACAATGTTATTAATATAAACATGTCAAACCGCATGCTGAAATTCAAAACAGAGGTGCCAAAGATGTCAAGGTGTCAAACTCCTGAAATATAAATTATGCTTTAGTATTCCTAAGCACTACACAAAATATGGTTTAATGCAAAAAAGAAGAAAAAAAACAGATGTACATGAATGCTTAATATTTCAATGCAAAGTCACCAAGAGCAAGACCCATAAGGACTCCCCAATGTCCCTTGATAAAGTCAGGTTGTCAGATAAACTCGGGCACGATGGGATATAATGACCTATTCAAAAATGAGGGAAAAGAATGCCAACTGTTGATGAAATAACTTTTGATATAGTCAGAGAAATGCAGGACAATCAGCAGCAGTTTTAAATAGCTGCTCCTCAGTATGTCTGGCTCCTAGTGTATTTTATGGGTTCACATGTCCATCACATCACAGTGTGTTAAAATAACAAACAAGCAAGTGGATAACATGCAGAGTTCATCTGGTTTTTTGCATCACCTGCATATCCAAAGAATTTTTCAGAATCTTTGTGTACCGTAAACTTACAACAAAATCAGACTGCACCAGAGAGCCTCATCAAGAGCCTTTAAATGCATGCTGTGCCATTTTGTACGGAAATGTTATCATTTTGATTGCCTCCCTTATTGCACTATGAAAAATGTCACCAAGGACCTCTCAGGGCTGTAACTGAAGGTTGGCCACATAATCTCTGACCTGCCAGTCGATTTTGGAAAGGGGAAAACACCGCTCAGAAAATGATAGAGCAACAATGTGAGAGATATCTGGCACCGCTACAGTGCTAAATGTTTTCACCGTATGCCACAAGCACTTTCAGGTGCCTGTCACTCCCGATGAGTGTTAACATTTGACATAACGCTATAATACATCTGTGACAAAAGGCCCGAGAAGCGGCCGGCCAGGCAGAATCACCTGATGTGATGTGTCACCTCTTCCGGTTTTCTGAACAGGCATTTGCTTGGGCGTGCTTGCTGCAGGCCCCTGAGCGTCAATGCGCATCTGCCATCGCAACCAGCCATGGAGCACCAGCATGACATCTGAAACTAACCAGATATTCAGCAGTTTACACTTCAAATGTTTTGCAGTCACTGAGCCCTGTGAGAGCAAACTGTCCATCAACAGAGTGGAGGACCTTGAAGCACTTACCTGCCTGCTACAATTAACTGAACACCCAAGCTCTTTCACAATATATAAATAAAATGTGCTGGGGAATGCAGTGTGTTATGAACAGGCTTTTGGTTTTAATTGGCCTGGTGAGTGGTGCAGAGAGATTACATACAGTAGCTCTGCAGCATTCCTTTTGGTAAATAGCACCTCTTCTATTACAGAAACAGTTAATCTCAGAGACGTATGTACAATATATTCACAATGTTTAGTATAAAGAAAATGAAGAGGTGCTCTGTATAGAGAAGTCAGAACTAAGAACCTAATGGCTCTATGTATCAGGTTTGAATGGACACACATTTTGATGTACATTGAGATGAGTGTGAAATGAGCTTGGCTCCAGAACTCTTCAGCCAGTTCATTGTTCTTATCCACTGGCCTGGAATCTGCCAGGAGGAGAGAAGGAGGATGGCAATAGGGCAGACCTAGGTCTTGGGTCCTCTATGTCCCAGTGGTGAGATGAACCCAGCACACACACACACACACACACACACACACACACACAAACACACCCACACACACACACACACACACACACACACACACACACACACACACACACACACACACACACACCCCCACACGCACACACTGCCTGCCCTGATTGCCCCGAACCGCTGAACCGCACATTCCCCCGCCACACTTATCTTCACAAATGCTCGGCTGTCAAGGGTCAACATTGGGGTGGGAGAGAGCCTTGAGCCCAAGTCCCCCTCTAACCCCTACCCACCTCCAGCACACAGCCTGCGAGGGCAGCAGAGACCCTTGCAAAGAGAGCCACTGCTGTTTTAGTCATGAGCTGCACAGCCACAATATTCCTTAATGACTCACCATGGCACAGATTCACCAGTGAGCACAGGAGACGTCGGGGTCTGTAATCCTGTTACGATTCTGGCCCCGAGCTCAACAGCAGGCAAGTTCACAGTTCACTGAACCCCCCCTCCGTCCATGTAGATTACTGACAGGCGATATTTTCGAAGTACCAGAGGTCACCCACCAGCAACACACCGACCCCAAACAAATGCTACCACACCGGGCCAGATTAGGTCGCTGCTGGACTCAGTATCGAGGAGCCCTGGAAACACTCTGATCCAGAAGCTGGGAGCGATCCATACCCAGGCATGACTTTAAGGATTCCGATCCTGGGATATCTACAGGGATGCAGGCTGTTGACAGCCCAGCCACGGCTTGGAAATGGGAAAACAGGGCAGATACAGATGCAAACACATCTCCAGCTTACCCCTCCAATCTTGTTATAGCTTAAAAAAGCTGTTAATGTGAAATTTAAAAAATGATTCCCCGATGCACGGGTGCACTTCAAAAGTGACATCAAAATACTTTGATACAAAACATATATATTTCAAGTTGGAAATATTTGATATAAGTGCCTTTAGCATTCATGTAAACAACACAGATGTGACCAAAGCTGCATGATACTGGTCTTTGATCTTAGCTCCTAGCCTTTGATCTGGCTCTAAGAGTAAAAAATGTATTTTCCAAGGGGTGTATCAAGCCGCACGGAGGAATGACCCTGGCAGCATTAGGCAAACAGCAGATTAAGCAGCTCTCCTAAACCTGCTGCAAAAAACTGGACAAATTAAGTAAACATACTCACCAATCTGCCACATATAAGAAAAAGCATGCCCAACGATCTTCAAAACATTTCTTAAATTAGTGTACCATTTGTAAATTAACTCATGAAAGACTAGTAGAAAAAAAAATCAATTTATTGCATCACTAAATTAGCACTGCCTTGGACCCACACCTCAGTTGTAAGCATTTAGTCCTCTGCTACCAGAATAGTCGCAAATAACTTGCACTAATTGACTTTGAAGGCAATTACTCTGATGGAAAAAAATGGGAGAGAGGAATGTTTAAAACCTAGTAGTGCTGGACGAAATGCATATTGATGGCTAGCATCAAAAGGACAGCCTTTGAAGTTATGTGGTGTCAGTGTGTGATCGGACTGCAGATAGGGAGACCCAGATACTAAACAGGTTCTCCTCAAGCAGGATTCTGTGTGGACAAGAAAGGGGAGGAGTGTGTATTCATCCCACTTCAACCTTCACAATGAAGATAAAGCTTAGGAGCCTATCACCCTTAACTCAAGGTCTGAATAACAGGACGCATGACGGTGAACTCTGACTGTGGTTTTGTCACCCAAAAAACCCCACCACTGTCTTCATAGAGGGAAAAGTTCCATGTTGTGACTCTGTGGTTGACTCGTAAATGCCATCCACTGGCAGGGATGATAATTATGACCAGCAGAGTCACTGGAATGCGGCGTACAGCTGCCATGTAGATGTTCTCTCGCCTGCTGTGGTTTCCACATTGCTCACTCTGGACCCTCCTCAGAGGGCCAACTATGTCAGCTCCACACAAAGTGGCTGCTGGGTTCGCGCCACGCGTGTCGCCATCTGAGGGGCAGTAGCCAAAGGCCTGGCTGATCATCAATGTCTGCCACTCTTGTTCAGTAGCTAAGCTCTGATGTTGCTTGTAATTTCGCTCCTCTTGTGCCTTAAGGGCTATGACAAGCCCATAACCACACTGAGCAAATCCCCTGGCACCGTGTTTGGGAGAGATGTGAATTTGCCGCTCCTCAGGGGCACAAATGTGCGCTGCAGCTTGACAGCCAAACACTATAATTCTCCACCAAGACCCCACAGTGTAAAGGGTCAACACAATATCACCATCACACATTGGGCTACTGTGTAAGCCAAAAATATTTTTTGTTTCTTTTGTTTAGTTTTTTTTGTCTTTGTAAGTTTTTACAGGGTATACAAGAGTTTACATACTCAAAATGTAATTTTGTCAAGATGTAGAAATCCCACAACTCTGGTTCAAACTACTGCACCACTCAGGGAACCATCCAAATAATGTCAAATGAAAATATGGCCTTTGATTCATATAATATAAGACGCATAATTTACACCTTATCTAACCCTCAGAAAAAAGATGCTCTAAAAAATAATGTAATTTTATTGCCAATCAAGCACTTTTTCAGTACCGGAGGAGATTAAGGATGAGTAAATATTAGAGGCTCACATTTCACAGCCGTGTGTTCACTGGTTCATCCTATTGATTTTTCCCCTTTTGAAAAATACATTTTAAAAAGGCTCGAAGCCATCTGACACCATGATCCGGCTAGACATCCATGGGCAGCACAGTGCCCTGAGGGTGTTGTGGCCCTAGAGAGAACATGGGGGCAAAGGTGCTTTTTCACAAGACAATGTCCTGCAGGTTCCCCTCTCCACCATCCATATGAATCTCTGACCTCGGAGTCTACATGAAAGGCACCACCACAGTTAGCAGCGGTCAGGATCTTTGGGGGCAAAATGCACTCTACACAGCCCTTACATACACCATTCAGTCGCACCATTCCACCATCTCCCTGTGCCTCCAGAGTTAAAGTCTACTGACCTTCAACTGTATTTACTCCCAAAGAGAAATGAAAAAAATTATAGATGTTACCGTCAGCTCAGGTTCATGTGCTATTAGAGTGGTTACCGCCTCAGCAACCTATTGTGAACCGACCCCTTCCAAAGGCCCTTCCCCCCAGTATTAATGAGAGCACCGCATGGTACACTTGTCTTTGTTACCATCAGCCATCAAGATGTTACTCTAAAGAAACAAGAACAAGGCACATGCTCACAGTGTAATTAAGAAACAGTGTATACAACGTGCATATTAAAATGACAAACAGTGAAAACAATATGGCTAGAGGGAAGGAGAAAGATTTGATGTACTCATTTCATGTCAGTGCTTAAGGGAATGAACAATAGCCGCTGTGTCATTGTTAAAAGTGAGAACACTTCAAAAATAGTCTGTTTTTTTCTGGAGCAACTTTGCATCACAATTATAAAACTCTGGAGTTTACAAAACCTCCCATCTTAATATGAATATATTAGTTAAGCAAGGATGCATTGATTTCTTCCCAACAGGTGGTGAATTAATATATTTGACTGACCTTACATAAAGGACCGAACAGCTTGAAATTCTGTCCAAAGTCATTAGGATGTCTTGTGCATGATTGTGCCACGGCTGCCTATTGATGTCTTCATGGATGGTTTGGTGCATGGCTATGACAAAGAGATTGATTGATACTTGGTTGTGCCCTGGACTGGTGAAACTGCGCTATTGCTATTTAACTATGTAACAGTTCTTTTATTCATAGCAAAGACATTTTGGCCTTTAGGATGTTTTGCTGCATAGATAAATTTGATAGGTAACTCTCTGTTTGGAAAACAAACAAAGAAGCCCTTTCAGTTTGGGGGCACAACACAGCAAAGAAAGCACATGTGGTCCACCTCCTACCATTTCTGAACTGTTTCTTTTAGTGCTAGAAAAACAGCACTCAGTGTTGGTGCACGGCATCATTCAGCAGGCATCCCCGACCCATAAGTCACATTTATGTCTGACCTATGGGAGGCCAAGACTGATGGCTTCAGGAACCGGGACTTCCTCAGTGCCCAGTGGGGCCGTGGATGCCGGAAGCGTGGTGTGTGGCGGTGTGAGGGAGGCGCTGTAGGCAGGACATTTGTGACATGTGCATTCCCTCTGAGTTCCATCCCCTCAGGGAATCGAAGGGGGGAAAGTCAAGAGGGAGGGACACCAGTGAGACCCCTGTAATTTATGGGCACACAGGCCAAAAGTGACTCCCCAAGCTGGGTCCCAGAGGCCTTTGTGCTAGACCTCCATGTGTCACATGAGAATAAAAAAGAGCTTTGATGGGAGCCTGACATGTTTTTCACAGATAAAACAAGGTCCAAGATAAACATACTGCATGTAAACTTCTTCAACCTTTAACTTATCTAATATACCTTACACCACAGTTTAAATATCGGAGATCCACTGTTGCTTTTTTAACAAAGAAGTCAAAGCAACTCACAGGTTCCTCAGACAGAAGGTCTGTTTTCTTCCTGTCTACTTCTTTAACCAGATTGCACCCATTCCCCCAATTTGTCTGTCTAGTTAGCCGCCGCCTCTCCGCTCTGTTGTTATGGGTAGTGCTCTCGTTGAGGAGGAGTGGGTGAGTGCGCCATGCATGTGTTCAGTGTCATCTGACTTTTCGGGCTGGCTCGCTGATCTCCTCTGATGTACAGTACGTGACATGCCGGTGAGAGCCATCCTCTAATCAGAGCGATGAGGCGCGGGGGGGGAGCTGGGTGGGGGAGCGAGCGCAAGCCCTGCCAGTGAGGGGGCCAAGGGGAAGTCAACAAAGAGGCAGCTGTGTGCGCGCCACTCAGGTGGAATGAAGGGATTGGTGCGGAGGGTGGAAGCCGAGCAGAAGGTTAGCCGAGCAAAAAAGCCGGAGATGTTTGCATGCCTCCGCGGCCTCCAAAGCCCCCAATTACCGCTGCGGTCCTGCCGACTGCGGGCGGCTTGCGTTCGGTGGCTGGGCCAGTGGTGGCATTCCTCTCATCTGGGGGGATTAGCTTTGCTCCTCTACCTGTCACTCCGCTGTCACTCTGAGCCTCTGATGACCCCTCACCAGCAGCAAACTCTGGAGGCTTCACCATCACCCACACATGTCTAAAGGCCTCTTCACAGCCTGAATTTACTTGTAATGAACTTCCATTTTGTTCCACACCTTACACAGCTTTTGTTCTCACAACAGTAAAGATGTGTTGTTTGAATGGTCCATTGTGAATTCTAAGCGTAAAGGATTTAATAAGTCTTTTATCATTTCTCTTCTAGGAAGTTCATTTAATCACTTCAATGACATTTCTCTGTGCCTGGGGTGAGGAGGGCCCTGCGTGGCTTTTAATTACAACTGTCTGGCTCATTGGATGGATTACAGGAACAGGTTAGGTGGAAGTGCTTGTTCCTTCAAAGTGTGCTTTCTTATGTGTGTGTGTGTGTGTGTGTGTGTGTGTGTGTGTGTGTGTGTGTGTGTGTGTGTGTGTGTGTGTGTGTGTGTGTGTTTGTGTCTGTGTGTGTGTGTGCGCGCTTGAGTGTGTGTGTGTGTGTGTGTGTGTGTGTGTGTGTGTGTGTGTGCGTGTGCGTGTGCGTGTGTGTGTGTGTGTGTGTGTGTGTGTGTGTGTTATAAGTGTATGTCAGCAAACCACAACTGCAGCAAAGTCCGCAATCTCCTCAAGGACTACACGAGCACTCCCCTCTGCGCATGAGGACATGGTGGAGTTGGGGGAAAAGTAATAACTCTGGAGAGTGGGGAGAGTGAACACTGCTGTGGCGGAAGAGAGCGCTGCCTGAGGGGGAAGAAATCACCGCACAGGGAGCAAAGGCAGGAACTACAGATAGAAATTACAGTGTCTATGGCTGAGCAATCAATACTGTCACTGAGGAATGGCACTGGTGCAAGACCTAACAGCACCTCTGCTATTGGGCACGTTCTCTGTGTGTTGACAACAAAAGAGGACGGGAGGCAAGAAGACACAGGCGAGAAGACAGAGAAAGTGCACGAAATCAAGAGAGCGCAAAGTGTCCCAAGCCACAACAAAGACCAGTAATTACATGCTCCGGCATAAAGAGTGCTACCCCAGGGCAATGAATAGTAACTCCTGTGATGAATAGACGTGTAGCCTATATGTATTTTTTTATTTGGTCTGGAAAAACACACAGATAACATTTAGGTATGAAATGACAGCCGTTTTTGCAATATAGTTGTTTTGTTTACTGAAGAATTCCACAGTAAATGGTATTTGTAACAGAACAATATTTGTTTATATAATAAAATATAGTTTTCTGTGATTACTGTTGATCAAAATGAAGCCACTTTCATTTAAATGTTATTTAAATAGCATATAGATGCTAAGAACAAAATAGATTTTTCCTTCTGTACAAAGGGCTCCATAAGGTGTGATAAGCAGTTTAGGTTTTCTAAAAGTAGATTTCAAATTAAACCAAAGATCTCTCAAGATCTAATGATGATTATATGATTAAAATGAATGATAATGTTGACATCTTATCAATCACGAAACGGGTAGCTCTGGATATCTGTCTGTGACCATTAGGCCTAGCCATTGATCCGACAGGTTTTTCTCTTCCATGTTCAGTAAATCCAATAAGTGTCGGTTCACTAACTTCTTGCTTACTCAATGAATGGAATCGGGCCAAAGTGAACTTGACCTGGTTACAATAATCTCTCCTCTTAACTCCAAGTCTGCTTGATTTTGTAAAAGAGTATGCATAACTTCTGTCTGCAATTTTCACATCTAAACATTTCAGAGTACAACCTTTCCTCTTTCAATGTAAAAATAATTTAAACAGCTAAACTTACAGTATATGTGGGGTGATTTGTATACTAGCCTATCAATAGATATTCAGAGGTGTGAGCTAATTACCCACATCCTTGCTATGACCCCTGTCGCATTCTGCGCTCATCTGATAGGCCTAATGAGGCCAACAGGTGTACCAAGGAAGTTGTGACAAATCGTCACTGCTCAATGCCATTCCAAAGAAGTGACATTAGGCGACTACAACCATGGAGCGCGTTCGAGCAGTTTGAACATAAATTCGAGATTGGTGTTATTTTTGGCAGTAGTGTAATTGCATGAGACAGGCTACCACATTGTAAAAGTGGTGCAAAGGGCCTAAGTGTCATGGAAAGGTGCAGAAGGCTGACAAATCATCAAGTCACTAACATGGCGTCGGTAAGACTTGTTCACATCACCATGAGTAACATTTGCAATTAAATTGGTGAAAGTTGTATTTGAAATATATTCAATAAGGAAAATGCATAATAATGCCCTGATTTTCTACTTGTTATGTTTGCCTTAAAAATGCAACGTCAAGAAATCGCGTAATATATTAAAAGTTGCAATGCAGTAGGCTACAACCATGCGCATGCCTTGGCGTAGATTGTCACTTTCATTGGACAAGTGGATCCATCAGTTTGCAGAACTCGGGAGTGCTGGAGTCTGCTGTAGGCCTATTGATGGTAAGATATGTCATGTGTCACATACCATCATGCAAATGTACACTTTTTAGGTGTTTCATGAGTAGAACTAGAATTACATGAGTACAACTAGAACTAGGTTTAAAGTTGCCGCTGCACATGGCCTTATTCAGTCTGTCATTGGCTAACATTATGTTCCGCTGTGGATAACAAGTCGTGTCGTCGTCAAATTTGTAGGCTAATTGTAGACAAAGTGAAATGTCTGCCTCGTAGCCTAGGCTAAGCGCTAAACGTTAACGTTACCTCAGGATGAAGAATAAGGCTATTTCTCTTGTGAATATGAGCGCGTGAAGACTGAACATCCCTTAGGCCTAACCCCAAATTTGCCCCTAGGAGACGGCCAGTTTTCTCTTGACTCCAATTGAAGAAGTTCAAGTGGACATTTTAAAAGTTCCCTATATTGTGCCTAATTGTTTTACTGAAACAATTTTACTGAAATGTGCCCTTGGATTGTTTGAATCATCATTATCACAATAATATACTAAAAGAGAGCAGGTGAGGTTGAGCCAGTGGGTAAGTTTAATCATCACCTGTATCTTGGAAACCATGCAAAAGTTTCTCATGTCATCTTAATTCTATTTTCATGGAAGCAAAAAACATTTGGATGGATTAATAAACATAGTTATCATATGAAAATGTGAAAAATCTCTCTTATAGGTCTATCACTCTTGATGACTGGCAGTGCGTAAGAATTACATATCGGGATGTTCCTCAAAAGAACAAATGTTTTGTTAAGACTTCCATTTCTTTTTCTGAAGCAGTCCATCTTTAGGTGCCATATTTATTGAACACCATTTAAAATCAACATAATGGGTGACTTGACAGGGAAATTACTTGACAGGGTAACTTGAAAGTAGTCGTTCATCTTAAATAGTAAAATATAATGTTATTTTAATGGTTCTCTTGGATATGCAGTAATATTGCATTTACGTATAAGGCGATCAGGTAACGTGACTTAATGTTACCTAGAACTTGGTGGATACTCTACAATTAGTTGTGAATGCTTTAGTTTACTTAGCTCAGTTTAAAACCTCTATTTCTATGAGCCAAGGGGTCCTCTGGCCTGAAAAAGGTTGAAGACCCCTAGGTTAGGGGTGTAACGGTACGCAAAAATCACGATTCGGTTTGTACCTCAGTGTTGAAGTCACGGTTCGGTTAGTTTTTGGTACGGCAAGCCTGTACGTACTGGTAGCCCATCATTCACTGTAAATATTCATGATGCTCAAGACATAAGCAGGAATAGTTTTTGAAAATGCATTAATTAATTAAACTGACATATGGACCACCACTTCATATGTTTTTGTGGGGACATGAATTTGAAACAGTCCACAAGCAAAAAAGCCTACTGTTGATTACTATTTAAGAGTGCACTTGGTATATTCGGTACATCTGTATTGAACGGTCCTGTACCTAAACGGTTCAGTAGGTATATGTACCTTCAGTAGGAATATATGTACATTTACGTTAGTGAACCACCTCCCTTAGATAATGTAGTTTTAGTAGTTCATTCATGTTTATTACACTCAATTGTCAACAAGACATTTCAAATGAGTAATAAAGGATTTAGGAGGATAGACTTAGAACATTAATGTGCCTTTCAGCAAACATTAAAGTACCGCAAAGTGATTTGATTACTTGTGTGTTTTCTTTCCTTCCACAGCTGAATGTGTCCAACACCATTTATTGTGCAGAAGAGTTCAGGTAAACAGTAGATGGTGTAAACTTGGATGAACTCTGGATAAACCTGGATCTTATGGCTTGATGTTAGATCTTTTTTTTATACACATACAGTACACATACTTTTTGAAAATTTAGTCAATAAAAAATGGCATTATCTAGGCTATATAGTCTTTTATGTTGAAGCTTTTAATAAAACAAATGTCATTTTGATAAGTATTAGTGTATTAGTGATTGTTTATATTAATGATTATAATTTTGTTTGAAGGTTAATGTAGGTTAATTATAAAGTTAATACACTGTTACCTACTTGACAGTTAAGGAGGCTTCTTTTTCAAAATGTGCAATTTATAGCAATCTTAAACACTACCACTTTCTTTTCTGGCATAGATTGATAGATAGATTGATTGATTGATTTAATTGATTGAAATTAATTCTTAGTTTGTTGTCATTGTCCAAACAAAAATATATGTGTCTCTATCTTAACTTGTTGAAAAGTCATTATTATTAATCGAAATAGGAAGTCTACCAGCTATCCAAATTCAGCTACTGCATTCAGTATTTATGCACAAATGTGTGTCTGTGCTCATTCTATTATGGGGCTTTGTGCACATGTGTGCAGATTCTATTACATGTGTTTTGTGTCTGTGTTTGTTTTGTGTTTGATTTGAAACCCTCATTATGTTCCAGAGATAATTAACACATGGCTGTCTAATTATACTCAAGCCATATGACATTGGTGCATGATTGTCCTCCTTTTGTAACTTGCCACCAATTCATGCACACGGTGGAAAAACACATGTCTTCACAGGAGGTAGGGTGAATATTTTAGCATCAACAAAGGCATTAGCAGTGTCAGGGTAGTTGATGCTGTTGGGGTTTTAGAGTGCACATCTGGCAGAAGCTGTGGGCGTAGCTAGTGGCAGCTCCCTTTCCCCGTACCAGTCTCTACAAGGGAGCTGTCGCCCAGCTGATTTATGCTTTCCTAATGTCACGGGATAGCAATGTGGAAACTGTGGCATAAACACCCAAATGCCTCCAAAGTTCTGTGAATATGATTCAGAGTCTAGGGAGGAGTGTTCCGAACCTCACTCTACCACTCCGTCCTCAGCCCTCCCCATGGGCCAGTGAGATAGCTCAAATCTGCCTGTGCCTTGCTGTTACAGACACAAAGAGGTGATCATTACCAAGGGGGCTGGTGTTATCTCAAAGTGACATACTGCTTGCATTTTTGAGCCAAATTTTTCCCTTTTTTGTAGAAAGCAGGGCAGCTTCAGGTAATTGTCCTTGACTGAAACCACCAACCCATCCCTCTTATCAGTTGTTATTTTACAAGTGCATTTGAAGCTTGACTCCAACCCTTTCCAGAGAAAGCTGGGTAATGGGAGGCTGATAAATGGGCACTGGCCTTCAAGAAAGGCTCAGAAATACAAAAACTCTGGGAACTCTTGTGAATGGAAAAAAAATGTATATTGTGTTAAGAATCCCACCAGGCACCGTGAGGGTGATTCTACTCCTACAGAGCATTCCTCATTTTCCAACATTTCAGAGAAACGTTTTAGGTGCTGTTTTATTTTTTTATTTTTTGCAGAAATGTCATTCCACTATAGATAATATTATGACAAATTAACACGAAAATCATTTGGCTAACGACTTTCGCTTGCTCCGAGCAGGCCCATGCTTGTGTATTCTGTTTTGGAGGCAAACCACAGGCAGTGGAGTCCTCCAAGGAGCACCAGCACCAGGGCAGAGTAGGCAGCTCTCTGAGGCTCTGAAACATTAATGCTGAAGCTGGATTACCAATGCCATCGCAGGCATTGCGCTTGAGTATATTGATTTTCTTTCTCCGCATCCAAAAAAAAAGGCGGTGGGGGTAGCAAGGAGGCAGGTCTCTTATGAGATTTCCAACTTCTCTTTTACTTTGAGTCTTCTCCTTGTCCATGTCTGTTGGTCAATTCCACTGTCGTGGATTTCCTCTGAGATTTCTGAGGGCTTTACTTAACTGACAATGACCTGGGGTGCTTTGGTAAACCTATTCACTTCAAATAGTCACTTAAACATTCAGAGGAGCACATCACATGTTTTGCAACAACAAGCCGTACATTTCTTGTCTTTACTTGTTGCAGGGCAGCGCACACAAACTGAAGTCATGGTTTCAGGGTCAGCCATATCTGGCCAGTTGTCAAGTAAACAACAGCAGAATGCCTCAATGAATGCACGTCAAATATGAGCATTAAATGCAGTAGGGAAAATATTCAGTGCCTCATTGTGGTGTGTTAAATAACATTCACTACTGTTGCCTTCTCATGAATATACACACTGCGTAGGAGGGCACAAGTGGCTTAGGGATCGGCTCATAGCACAATCCAGAGAGCACTACAGCTCAGATACAGCGGCTTCACCACATCCACTGAGCTGAGCCTCAGCAATGCATCACGCTAAAGCATCTTCACTGAGAATTAATGACGTTGGGGAAACAGCACAAACCTGCGCAACGATACATTGCCTAAGGGCTCTACAGGACCTAAGTGTTGTGGACAAAAGGCACAGCCTCATTTCTGAGGGACTACCTAATTACAGTCATCATGTGTTCATAGGTGACAAAGTCTAGACGAGGTAAAGGGGGGAGGAAGTCATCCGTTAAGGCTGAATATGATTGTTGACCTCAAGTGGTGGTTTTCTAATCAGTGAGACTGCTGATGGAAGAGAGAAATGGCTTTTTTTTGTGGGTAGCCACATTAGGAGGGACTCTGACAAGTCAGAGGAGCTGTTTTCTGAACTAGCCTGGAGTGCTATTTGTCACACTCTTCTCACTGGTTCACTAGTGACTTAAAAAGGGAGTGGTAGGGAGGAGACAACTTGGAATTTGCTTGAACAAGTAATGGGTTAAATGGAATACTTATGTTGCCCCAACAAGCAAATGTAGAGTTTATGGGGAAGAAAAGCCGAGTTTGGAGGAGTTTGGCTGGAAATACCCACCTTAGTTGTGTTGTGTTGTGTTCTGCTGTGCAGAGCTGGGAAGGAGGGAGTGAGAGAGGGAGGGAGGGAGAGAGGGAGGAGGCTGAAGAGTATTGATGATGTGTTGGCAGCGGTGTGAGGGCCTGCCTGGCTCTCCTCATCAGCGCCGTGAACTGTGGGCGTCCACCGAGCCCCTCCGCTCCCACTCATGTCAGGTAGCGTGAAACCTGATCAAGAGATAAAACTGCCATTACACTCCGGCCAGCCAGCCCTGGCCGTTTGCTGCATTATATATAATTTAAGACCATATTTTTTACCCCAAGCACAAATACAGCAGCTTGCTGGGATCATTTGAGAACTTAAATTGCATTGTACGTTTTTAAAGCAGCCTTTTTGATTGAAGTAACCTCAGGACCTGCATATTAATGAGAGTTGTTCCTTACACCATTAATGACATTTAATCATTGGTCTCTGCACAGAGGTTTTTATTTATTCTCTCTTTATAAAATGAGGTGAAATATGAGAAACTCATAACAGCGGAGAATTTTATCTGGCGTTCTTGGCTGCAAACCAGTTGCTCCTGAGACGGAGGGGAGGACAGAGCCTGAGAACTTGGCTGTTCTTCGCTGGCATGTTCCAGGAGTGTGGGGGTCGACATAAGCCTATCTGCGCAACTCGGCATTCTTTTTCAGTTTGATAGAATTTGAGGGCTTTGGCACTCCTCACCGTGCCTCCGTGCCAGTTGAGTGTGGTGCTATTCAAATCGCCGTCCTAAGAGTCTGGAGGACTCCAATTATTTGTATTAGGTAGAGTTAAGAATAGTAGGTTTATTTTATGAAAACGTGCCCTGAAGTTGTGTACAGCTTATGCTGAGAGCTACTTGAAAGACCTAATCCTTTTAATTCAGTGAAATTATGTGTGTTGCCACACACAACACAAAAATGTACTAACAGTTCTGTGCAGCTATAGGATATGCTCAGTGTAAGATTGTAAGAAAACATTTTGAGCTGAGCTCTGAATTGATAGGTGGGGATTCTGCCTTCTTCCGCACAGATGGTTAAACTCTAGTCACGAAGCAACCATTTATGGGCGGCGAGGACGTGAGACAGAAAGCCACATTAGGTGCCTGCCTTGAAACGCTGATTGATGTAACTTTGGCTTGTGCAGCCCTTTGGCATAGGTGGAACAGGTGTGACTCTGCCACAGAGTGGAGCTCAGACAAGCTCCATCACAGCACAATGAGGTCATTGTGTAACATCAACATTCTTGCTAAAGGCTTCAGCTTTTTTACAGGCTGCGTTGCTAAAGGTAGCCATCTGGGAGCCAGAGGATCCAGGTGAGGAGGATTTGAGCAAGATTTGCCATATAAAAAAGGCTGTGTGCAAACCAGCTGTGTGGCGAGACTCACACCCCCTAGCCAAAGACTATGAGGTCTGGTAATGTGCTGGCAAACTTGAGTTTCTCTACCCCCCACCCCACGGTGTTTAAAAATAGTTACAGGGTATTCATGCCCTTGAGTTTGTTGTTTCCGCCTTAGTCAGTGTTGTAATGACAAATGAAAACCTGAAAATCATAACTCGAGGAGGTATTTTTTTCCCTACGTATGAGAAATCACGCTTACTGTCTACGTGTACAGACCTCGCAGATCAGCACTGAGTTTTAGGAGCCTTTGTCGTTGTTTTGATCCAGCTTGAGCCTGTTTTACCTTTTTCTCTCTTTTTCTGTTTTTCTTTTTTTGTCTGTAACGGTGAGACACGTATCTCTTTTCCTTCTGTCGTCTTTTTGCCCAGGAGACCATTGGAGAATTGGGACTGGCGAGTGTCGAAAAGTGACAGAGACGTGTATTTTTGTTAGCACAGGGTTGGGTGTCTGGACGAGGTCCCTTAGCTGTTTTATAGTTTAACCAGCCTTGACTTGCTCTGTGGTGACATGCATCTGCTGACTCGGAGGATCAGTGCGTTAAGCTCGGGGCTGACTGGTGGGCCATGCTTGAAAGACTTTTGGCATGTGCTGGTGCCTGCATTTTTCACCCTTGACTGAAAGCATATGCCGCGCACAATCGAGACAGTGTTAGCGTGTGGGTCCCAGGCAGCTTCCTACACATCTGGCAGCGCTTGGCCCCCCTTCCAGGTGAATCATCTCCCCCGGGAGGGTGGCTCGCAGTGCTGTGGCATCTGCAGAGTGGCAGGAAGTGTCTGAATCTGTCGGAGAGTGATTTCTATCTCCACATGCTTTTCCAATTTCATCAGACCTCCCCCTCCCCCCATGCTCCCCTTCTTGAAACGTCTCCACCCCCACTCCTGCCCCCCATGCCTCCCCTGTACCCCCAACCCCATCACACCCCACCTTCCTGCACTTGGCTCCCGGTTATATGATGAAGCCAGCCACAGATGAAGGAACGGATGGCTGATTTGAGAGGGGGGGGGGGAGAAGGAGAGAAAGAAAATTATGTGTGACCCTTAAACGGGTGTGTCACGGCCAAGATGGGTAATTATGTCCTGTAGCCTGATCTGAAACAGCAACCGCACAGGCTGTGCACCTTGTATCACGCTGATTATTTCTGACACAAACAGATGTACATGGTGTTGTCAGTCGCCGTGTGGGAGTACCATGTTGAGACTTTTAATGGAAATGCATATCCTCATATTACAACAAAAGAAATAGAAAAAATAATCAAATTTAATTTGGTTTGACTTCAAGACTTACTATTTTTGGACATTATTGTTCTTGATCAGTAACCAAACTTTGAATGTTATTCACATTTTTACAAAGGGTTTGATCACTAGGCAGTGACATTATGTGTAATAAGAATTGAATTATCATTAGCTTTTGTGACCTGTAAACAAGTTGTCAGTTTTATCGTTAGCACAGGCAGATTCCAGGAGTGTGGCACTGTGCCTCTTCAGCAAGGAATTCTGTTTGGGTTTCAGATTTCACTTCAGAGGCTGGTGGGGTGGGGGTGCATCCCAGTGGTCGGGGCTCATTAGGTGTCAGAAGATGTGATGCGTGAGTGTCACCCTTGTATTTGTTGAAATATTGAACAGCTTTAGCGCCGCTGTGGTGCCGACAGTGGTGTGCTGCAGCGGGCGCTTAGCGAATCATCTGGAAGCCTAATGAAGGCAGAACTTTGATTAGCCGCGAGTGTCAGATGGGCCGGCTCTCTCTCTCTCTCTCTCTCTCTCTCTTGCCTGCAGAGGTCTGTGATTGGCAGCAGGCGATGTTTGTGCGCCGCTGCCGAGCAGGTTCGCATCCCCATTCGACCCCCACCCACCCCCTGCCCCATCACCCTGGGGGGTGGGGGACGCTGGCAGAGTGTGGGCCCTCCTGCCTGTGACCCGCTTTCTTGCTCCTCCGAGGGAGAGCGTTAGTGTCAATCTGGAACCTCGTCTGGCAGACAGGGACCTGCTGGTCATGGTCAAAACAATAACACCTCGCTGATAATTGCCATCCACCAGCGACCTTGCTACATCTAAGCCCAGTCTCTTATGAAGGGGAAAACTGATTTTTGTGAAATATTCCTTTCTATTTATTCTAAAGCTACTTCTGTGCCCTCCTCTGTCTACAAAGGTTGCTGATGCATGCAATTGGGAATGTGTTTGGACACATACATTTCAAATTCAATTTGGATGTGGGCAGAAAGTGGCCTTTCTCTTGTTAAAGAAATGTGACCACTGAGACTTGCGCCGATGCGTTTGCCTGCAAACAGACCATAATGTCATAGCCAAAGGTGCCATTCAGACTATCACCAAGCTGCCTGTCAGTCCTGCAAGCCCAAACAGAGACCTATCGCCCCAGGCCACAGCGCGCCTCTCCACTCCCACCACTGCAAGCTGGGGACCTGATCAGGAGATAGTGCTCTCAACACATTCTTCACAGAGCAGATCTCAAACGACAGGGAGTGACAGTTGCCAGTGATCAATGGAACAACAGGCGAGCTGAAGTTCCATTTTCACGTGTCTGTGTGTTTGTGGCTCCTTGTTAGAAAATATGACTGGTCCTGTGGAGGTTGGGTTGCGTGTGGAGAGAGATGGGCCGGTCGTTCGTCTGATTTCATGGTTAATTGAAGCCTGGTGGGCTTTTTCTCAGGTCAGGTGTGGGGAGGAGGAGTCTGTGGCGAAGAGACGCAAACAGACAGCAGGAGCTCCACCAAGCATGCACTCGCCTCCCCCCACTCCGTCTTAATGAGACCTAAACAATATGGAGGCACGCACACACTGGAAAACAATCTTCTGTTCCTCTCACTGTCATATATTTCCACAGTTATTCCCCATAGAGAGGTCCTGTTCACACTGCACTCAGCGCAAACACCAGGCAGCACAGGGTCAGGGTATGAGACGCCAGTACCAGTTGGAAAAAGAAATAGAACTCCTAACCTCGGTCAACAACCCAGAGCTCATCCACCAGTGGTCAATCTGAACCTGTTGGTGCCAAAGAGCAGACGTGCAAGATGTTATCCAGCACTGGGGCCAAAATATTTTGTTTTACTCTTCGCACTTTTCTTGATCATAGATTTCATTTGAAAATCAGTCTAATTACTGGCTTCAACATGGTGTGGCACCGTAACATAGAGGATGTCTCCTGAGTCGAGATGGCAGTCTCCCAAAGTGACACCCAAAGGAACGACGTGAAAAATGTATGAAAGGTGCCGTGTAAGAATTAAATTATTCTCTTTGTGCTTGGCAGGGACATGCTGGCCTTGCTGGGCTCGTTGTGCGTGTGGTTTGATTCAGTTTTCAACAAAAGATCACATGACTGTCAGAGGGTCTGAGCATGATGGATGTGCATGCATAGCTGCCTTCAAACGGACCCCAGAGTGTGGGGGCCTCGGTGCTGGCTACTCCGCGCGCCTCAGCTCGGGGTGGGAGATGGGAATCTGCTCTCCCGCGCCCGCTCTGGCTCACTCTGGCTCTGAGAATGAACACGACTGCAGATGTCCCTCTGTGAGTCATTAGCCCCGGTGGCTGGGGGAGAGTTTGCTGGAAAAATGTGTCTAGGTGGAAGGGGAGTGCAAACAGGCAGACGGAGGTCCAGGGGTCAGATGCAGGCTGCAGTGTAGGGGTCTCCAGCCTTCCCCTCCCCTCCATGCCGTTGACTCACCATGTACAACCTATCGCACCACAGGTCAAACCCGGTTATTCATGTGTGCGGTTTTACCCCATGTGACTTGATTTCCGTGAGCCTCTATCTGAGCCATGCACCGTGTCGAGACGGCAAGACTTCCAGGTCACTCAGGGTGGGAATTCTGACTCTGCTCTCCTTAGTCTTCCATATGTTTGTTGTTGAGGTGTTGATTTGAGATAAGATCTGCAACCTACTGTAAAGTGACACCTTCCTCCACCCCCATGGAGGGAGGCAAAGGTGGATAAAGACGGGCATGTTTTCACTTAATTTGTGCGCTCCGTGCTGTTTCACAACTTTGTAAGAGTATGGTTTTAAAGGTCATTTGGGCTTTGCGTATGAGGGCTCCTCCCTTAGATTTAGCCGCTGCCTTGCATCCACCCATTTTGTGCTGGAAGTGACAAGCTCTGAGATTGTTCCCACCTGCAGAATCCTCTTTGGTTCCAGTTGGTTCTTATCTCCACCGGTGAGTCTGTGTGCATAGTCTGCATTCCATTCAAATGAAATATTGTCATTACATGCTCTTGATGTGTAACCTGCTTCCTACTGGAAAGGTTTTTTTTTTGGAGAGCATGATATGTTACACTGCTTACATTAACACCTCTCACTGCAAACACTTCCCATTCTCACTCCTTGCCTCTAATTTATTTTCATCGTTATATACTTTCTCTATCTGCCCAGATGAGTCCCCCCCCCCTGATTCATGACTGTCAGCCAACATTAAGACCTCCCAGTGAATTGCAGATGTGCACATAAGGATAAGGATAGTATCACTCCGATCCAAGCCCAGTGGTTGGGAGCTGTTGAGTGATGTCGGCTGAGTCAGTAGTCGGCCTGTGTCTGAGTGAAAGGCCACCGGGTAGCTGTGGCCCCCGGGGGCCTCTGGGGCCTGTTGGCCAGGAGAGGGCGGTCCCGGTCACTGCAGTGGCAGGTTAACGGTGGGCGGGCCTGTGGCCAAGGGCCATCGGTGTCAGCCGCTGGTAACGATCCCCCGCCCCCATCTGAATGCTAAGCGTTGTCCCCCGTTGAAAGATTCCAGAAACTTCACTAGCGCTCAGGGCTCCTGGGTCACTCGTTTGTCATCATGACCCCTGACCTGTGCAGGCCAGCGTGCCGGGAGGAATGTCGGAGATGTTTACCTTGGGTGAGACTGATGGTGTCCAGGTGGCTTTTTTCCTCAGTAGTCTCTCACTCTCCAGCCAGGGGTTTTCAGGCTCAACCTTTAAACCTGCCAGCCACAAATACTGCCATAAACCCAACCCAGCTCCTTTGTACTCACAAACACAATCATCACACTCACGTTTCTTAAAGAGAGATTGTCACCAGTGATCATTTAATCTAATAATAAAAACTTGAATTTAAGTTGCATGGAATAACTCCTTTTAGCTGGTGATGTCTGTGATCCCATCACATAGTGACACAGGAGTTGGAATGTGTCCAGCAGAGAGAGGGGGGTATTGATCAGCCCTCTCAGGCTTCTTCTCCACAGCTGTGTGGATGCACTCCTCTGTTAACTGACCCTGTGGCTGTGCAGCCCCTGAGCTTAACTGCGGGGCAAAGAGTGGCATCCATAATGGACAAACCAAAACAGTGTCATCTATCACTCGATCATTGGGTCTCCCAGGATGGCTTTTTTGAAGTGCTCTCTCCGGCTGGAACTTCTGGAAAGTTTTTCCGTGGCCACCTCCCCCACCCTGGCCCCCACTAAAGAGGCCATTAAACACCGTTGTAATGCAAACAGTAATTCTAAAGAGACCAAACAGGTGTCAGATACTAAGGGATGGTGCCTCTAATGTAGCCATTACATGAAGCGAGGGCAGATTATCATAAAAGCATCGCTCGCCTAATGTGGACACGTCTGATCAATACCAGACAGGCGGAATGGAGTGCCCAGGAAGAGGGGGTGGGGGGTGGGGAGTGCTTGTATTAATCTTTCTCCATTCTCCAGTGACCTGATCATCACACTGTCCTCACCAGACAGAAATACAAACAGACCAACACACTTAGAAGGTTCAGACGATGGTAGCAACACTTTCCATATGACAAACACTGTAGTTTTCTTATGACAACGTTGGCAAGAGTAACCACACATCAAGTATTAGCTTGACTTGGGACCAGAGGCTGTCGGGCTGAATAGTGCCATTGAAAGTGACTCATTTCCTGTCTTTTATTCAACATTATCTCCTGTGCTACTCAGCTGAATTGCAAAATCAATACTAATCCACTGCTGGAGTTTGAAGTGTTAATCTTTAGTGCGCTTCTGTTGCTCATCAGATGCTTACTGTCACCTGGCATGGCCTTTATGTCCAGTGCCATATCGGAGGGACATCACTCTTCCAGGAGGATCCTGCTAATCATCCTAATTTAATCCAGTATTCCAGACATAATTTGCACACATCAAATCCAGGAAGCCTCTCCTCCTGTGTCTCCAGAGTATGAGATCAAGTGAGACGCCGTCCATTTCTGCTGCCACCTTTTGTGCTACACATTAGAATCCGCAGAAGACCCTCAGCGTGCACATTATTGTATTTGGTGCGTTTCAAAAGCGCGGTCTCTCTGTGAATGTTTTGACCCGTGGGTCCGCGTGGCACCTCTCCGCTCAGTTGATATTTTTAGAGCCCGGACTGTGAAATTAGCCTCCCTTTTTACTTGCATGTGGAGTGCACTCAGAGGACGTCCATGCTTTTACTCACTCGGTTTTAGATTAAACTGGTGGTCATTAAAGCGCCATGAGCCCTCTCATCAGAGCTGGAGCGTGCGAGGAAGCCGTATTAATACGCCTCGTGTCGGAGGAGTGCACTCGAACGAAAATACCATATTCATTTCCAACACACCACGTGAAATGATCACTTTATTGCACCAAGCACTCATGTTTTATGTCAACTTTTCAATGTGCAGCATATCAGTGGCTGAAAGTGTAACCAAGCCTGATGACACTGGTCAAAGATAATCAATGACATGAATGTTGTGCCAATATATTTAATAGACCTCATTTTGATTGTATGTTGACTTCTCTCTATCAACAACTGATTCCCAGGAATTTATGTCTCATGACTCATTTGGGATTCTTGCTCTTTTATGATACGATCTCAAAAGACTGTGTGCACTTGCTTCAGCTGAAAAATTAACCAACGTTTCGGACAAATTCCAGTCATTTTGAGGAGCGGTCAGTACTTGGTACCACCGCTGACGTTGGCCCCTCAGGATAGGCAGTAACAGCTTCTCCCCTTGGCCTTTTTATTGTCAGTTAAAAGTGAAGGCAGACACATGGATGTCTTTACAATGTGCAGAGTGGCTTGAATGCCAGCCAGCCTTGTCTGGGCAGGTTTGCTGTGTGCGCGTCCAATGACATGTCTCTGCATTTCTAGCACAAACCCAGACAGAGTTGTCTCTGCCATAATCCAAGGCAGAAATGGTGCAATTGTGAAGCAGGGTGACATCGCAATGGTGCTTTTAGAAAAGTTGTTTGTATAGCCATCAGTATAGGTCCCTAACATTAACCTTGTTCGTTAACCTTGTTCGTGTGCAATATGTGTATCAGATGTTTTATTTCATGTGACGCGGAAGCAACCACAACATCTGAACTTCTGGATTTGTGTTTCTGAAACAGTGCTTTGCCTTTTAAAAATTGATTTAGTGGTGACAGACAGGATCCTAAACAAACCAGACATGCTATTCTCCCAAATGCGATCATCTGATGAATAGTAATTCTTTTTTTCTTCCCAGACTCTCGTCATCTTCTGAAGTACATAGACACTGAGTACAGATGTGAACATGGCTTTTTCCTCGAGTGGGCACATAACAAACATTCAAATAGCCACCTAGACCTGTCGGGATAAACATGCACTGATGCATTACGCCTCGCTGTGAACACTGCCCTGGAGGGAGGGACCCGGGCTTGGAGTAATTCTGTTTAAAAACAGCAATTTTACATCCAGGAGCCTCTTAATCCCAGCAATTTCTTGGGATTGATTTTGTATGCATCCCTTGGGTGTGGAATAAATAAAATGTTTCTGGCATTTTTGCTTGACAGGACAACCACTTCAATCTTCTGCTACATGCTCGGCTGAAAAGCATCCCGAGTGTAACCTCATAAAATTTTTCTTCTGACAAAATAAAAGCTTTGATCTTCAGTAAGTGATGCAGTTTTAATTGAATATTTCAAGGTTTATTAGTTACACATTAATAGGTATCGCCTGGTCTGAGCCTGTTGATAAAACTTGAAAAGAAATGAAGATTCTGGGCCATTAGATTCCCTAACTGCCTCATGGTGGTGTTCCTCTCTCAATTACAGAACCCCTGCAGTTAGTCAAAACATACCTGTTAAAACCTGCATTGTAATTTGTGGATTAAATGCCGCGCCTAATGGGTTGGAGCCGTGGTAGGGAGGTCTCCTCTCCTCTCCTCTCCTCGCTCCTCTCCTTCGGGCTGATTCACCCTGACCATCTCTCTCCCTCCGTAGTGGCCGTCCTCCTTTTCTCAGGCTTCTTGCGAAAGGATGTTTTTACAGCTTCTTATATGAAGTTGAAGGAATGGTCTGACCCCTATTACGTTATCATGACAATCAGAAAATCAGTTTTAGGCACAGAGCCAACTGGAATATTGTTTTCAAAAATACTTGGAAATGTGTAGTTTGGTTCTAGTAGAGAGGAAAATTGGATGATGGGTCATAATACATTTTCTTGACAGTCATAAACAGTCATTGTTTTTTATAGTAAATAATATTTGTGTCCTGTACTTAATCACAGTAAACTTACTTTCTTTTTTTCCTTATATTCCATCTCAGTCCTCACACCTCTGCTACTTGCTAAATGTGTATTTTGTGCATGGCGTGATTTTGGAAAATGAGCCCTTGAGGCACTGGAAGTTTAGTGTGATTTAAATAAGCACGTCCCTGTATGATTGCTGATAGTGACACACTTAAGAAAATCAAATCACAGGTAACTTACCTGCACTTACATGTTTCTGGATACTGGGTCCAGACGGTGGTGAGTTCCCGTCAGCACAAGGTACAACTTGTTATCGGGACTGTTCACAGAGCGGTGTTGAGAACACACACGCACATACACACACACATCCGTAGTCAGAGCTCAACTCTAGGGTGAGCTCTGTGCAGGGCTGCATTGATTTAATGCATTACTCAAGCTGCCTTGGAGAGCAAGGCTGAAGGAGAGAGAGGGAGAGAGAGAGAGAGAGGGAGCAGAGAGGTAGAGTCTCTCCTGACTGCATTAGGAGAGCCTGGAGCCTTTGTGATTCCTTTTGATCAAATCTCTGTGAAAGATGAGTGTCATGCCCTCTTCCAGCCAGCTGTGAGGGGACTGCCCTGTGACTCGACGGGGGAGGTGTGTGTGTGTGTGTGTGTGTGTGTGTTGTTGGGGGGTGGGGGTGGGCTTGGTGGGAGGGGGAGGGGGGGGGCATGCTCCAACACACCACGCTGGGGCTCGCCGGGGAAAGAGAAGGCAGCTCCTGAGGTGAGAACGGCGAGTGGGAGGGTGGGAGGATCTCATTCCAATCCCCTGTGCCCAGTTTCAGCACACTGCACATCTTGAGCAGTTTAGAGCCAGACCACGGACAGAAAAAATAAGGAAGAGGGGGAGAGGAGTGGAGAGAAAGAGAGGAGGAGAGAAAGAGAGGAGAGAGAGAGAGAGGGCATGTGTAAGAGTGGCGCATTTGTTGTTTTTAAAACGCGAGGTTGAGCTTGAAGAAGAATGTGTGTATGTGTGTGAGGGCAAGAGAGAGTGAGAGACAGAGAGCAAGTGTGTGCGTGTGTGTGTGTGTGTGTGTCTGTGTGTGTGTGTGTTTTGTGCAAGGCTTCAGTGTTCATGTGCGACAGCCTGAGAGAAGCGGCGTGTGACGGCTCGGCTGCCATACTACTTGTGCAGACAGGAGAGTTGGAGGCATTTCTTTTGTAGGGACTCGCAGGGAATGGCAAACAACACACTCAGCCTGGGATCATCCATTTAATAAGAATGTCGCAGGTAAGGAAGATATCTTCATTACACTATCTTTCCTCTTCTTCTTCTTCTTCTTCTTCTTCTTCTTCTTCTTCTTCTTCTTCTTCTTTTCAGTGTCATCTAATGCCTTCACTTTATAGAGGTGAAAACATACAAGCAAAATATCTCTTTCTGAGAGAAGCTGCAGGGTTGATTTGCCAAGTGGAGTTTCTTATGAAAATATTTTTGGAAACTTTTGATTGATGTTGTGAAACTTTTTAATTCATTTTTCATGCTCTCACTTGCTCGCTGAAATTGACTATCCCGTCAACTCCACAAAATCTAGGAGGTCAATGCTGAAACTTAGATAGAACTAATTGTTTTACACTTCTTCAACAGTGACAACCTATTATTCTTCACTAATGATATGGAAAGTTACACTTTTTGTAGAAAGAGAAAAATATCTAATGATTTGTAGACTGTTGCTGTTTAGTCCAAACATTCATTTTCACTGTGGCTGAGTAGCTATCTTTCTTTCTCTCTTTTTCTCTTATTCTCTCTCCCTCTTTTCCTCCCTCTCTCTCTCTCTCTCTCTAAAAGACTTCATTGCCATGCTTTGCTTTTAGTTGCTCTCCGCTGGCTGCTAGCCAGGCACTATTGGAATGTAATTTAAGACCGGCATAATGTTTTGTCGCAGCCTTAATGCAACAATTAGCCGATCTGTCGATGTGCTGGTTTGTGTGTAAGTGTCTGTGGCAGGCAGCTTTGTACTGTACTGTACTGTATTTGTACTGGGGACAACCACAGCCTGTCCAGCCTTGGGAGGGGACCCTTAGTCATCAGCAGAGTCATGCCAGACATATCAGCTGTGGAGGAAGTAAAGTTTCATTCATTCAGAAATCCTTGTACCATGATCGTTAGGAGGCATCTGTGTTGTTTTGTCTCCTTGGGATTTTTATGTTGACTGTCCTTGATTTGTTTTTCTTATCATCATTATGTAGTCATACATGTAAGCTTGTTGTGTAGTACTTTACAAAATCCCCCATTTACTTCTCTCAAGTACACTGTCATTCAAAAAGAATTTTCAAAAGAAAAAAAAATATTTAAATGAACGATTAACTCTTGGGGCAGAAGTGATCAGGAGGAGGGCAAAACACGAGGGGAAAAGAGGGGAGTTCCCTGTCTCGGCTTACACCAAAAGGATCTCAACATGAGGAGAAAAAAAGAGGGGTGTTTTTTTTTACACAGTGCTGCACCGCTATAGAGATTTTTCAGCCCTCTAAAGCCACTTGGGCAAAGCACTTATGGCCCTGACTCACGTCAGGATTCCTTCCCATTTCGCTGTAGCACCTTTCTAGAAAAGTATATCAAGCAGCAGCAGCAGCAGCTCCTCAACAGAGAAATGGCTGTATTGTCTGTGCTGTTAGCTGCCTCTCCCTCCTCCGCTGGTGAACCTCTGGCCTCCCAGCCCCTATGAACTGTGTGGGCTGCCTGTGTGGATCCTCGCTCTCCCTCTCTCTCTCTCTCTCTCTCTCTCTCTCTCTCTCTCTCTCTCTCTCTCTCTCTCTCTCTCCATCCCTCCCTGTGCTAACTGCGAGTGGTGTAGAGTAGGGCCCCGGGGCGTGCTGGGCTGAGCTGCCTGGTGCTGCGCTTGGGCGCTGCAGCCCCTGAGCCCCGCACTCAGCTTCATTAGTTCCATGATGGTCCATCAGCGCTGGGGCCCCTCTCCGCTGCAGGCCCCGTACAGCCCCGCACTAAGCGCGCTCCTGCCACCGCCGCCGCCGCCACACAGCTATAGAGGCGGCTCGTGAGGATTTGTCAGCCAGATGTGACAAGATTGTCAAGAGGCTGGGTGAGGAAAAAGTGAGAGAGAGAGGGAGGGAGAGAGAGAGAGGAAGAGAGAGAGAGAGAGAGGCAGAGTGTGGGGGAGAATCTGATATTAATCAGTGCATAGCTCGAAGCCAAACTTTCTCAGACGCAGTGTACTAACATGTTCCTCTCATTTACTGCCTGTCTTTGTGGTCTGTGAGCTGCCACTGTCTCCACACTGCGAGCGGCAGAGGTGGTGGGTAGAAGCAGTTAGGGGCTTTTTTTGTTTGTTTGTTTGTTTGTTTTTGTGCGTACCCACCTGCTTTTGGGATCAGTTTCATGGGCATAGATGTTCAACACAAAGCTTCACATGGAGATCCAGGTAATTCCTTCACTCCTTTTAATCATAAAGAGATCAATGTTTTTATTTTAACATGATTTAGTGTTATAGGCTAAGAACACAGCCGGACATTGCAGTTGTTTCTTAAAGATTAGTGAGTGTATGATGTATTCTCGCAGCACCTATCTGTCTGGTGAATGATTTAGTTGCTTCTAGTCATATTTTCCTTCATTTTGAAACTTTTAGTAAGTCTTTAGGATTACATTGTGACTCATCATTTATCATTAAAGTAGAATTCCTGTGACGTTTTATATCTAACTTCTAATATAAATATAATAGAAAGGAATGTAATGAGCAACATTATTGATATAAATAAGTCACAATATGGTTCCCATAGTCTCAGAAAATATTTAAAGTTAATAATCTTTTTCGGGAGTTTGACGTTTTTAGTATTAGTAGTCTGAGTTTGATATCACTCTACTTTACTAAGAGTTTGTGGCTAATCTATCAGGGAAATAGTGGAGTCAGAAAGATGGATGTGTGTCTGATGAAAACACGTCTCGTCAGTTTACAATAAAGGCATGAGCACGAGCATGAGGAGGCAAATATTTCCTACTGATGTCACCAGGAAAACTTTGTGCTGCTCTGTTTTCTTGTGGGGTCTCAGACGTTTTAGGTCAGCCCTAAAAAATTCAGTGTGGTTGTTGTGACTGGAAATTGCAATGGTGTCACTTTGTTTTTGGTTATCGACATCATCATACATCTTTGCCACTATTTGTACATTTGTATCATTGGCTTTGTCTATACTTACAGTTTTTCTTTTACCACCAACAAAGCTACAGTTTGTATATATTGTTTCACAGTTTGTAATTCACTGTTTAATATCCAAACAGAAATCTTTGGAATATTTCTATAATGATGTGTGTTCTGATCTGGTTAAGGAAGCACATTTGTGGACAGTGACAAAGAAATGAAACAAATCACTCTTAAATGAATCACACAGAATGTCGGGGGAAAAATCAGACCCCCCAGTTCCCCCACCCTCCCCCCTAAAATATTTAGAGACAGTTGTAGTTATTATCGAGGCTGTGTCTCTTTGGCACCAAATGCCAGGCGTGTAGCATTTAGCTGGCAATCTGCACCAAGCATCACTTAATTGATTTGCTTTACAGTAAATTATTTCAACAAGGACACTCAATACTGTCGGCCGCAGCTGTCCACAGTTGTTATGAATATTGCTTAGCAATTGCTGTTGAGTCTATAAACTTGCATGGCTATTATGTACATATGGCAGGATTTATTTTAAGAGCCAAAGAGAACCGTTTTAATATTTCTTTTCTCCATGAAGGATGTCATGGCCCTGGCCCAATGTGGGGGGGGGGGCTGTGACTGGGAACGGAGGTCCTGAATTCCCAAAACACGAAATAACTGACATTCTGACCAATTGGACACACTCTGTCTCAGTGTGAGTGTGAACAGTAGCCTTGTGCAGGACGGGGCAGCGGCTGTGGTGAGCTGGTGTTGCAGTGCTGTTCTCCGCTCCAGTCTCGTGATGTACCTGAGCATGTCCTCGCACAGCTACAGTGGCCCAGGCCAAACGGTTTAGCTCATCAGGAACCCTGCGCATGCCGCTGACAGTGATGTAATTGAGAGGCTATGTGGTGAAAGACTGCTTCATATAGTTATTTGGGACCACATTGTACGTCAAGACAACCACAAATGATTTCCAACCATGTCTTTCTGTGTGTGCATGTGTGTGCGTGTGTGTGTGTGTGCGAGCGCGCTTGCATTTGCTTGTTGCTCCTGTGTTTGTGCACGGCTGTGTAAAAAAGGTATCAGGGGCATCTGCATCTTGTGCTCTGGCCTCAGTGGCCCTCTCGTTCCCCCCTCTTCCCTCCCTCCCTCTCTCCCTCCCACAGACGAATGTTATCACTTAGGGTCTGGGGCTTCATGGTACGCCGGCCCTCTTCCCCTCACACTCCCCACCCGACTTCTGGCCCGCGTCCCTGGAGAGGTCCCACTTCATTTTAACTTTGACTAAGCAGCATTTCATTGGAACAAATGAGTGCAGACGGTTGCGAGCCCACAGATTTATGGCTCCTGAAGTGAACATTAGTTGCAACATGTTTAGAGGGAAGTTATTCTTTTCTCTGCGTAGTTCAGTGCCTCTGTGAATAAGTTATGTTTATTTTCAAGTCTGGATTGAAAATATCCAATGGTTTTTAAATGTTTTATTTTTAGCAAGAGACTTTTCATGTCGGTTAAGACAAAAGGCATGCTTTTTTACAAAAAATGCAAAGAACATGAATCATGAAAATAAAAAATTTTTGTTTTAAAAATATTACAAATATCTTTGTTACTTAGCTGACTTTTCTTTTAATCGTATACTGTAATTTAATTTGATTTAATTTGGAATTGCAGTGTTGCATCATTGCCATCAAAATATTTTAATTCAAGTTGTTGTCTGGTAATCTGATGTGATTTGATCACTTTAAATCATGTCAAATTTAAATTGCCGATAAAATTAGATATGTTTTTTCACTCTTCCCAAAAAGAAAAGAGCAGCGATATCCATCTCCTGTTCTGCATGTGTGGTGCAGGAGTTGAGAGAGGGCATGTAGAGAGGGAGGCCAGCGTAGCTCCTGCTGGGGAGAACACCTCTGTAGACATCTGCTTCACATTTCCCAGCCCAGGCAATACAACACCCAGGAGCTAAGAGGCAGCATCAACACTCACGCAAAGAAAAAAGAGACTTATTTTTATTCTCACACCCACCCCAGAATATGACCGAATTAAAAAAG
Source organism: Alosa alosa (assembly GCF_017589495.1). Classification (NCBI taxonomy): domain Eukaryota; kingdom Metazoa; phylum Chordata; class Actinopteri; order Clupeiformes; family Clupeidae; genus Alosa; species Alosa alosa. The sequence goes on from NC_063202.1 coordinate 27,858,121, forward strand.
GAGATGTGTTTTATCACAACATAAAATGTAGATAAATGGCTGACTAGCTCATATGAAGTTCATATGAAGATAGATAGATTTTTAAAAATGTAGTATCTTCACTGAAATTGTTTAACCACAAAATGCTAATATAAATTTAATTAATATTTTACTTTGACTTTTCAAAACAGACTATTTCACAGTGCTATAATTTTACACTGGTTTGAAAAATATCTTTGATAATGCAGCCATGATGCACAAGAATTTTACACATATACACACAACCAGTCCATGCTGACTAAAAACACTATTTAAAGACTATAAGGTCAATAGACATCTCGGCCCTTGGACGGCTGTTTTTTATTGTATCAGTTTGGTGTTGATACACACCTTCACTTTCACTCCTTAGAAATGATTCGCCTCTTCTCTTTTAACTCGGGGGATTTATGTCCCCCTCATCAAGATGACTTCACAAAGAGACTTGTGTCATTTATTTCCTTTCAAGCGCATGAAATGAATAGCTAATTAAGAAAAAACGCCTCAAATGTCGAACAATGGAATTTCCTCCTGTCACTCTCCAGCACAACTGATTGAGATCTACATTAAACGTAACAGCAGAGGAGCCGCATGCATGTAATGGGATTACATTAATTGGGCCGTGTTCCCTCTGTGGCTGATAATGACGGGATTTTGCTGCTTTAAGACGAGAGGCTCTTTTTTTTTTGGCCCCTCGCTTTTCTTCTTTTATATGAAAATCAGGTGCCTCACAGGGTCCAGGGACACCAGCATTCAAGTGTTTCTGGTAATTAAGCTCAAGCAGGAGTCATATTTGATTAACAAAGTGAAGGGCTCCTCCCTGTTGACTGAATCAGCCTGCATACTTGCTCCGTTTTAAGGATTACAAAACATGCTGCCGATACATTATTTATCAAGTTCGAAGAGGTACAGGAAAAATCTCAAAGGGTTTGCTCTCAGTCGTGCCAAGTAGTTCTTTGATGACTGATTTGAACAGGTCCAGTGTCAAAATCTTCACGGCTCTTGAAATTAAAATGTACTGGATATAGCAAATTATTTGAGCTCTCTTGGCTCTCATGAATAGTCTTTGAAATTGGCCATTGGTAACCAGGATTGAGACCATTGCCAATATGAAGCTTTATCACACTGGCATTAAGAATGGTCTCAGTCAACAAGGGTTTTTTTCATCACACATTGACATTAAGGTGATAAAAAAGAAGACTACTATTTCTCACACCCTCACAGCATTTCATTTTAACTACAGAACATGGCTGGACTTGCATGGTGAGCTCGGAGCTCAACTCCGGCTGCTCCAGCACAGGCTGGGCTGTCATCTCCGCATCCCCCTCCACCGCAGCAGTGCCGCGAGCTCCCCTGTGTCAGAGCAGCTCAAAAGGGGGACCTCACCCCCTGAGGCATGGACATCTGTGGAGGCCGAGCCGCCCCACACTAATTAATGGCCCATTTGAATGGAGATGATTTAATGTGTCAGAACATCAAATGTTATGCAAAAAAATATTTTTTTTTGTTTCATCTTCCAGTTCTTCCACCTGATGCCTTGAAATGTGGGGCTTTGATTTTTGTGTTGAGTGCAGATTGAGGCTGTGAGGAGATGTGGTCCTGGGGTCAGCCCCAACCACGAGGCAACCCCTGACCCACTCCTGCCTCCCACTACTTTATACCTCTATTAACAGCAGGCAGGAAGCGCGCGCAAAATCAGCAGGCAACACGACAAACACAATATCGAGTCCACCGCCGGGGAGATAAGCCCCATTAGGTGAACCCAAGCCCTCCCGATGGACTATAAAACGTCATCTAGCTGCCACTGGCCCTGGAGCTTTTCTTCTCTCTCACTCTCTCTCTCTCCCTCCCTCTCCATCTCTCTCTTTCTTTCTCTCTCTCTCTCTCTCTCTCTCTCTCTCTCTCCCCCCCTCTCCCCCCCTTCAAATGGCATGGCCAGTCCAGGTGTGGCCGAGTCCTCCTTTGTTAGAGAGGATGAGCGTGGCTGCTACTGCCCTGCAGCTGTGTTGGCTACTTCTCACCCCGCTGTCCATCCCCCACCCTGGCCCCAGACACCCCTCCTCACTGGAGGAGAGCGCGTCTGGTGTGACATGCCCCACAGTGCAGCGGCTAACATAATCCCCTTTGGTTCCCTACACTGCTCTTTAGAGAATAGGCTTGAGTTATTCGCCAGGAAAGCCTCGCTGACTGCCTCCAATCTATATTCTTTCCTGGGCACAGTGATCTAAAAAAAAAAAAAACAGGCGTGGAACTCTGGCTTGTGCCTTTTATTCATGGGCCAGATTACTCTATTCTGTTGAAGAATGGAGGAGCTCTCATTTTAAGGATGGGGTGGAAATCGTGAAATGAAATGCCCTGTAAAATGGAAAAGCTGATATATCTTTGGGGTGATTTAAGGTTGATGTTTCTCAAATGAACCATCTCACGTGAGAGGGTATAAAAGCTGAATGTTGAACGTGATCAAGCGAGTGGTGAATTTGTGTTTGTATATAGATTGAGATTTTTGCATACATATGACACCTGGCCAGCACTTCACTGAGAGATAATTAATAAGGATAGGTAACTCGGGGATGCAATGCCAAGAATCATTTTTTTTTTTTTTTTTTTTTCTGGCCACCTCTATTGTGAATCAGAAAAGATGACATTGCACACTATTTTCTGCTGCAAGTGACTCTTCCTCTGTTTTTTGAACAGGCTATTTGCTGTACCTTGGTGAACTGTAATTGTGATAGTTTCAAACCTGGGAAACTGAAGAGGCGACAGTGTGAAAATTGCAAGCATGGATGGGTAGCTCATGGTAAGGATACACTTAGATAATCCTCCTTCATAATCAAGAAAGATAATCGAGTCTGTTTACTCTTTCATCATTTGAGTAGATTGCCGTTTCAAATATGACAGAAACAAGCATGCATTTCATGTAGCAAGATTGTGAATATATTTTCTCATGTTCTGACAGTAACACTGTTTTATGACATTGTCTCCTTGTAGCACTGAGTAAATTGAAGGTGCACCACATGTACCAGGGCAGTCAAGTGGAGATTGTCCACTCCAATGTGGTGTTTGACATCTGCAGTCTGATGCTGTATGGGACGCAGGCCATCCCGGTGCGCCTCAAGATCCTACTGGACCGCCTCTTCAGCGTTCTCAAGCAGGAAGAAGTCATCCAGATCCTCAATGCACTAGACTGGACCCTCCAGGATTACATCCGGGGATATGTTCTTCAGGTTTGTACACAGAGCACTCACACACTTATCCAACTGCCTCTGTTGGAAGTCCCAGACTTAGAGCGATCGATTTATTTATTTATTTATTTATTTATTTATTTATTTATTTACTGAGTCGTGCTGAGATCAGACTGGGGTGCCTGATTTAGGATTGAAATGTGTAAACATAATTTTTTACAAGGACTTCCTCAGAACCCACCAGGGAACCACCAAGGAGAATCTGCTCTATTAGTTCATCATCAGGCATCATTGGTGATATGTGTGGGCAATTCATGTTAGCCCCCCTGTAATGGTGAGCGCGAAATCAGACTCCTCAACAGGCCCTTGAACAGCCGCCGTGTGATAAAATATTTATCGTTGTTACAGCACGAAGTTGCCGTCATGACTTTCAAATGACTTTCAAAGCGTGATCGTGCTCGTGTAATTACTGTGGGGTTGGGCAACCCAGGCACTTGATCAATGAGCAGCCCCCTGTCCTCTGATCTTCAGCCCCTCTCCACTCCGCCTCCGTGAGATCCATCAGAGATGGCAGACTGAAAGGAATGGCAACCATAAGGATAAATTGTTGCTATAATTAGACACCCTTTTGACCTTAAAATAGTCAAAGCAAATGTGTATTTGGCAGGTGGTGGAAGGTGCTAATGTGTATTAGTTTTAAGTGGGTTCTAAGAAGAATGTGAGTTACATTGAACCTTTTCTTCCTGTTCTGTGTTTGGTAGGATGTGGCAGGGAAAGTGCTGGACCGCTGGGCTATTATGACCTTTGAAGAGGAGATTGCCACATTGCAGCAATTTCTGCGCTTTGGAGAAACCAAGTCCATTGTGGAGCTGATGGCTCTCCAGGACAAAGAGAGCCAGTCCGTCATCGTTCCAAGCACCCGCACCAACTCCGACATCCGGACCTTCATCGAGAACAGCACACCACGCAGCCCCAACCTGCCCATCAAGGTGGAGAAGCCCAGCGCGGGCCATGTGCACCACTTTGAGAACTTCATCAACAGCATGGCGTTCATGCTGCCCTTCCAGCTGCTGAACTCGGTGCCCGCTCCGCTCCTGGGCTCGCCGCCAGACGCGCTCCAGCTGGACGCGGCGCAGCGGCAGGAGCAGCAGGGCCGGCTGGACGAGTCGGGCCCGCCAGGGGAGAGCAGCCTCCTCGGCTCCAGCTCGGCCTCCTTCGCCTCCGACCTGGAGCGCACCGACAACTCCCTGGAGGCTGGCATCGCCAAGAAAGAAGCGGAGGACTTCCCCACCAGCGACAACTACTCGGACGGCCCGGCCACCCCGTGCATGTCCTCCGTGAGCTCGGAGGTCAACCAGATGTCCCCGGACAACAGAATGAGGTCCCTGGAGAAGAGTGGCGGCCTGAAGAAGGGCCGCGTGTACTGCAGCGCCTGCGAGAAGACCTTCTACGACAAGGGCACGCTGAAGATCCACTACAACGCCGTCCACCTGAAGATTAAGCACAAGTGCACCATCGAGGGCTGCAACATGGTCTTCAGCTCGCTGCGCAGCCGCAACCGCCACAGCGCCAACCCCAACCCCCGTCTGCACATGCCCATGAACCGCAACAACCGCGACAAGGACCTGCGCCACACCGGCTCCCCCTCCGAGGTGAAAAGCGAAAAGCGGGCCGAATATGGCGCCATCTCCACCAGCGTCGAGAGCCGCTCGGTCACCAGCTACATGGTCAACAATGCGGACACCAAGCTCCAGAGCAGCTTCCCCAACATCAGCCAGAGCGGCATCCTCTTCCCCAACCTGAAGACGGTGCAACCCGTGCTGCCCTTCTACCGTAGCCTAGTCACCCCAGCCGAGCTGGCCAACACCCCAGGAACCCTCCCCTCACTGCCCCTCATCTCCTCCTCCGTCCCCATGAAGCCAGTGGTCAGCGAGGCGTCCTCAGAACCAGTACCAAAGAAGAAATCGCGCAAGTCCAGCATGCCCATCAAGATCGAGAAGGAGGCGGTGGAGGACATGGAGGAGCTGGCCGACGGCAGCGACTCGGACGACGAGGCTCCTCAGGCCGGCCGAGAAATCGAGGAGTCTGAGGGCAGAGGTCGGGCATGCAGGCGACAGATATGCAGCGACAGCGATGATCAAGGGCTGGACTCACACTTGGAGAGGGAACACCCATCGAGCGCTTTGAAGAGGCCCTTCGGCTTCATGCAGGACTCAAACGCCGACATGGACCGCGGCAAGGAGGAGGACGGCTCATACTATGCTGACGAGGGGCCGAGGCACAGCGCGGAGGGCAGCGTGATCACCTGCACATCGCCTAAACTACGAGAGCACCACAATCACAGCAGCAACAGCATGCCTGAGTCCGAGGAGGACGGCTGCGCTAACAAGCAGATGCAAGAGAAGGCCTGCGACTCCATCTACGCTGACAGCAATCACAGGGTGAGCAATGGTCCGCTCTTTCAAAAACTCGCAGATGAGAAAGACGACAGTGATGTCTGCGCTGAAGAGTACAGCAATCGCGACGCAGACACCGACCCTCACTCTATGTGCATGGACAATAAAGACGACCAGCTCCACCACTGTGAGATCTGCAATAAAACTTTCAAAAATCCGTACAGCGTCAAAATGCATTACCGGAACGTACACCTGAAGGAGATGCACCTGTGCACTGTTGATGGCTGCAATGCTGCTTTTCCTTCCCGGAGAAGCAGAGACAGGTGAGACTCAATATTATCATTAAATTACTGAGTCGTTCTTTTATTACATTAATACAGTTAAAATCATTGACTGAAGTAATAGAGAATAAAGAGTAAGTGTGAGCATGAGTGTCTTTAGTGTATCAATTTGGACTATATGTGGAGGTCAATACTTTTCCCCATTTTACACATTTTAGGCACAGCGCCAACTTAAACCTCCACCACAAGCTGTTGACCAAAGATCACTATGGAGCGTCCAGCACAATCTATTCCACGTCCTCTCTTTGCAGGGAAATTGCCAGTGACTTCCGGCAAGATTTCTCCACGAAAGACCCCGTTGGGCAGACGTCCGTGATCTTTAAGGGCCACAATCGCATGGGCCTGGTCTTCCCCATGAGCAAGACGGCCGAGAGCACGGAGCACCCAGCGGAGGCATCGGTAGAGGACGAGGCGGTGCTGGACCTGAGCACCACGGCTGCCTCCCGCGGCAGCGGCCACTCGTCCTGGGACTCGGACGTGGGCAGTGAGGAGGGAGTGGCCCTGGAGGACAGCGATGAGAGCTGTGACGGACTGAGCCTGGGGCCGGGTGAGAGCCTGGGCACGGAGCTGACGGAGCGCTCCCCTGGGTCCCACACTCCACAGCTGCAGGCCAGCTCCCCCATCACCTGCCAACTCTGCCAGAAGGTGTACAGCAACAAAGGCACCTTCAGGGCACACTACAAGACAGTTCATCTCCGTCTGCTGCACAAGTGCAAGGTTCCAGGCTGTGACACCACATTCTCTTCAGTCAGGAGCCGGAACCGGCACAGTCAGAACCCTAACTTACACAGGAACATGACTGTAAGCACTGCTCATGAACAAGAGTAGGCTTTATCTTGGGGATGGGCTGTTCTCTCAAATCAATTTGCTTTCATTGTCTGTTTTTTGTTGAATTATCTACATTTGGGTAGAAATAAGAACCTGTTTACTGGCACTTTTGGGGATTAAATGCATGTGAGAATGTATCTGAGGATGGTATGTCATATCAGTGTATTACAAATCAGCATAATGTCTCTGACTGGCACAAGTCTTTCAATTTCAAAATATCCATTAAAAGAATTTGGATTAAATGGAAATGTTGCAGGCACACTACTTTTTTTCTATAGGACAACAGTTTTTTAGGTAGGACATACTTTCAATGATGCCAACAGTATGTATACATGATCAGTTTTCTATCTTATGGTTAGATGATTTTGGATTGTATCATTGCTGCATCTACAGAAACCTTATGGGAGATAAGTACCTCACTACTGATAATATTTTGTACCTAATGAGATCATGAAATTCAAATTAATATCATTTTTGTATTAACGGAGGGCCACTGACCTGTCATACATACACCATAATGTCGAGTTCATAATCCTAGTATTTACCACTTTTTGTTCTATGCACTTATTTCATATCTGAAACATTGCTGGCCTTAGTCCGTTCTACTTGTCAACTGCAAAGTTTTAACTTTGAGGAACCAAAGTGCTGTCTATTGATGTCACATAGCATCTGGTGCAGGGTTCCCCATGTTGCGTCCTTTTTCTTTCAAACATTTTTTGGAACTAGTCAAACATTTAAGATGTTCTTGTTATTTAGTGATGACTTGTCAGTTCATATCTGTGTCCGTTGAAATATTGTTCCAGCAAAACATTGTGAAGTTTTTAGTTTGTGGCAGTTTGGGTCTCTGATCCTAAAGGTCTTTGCTGAAACCTTGATGTGTAGTGGTCCTGTTCAATAAGTTATTGTTTAGTGGTGTTTGTACAGTATTGTTTTCCCTCTGTATTTGCTGTTGTTGTTGCTCAGAAGGCTAAAGCTGACCAAAGAGAAAAAGTCCTCATCTACGAGGTAAGCAGTATTAAACAACCCTAAGAGATGTTTTGACATTTTTTTTCCAATGCATCAAGCTGATTCCAGTATTCAGACTTGGGTTCTGTCCAAAGCAAATCTGTGCATTATTTAAAGAATTTTATACCTTTTTTGTTTTGTAAAGGGTTTCTTATATTTTGTGGATGCTATAGTCACTGAAAACAAGTGGGTAAAAACATCTCATAAAAACAACATAGATATACAATCATTGTGAATCATGAGTCACACATTGACCAAGCAGGATTTAAAGCCTTTGAAAATGTACTGTATTTGAATGATTTAGAAAAGTCCAACACTGAGGTGAAATACTCCTGAAGTCAAAAACACATAACAGATCTTCTGATACATTAATGTTTATTTAATTGTATATTTTGTGAATAGTCATTTTTAATCTGAAAGGAACCAAAAATGTATAATGTACTGGAATTGTTCTGTATATTGGATGCATTGTGCATCCTACGAAATAGTAACTACATGTAAATGGAACCTCTCTGCATATTTCTTTGATGTTCTTCATTTTTTTATTCTACATACAGTATATCTTATTTCATGATACGTTCTGGAACGTGGTGGACTTAGTTTTAAAATAAATATTTCAGTTTCTTGAGTGATGTCACAGTTTTGTATTAAGAAAAAAACGTCCTGTCAATAAATGTTCATGTTTTTGATTTAATGGATCAATATTCATTCATCTTAAATAAAAAAGCCATAATTGTTCACAGGTTTTGTCAATTATTTGTATGCTTTCTAGAAGAGTAAATCATTTCACAAGGCTTAACTTAATATGAAGACAAAAAATAAGTATGAAGTTGTTTGTTTAAGAGGAATACTCCTATTGACAAAAGTGACTAAAATGTAGTATCATCAATAACATCAATAACAATCAAGTACATTTGCATGGAGGGCCTGCACAATAAGCAATGCAAAATATATTTACTCAGACCATTTTTACCATTCTACACACATACTTTCACACATACTCTGTGGCATTGCCTAATTTACGTGTTGAAACAACGCGATTGGGCATTTAGGTAGAAGTCCTGCTCAGTGTGATTCAGAGAGACTGTGCCCTGAGTTGCCTGCAAAAATCACAGGAAATTCCGTTGTGCGTGAACACCACCATCAGAGTTCATAAGGAAATCAGGTTTACTCTCCTGGTGGTTAAGGTCTCCAAGGTCTGCAAGGGAGTCCCTTAGATATGCTGGACCATATCCTGGCTAATGATTTTTGCGCTCTCCATCCCCAATTGACCCCACCAGCTGTCTTTTCAAAATAATGCGACCAGACACACACATGCGGATACTAACACAGGCATTCACACAGAGGGAGAGCAAGAGAATCCCTAGATCCCTGCATTAGGGGAATGTATCCAGTTAGAAGTTCATTTATTTTCCAAAAGAAGAGCCCATGACTCAAGTGGTGCTATCCCATTACATACACTGAGTGCTTAACAGAAACATTCAGTTTAAAGGTTGAGATGAAGTGGAGGAATGAATGTTATGCAATGCAGAAAAGAGGCGCTGATATAAAAAAAAATAACATTTAGGCTGAAAGCATTGCGTAACTCAACAGTTTCAGTCAACCCACCATTACAATTTACATTTATAAAAGCGTTTCATTACCACTTCACATCTGAAAAGCTTGTCCTTCATGTAATCCATGACCAGTGCACAGTTGTAGTAATCATCACACCTGTCCAGAACATGATTTACTGATATTATTATCTCATAACAGCATACAATGCCTCATTTAAAGATAATTAAATAAATAACACATATTTCAGTGATGTTGAATATATGACTTTTATTATGGGTGTGGACAGTGTTGCTGTCCCGCATGATAATATTGTGTAAAATGGTCCATTGTGAGCACTTCTAGTGCTGCTCCACATGCTGTCAAGAGTCCTTGTGCTGTGCTGATATCGGATCCCACATCCCGGTCGGACACTGCGGAGGAGTGTGAGCGGAGGAGAGAATGGATTGTCCACGGGGGCTTGGGAAACTGATGGATACGGAGGGGAGGGAGGGGGGGAAGGCACCACTGCCTGCACTCAGGACAGATGTGCGGCAGATGACTTTTGTTCCCCATAACAAGCAGTGGGCTGGAAGAGAACAAGGAAAAGTTTTGATAAGTCTCTGGACTTCCGTTATACTGTGAGACCATGCTATGTCTAAACCCAAGCCATAACTTCCTGTCTACATCTATGACTTAATTGCTGTTAACTCTAATAAATCCATGTGCAAGGATTTCTTTGGGCTTTTAGAGGAGTAGCATTGGTATTTCTCCAAGGTTGTGATAACACATATCTAACATGTTTTACTTTTGCCACTTTTGGTAAAACTTTAATACAGAGATTGTGTAAGTAAATGAATAATTACTGCCTTTAAGTGCCTCTTAAATTTATTAAATCTGTATTCACCACTTTCTTGTTCAGATGAAATTTATCTTTACCATTTATATTTTTGTTAAGCTGTCATCACTGTCAATTAAGTTGCCAGAGTTTGTATGGTGGTGATAATGCTAGGCCTATATTTAGTATAAATCTCTCTCTCTCTCTCTCTCTCTATATATATATATATATATATATATATATATATATATATATATATACAGACATACACCACAATGATCTGAAACAATAGCTATAAAACTATGGAAATGTTGACCTCCCTCCACAAAAATTCAGAACACTGAACTTAGATTAGACAAAGATTTTTCAGGGTGATGGCTAGACTGTGGTGGCCTCACTCACAATTTAATAACTTCACCTCTTTTTTACCTCAGAATAGTTCACAATAAATTCTTATTGAGCAAATGCCTATCTTTTGTAATTGTGAAAATGGTGATGACTTTAAAGTTTTTAACAGCTTTTAATGTCACTATGCATGCCCTGTTCGAAATAATGAAATAATCAGTTATGGCTTATGAATGATCGCATTTGATATATTTTGGCAGGTCTAATCAAGGTACTGGACTAGCCTATTTTGTGCCATCTGTCAGTGGTTAAGTAGATGCCTACAAGTCGCGATGCCTTAAAAGGAAGGAGAGCAACATATTATATGCCAAATCATGTTATTGGATGTTACATACATCAGTCAAGATTGTATTAAATGAATAACCTGTTGCCTTAACAAAAATAAAACCTCCTTTTTTCTGGATGATTTTTTGAAAACCTGAAGTCGTATATAAACTCTGAAAAAAGCTTGCCTGCCCTCTGCTGCCAAGTAAATGTGGTGTTAAAATATTTACTATTTGCCTTTGGCGCCCCTTTGTGTCCAAAAAGGAACATTGCAGGAGGACAAGGAAAGCTACGCAGTAGCCTATCTCCCTCTGACGTATGACATTATATTCAGTGTTTTAAAGAAGACATTGGAAATATTTGACAAGTATTCTTTTTTAAATTTGAGAAACTAGGTAAGTAGACAAGTTGCATGGTAAAGGCTAACATCTGTCAAACAGGTTGCTTGCACGAGTTATTGTAGTTCATTGGTAATAGGCCTACAAAGGATAACAATTTAGGATAACAGCCCCACGTCGAACTGACCATAAACTTACCATAAAGTATGAGCAGCAAGGAGCAACCCCAACTGTGAAAATTCATACGATGACAGAAGGCCTTATTGGCCTTTTAAGACGTTAATGAACTCTAATTCTTTTGAGGTAACACAAACAGGTTATACATTTTAAAGTTAGGCTACACCAAAGACCAGATAGAACAACAATCCTGAAAGGACATCATTCTAAACCAAGAAATCGCACAAATTCATTTATTGTGTCTTGATAGCTGATAGACTATTCTATAAAAATGGTCCTGAACCAATATTGTGTGACGTTAATTAATTCCCACCCTCAACCTGATATTTCCAGGGGACCTAAATAGTAGAGCAGAGTTTTAATCAGAAAATCAAAAAAAAAAAAAATGTTCAATCAAAATACGACAGCGACTGTTGTTGTTGATTTCATGATTGCATTCATAAACGAGATGCAGTTTTTACCCATGATAATCATTTTCTTGTCTCTGCTTGGCATACATAAGCCATTTACGAATAAAATTGCTTATTTTCTATCATGGGTCGTTAGCAGCATTAATTTGCATTCATTATTTCTCTTCATAAAATTATTGAAAATAATATCCTAAATATGCATTTATTTTACCACTCTCGCAAAACGAATAACCACCTTGTCCCAAATGTGTAAACATAAGATCTTAAAGTAACTGCTTACTACATGGGGTGTAAACACCGAAGTAATATAGCAGGCCTATGGGGTTGTAAAGGTAACATTCATGTCGCAATAAAATTAGGTCAGGGTAGGCTATGTCGCGAAGTAAACTGTAACAGTCCCTCGTCGAAGAATTGTTAAGAAAGAATCTGTATCCTCGGCGCTCGACAGTCGCGCCGCGTTTCAAATGAATCAGGAGAGAATTGGGGCAGGTTTTACTTTTGCGTTGACACGGTGATAAAATACCAAAACCAACGAGGACCACATTTTCAACACTGGACGACGACTGGACTCAAGTTTCGTATCGTACAATTTCTGTAATCTACACACATTTTGCGCCTGGAGAACAGGAGGAAAGGACCGTGTCTAGGGCCTTTTCCTCGTATTAATTATTTATTTCCTCATAAACTGCAGTCTTGCTATCAAAACATTGATGGTCGATCATTTCCCTCTGTGTAGGGGACCAGAAGGAAAATAACTAAATTAAGATACAACACTGGTGTACCGTGAAAATGGCTCGCCCACGGCCTCGGGAGTACAAGGCAGGAGATTTGGTTTTTGCAAAAATGAAGGGATACCCACACTGGCCAGCGAGGGTGAGTATGAGATGCAACCGAGTTGAAATGTAGGGAGGCGGGGTTGGTTAGGACAATACAACCGGTGTTGTAGGACATTTGGATGCTGCTGAAGCCTTCTTGTCCCATTCGTTCCATTGCTTCTCAGTTTGTTTAAGCTAAATATGAACATTCTATACGAATAGTCTATTGGTTACAATGTGATAATGTATGTGGTGTGTAAATTATACTTTGTTGCGTGTACAGAGAAATGCGCGGTGTTTTCGTCGAAAAGCATGATATTTTGCTGGTTTCCTCTACGTAACTGAAAGCGCTCGAACAAGCGTAGGATAACGAAACGTAGCCTACTTATTTTTTATACTTCATAACCAACATCAGTGGTTTTACATGCATCTACATTGTATAATTTGAAACTTGTAATGGACAAGACATTTTGAATTACTTGAACGTGGGCGAATGTTGCAACGAGCTAATTAGCTTGTTAGCTATCTCGTGACGGACCGCCCTCCTCTGAGATGTGTGTTGGCCATGAAGCTTTTAGCTCAGTGTAGCCTACTGTAGTCTGTCACTACATGTACCGGATTTGCTCGTTTGAATGAAAACCACTTTGAATGATACTTTTCAGTGCCCCGCGGGAATCCTGACATTCGCTTAACCACCATTTTGCTGTCCGCTCTATTCTGGGCATTTCAGAACACACACCATTAAGATAGTTGACATGCCCCATGACATAGTTGGTTAGTAGGATAACTTTCTCAAATAATTTCCATTTGTTTGGCGAAAATAATAAGTGACTATTAGGGATTTAATTTCACCCAATGCTGTTGTTTGCTATTTATGCCTAATTTTTGGCATGTGGTAAATTTAAGCAAAAGTAGTACTATTACCACTATTAGTCAAATTAAATGTGCATGTCTGGGCGAAAGTTGTAAAAGCAGGCAATGAAATAGACGGATAAAGTAGGCTATTCGAACTTGTGTGGAGTGAAGAATAGGAATATGTAGGATTTGTTATTCACCAGTTTGTAGCAGCTAAAGGGGTGTCATTTCATTCATCACTTAAGCTATTCCGCACTTGGGGATAATGTATGGAGTGAAAAAATAAAGGCCACATCACACAAGTTAATACCATGAATTGATTTCCTCACATCCTTAGCTGTACCTTTTTGATCTGAGTACTATCCCCTGGAATTCAAAAATTCTGACCTTGCACAACCTTTCAGAGTGCATGCTAAATTGTTTAATAAATAGATCTGTGAAGTAACCAAGCAGGATACATGTGAATCACGGACCACTATTAAAGAACAGTAGCCTAGCAGAAGTCTATATTTTTTTAATGTGAAAATAAATTCACCTCTGTGTGGATATTTCACTAGAATCAACCAGCTGTTCAGTGTAGTTTACACATGTACCATACTGATGTGCTCAGTCTTACAAAGTTGAAATGGGCTCAGGTAAACTGCATCAGTGTGTCACCTCTGTAGAGACCCACCCTTCAGGCTTCACTGTCCTCCCAGATCTCTCTTGTGAATTAACAGGTTACATAGGGCAATTCCTTTGAACGTTCTGTCTATGCACCACAAGCACTAATCATTTATTACCTTGTCATAAGAATTTGTTATGGCATGTTCTGTATTTGAATCTCCATTTAAACAGGGAAACCTACAGGATTATACAAAGGTGAGGCTGAGAGCTCATGTTTAATATTGTAACCCCACCATATCAAGAAGACATATAAATCAAGTACTTATTTTCCAGGAGACTCTTAACAAGAGCTTAATTTGTTCCAGTTGGACACCTGTTAACACCCAATAGCTAATTATTTGTTGAAGTTGACCAGCTTCCACAGCATATGTTTTAGTTATGGATCTTACTCTGAAGTCATTTCTCTCTTTTACAAAAACACAGTGAAGGCTATTCCACCATACCTGTTTGAAACTAGGACAGTATCACCTAGATTTGAATATTAAGTGTAACTTAAGACTGTTTATCAATAGACACTATGCTAGATGGCTGGCTATGTTTCCAGTCATTCTGATTTCATGTGACACAGTGCAAAACATTAACATGCAGTCTATTAATTGGTTTTAGACCAATTGTTGTGTTGTTGTAATTTAACTCAATAGTTGTATTTTTGTTGTATTTTAACTCAATAGTCATGCAGATTACATTCCTCTCTTCCATGTTCCTGAAGCGCTGTGTTGACTGGGATTGTTAGAGCTCGGTCTAAGCCACAATATTTGTTTCCCAATTACAGAGCCAGGGCAATGTACAAATACTAGTTTCTTTAGCTCAGGCACTGAAAGGACAGCTAGAGGACTGTGATGAGCAATTCGCTGAATTTGACAGAGTGTATGTTATTAGTGGACAACACTTTAAATCTATTTCCCATTTTTAGGTAACATATAAGCCCTTATTGGACTATTCAGAATTTGACCTCAGGCAACATAAAAATGCAGGGTATACATATCAGGCTACATAATGAGGCTATAACATGTATGGATTGCCTTGGATAGTTGGTAATGTCAGTAAAATGAGCTACAGCACTGAACTATGCCTGAAGACCAGTCCAAACATTGGTGAAGTTTGCCCAAATGCAGTTATATTATTGCAGAAATGATATCAACCAATTAAAAGGCTATACCAACAGCTGTAACAGTAACAGTAGCACAACTGTGTCTCAACTCAATTTGCATTATTTCAGCAATATTAAATAGCAACTGTAATTTTATAGTCTTTGTAACTTCAAAGGCTAATATGAGATACAAATAATGATATTGTAACATAATCCCACAATTGTGTGGAACTTAGTCTATATGTCTGAATAAGAGGTACACACCTGCCTCCTGATCATCCCCCTTCTTCTCCAATGTG
This sequence comes from Alosa alosa, assembly GCF_017589495.1. Classification (NCBI taxonomy): domain Eukaryota; kingdom Metazoa; phylum Chordata; class Actinopteri; order Clupeiformes; family Clupeidae; genus Alosa; species Alosa alosa. The sequence continues at coordinate 27,873,578 of NC_063202.1, forward strand.
TTTTTACAGATTGATGAACTCCCAGAAGGAGCTGTCAAGCCACCTGCAAATAAATATCCCATCTTCTTCTTCGGAACCCATGAAACGTATGCACAAGTTTGTCAACTACGTCAGAAAATTACATTAGATCAGGGGCAAGTAAGCTGTAAGTCTGAATGACTTTGGTTGTTCAATTTGATTTAATGCACCTTCTTGGAAGCTGGGAAAGCTTCTTGGTGAGTTTCCTGTGGTTTTGAAAAAGGATTATGACCTTTAGGACACATGTGATCACCAGAAAAGGTGTATGGCCTGTTTTGTCATCTTCACATTTTGGCCTCATCTCTGTGTCTCTCTAACTGCAGTGCATTCCTTGGCCCGAAAGACCTTCTGCCATACAAGGAGTACAAGGACAAATTTGGAAAGTCAAACAAGAGGAAAGGATTCAATGAGGGTCTTTGGGAGATTGAGAATAACCCTGGTGTCAAGTTCACCGGCTATCAGGTCAGTTGTGTTTGTGAGTGGGGAACTCAGCAAAAGCAGGGCTCAGTTCTCAAAGAGCTATTCAGAGCAGTGGCCTTCACACTGCAAATTACTACTTGAGACTTGCTTAGTCAGTGTCAGTCAGTGTTCACGTCAGGTCTATTGACTGTGACTTTGTCTCCACGACTAGTTTCAGTTGTAAGTACATTTATGAGCACAATTACTGAAGGCTATATGTCTGAGGGAAGGACTGAAGGAAATGATTTGCATAAAGCATCATTCAAGTGTCTTCAAGCCAGATCTGTTCTGCCCTGCTGTGTGTGCTGAATAACTGAAAGCCATCAGCAGAAATCACTAAGGACTGGAAGCAAAAAGGCTCCATTACCACATTAGTCATACTAGTTAGACATTTCGGCTCTACAGGATCTTGAAATATAAAACAAAGAATGTGAATGAAGTGTTTGTCGGCCTTGATTATTTTCCAGATGTTCTATCACCTCACTATTGCTACAGGTAGTAAGACTGCATTAAGCCTGAGGTTTTCTTCCCTGACTACATTTCAAACTAAAGAGAGATGCATAAAGAGGGAGCTCATAGCACTTTAAAATGTATTTCCTGCTCTAACCCGTGATTCCTAAAATTGTATATGTGGTACAGAGAATATTTGGGAAATGGGTATAGATTTTCCAGCATAGGCATTTAGTAATAACTTTAGAGTTAGCTCTGAAAGGGGTGTTCTATTTGCAGTAACACTGGACCGTGTGTTTTGGGAAAGATTTTACTTATATAGACTTAGATACATAACCAAGCATGACAACCAACAATGCATTTGGAATATAATACTGATATTCTCAGCAGTAGGTTAGCTGGGACAGCTTCAAGAGGTCCAGCTATAATTCAACCCCATGTAGCTCATGAGAAAACATTATCTCAGTTTGAAAGACAAGCCCTGCCAGTAATAACGGCCAATGGAATCACCAATGACCATCTTGTTGTGTTGGAGCAAACGTGTCACTATCTGCTGCTTGCAGAAGGCCACATTACAGGCTGGAAAAAACTGTCATCTGTCCCAATAGCTGCCTGAGCTGAAATATTGAGGAACACCACCATTCATATTTTTCCTGTTCTGATTAGGAGAATATATCTGCAGAATAGTGATATAAATATGTTGTTGATGGCTGCTGGTCAATATACTGTGTCTTTTAATATGCCATTTAGTAGTGTTGCCTTTTTATATTGAACTACTTTGTAGATTTCTTTGCAAATTATCAGAAAGATAAACATTTTGTCAGTAGCTGTACTATGGAGTCTTTTTCGGCAGTGTTAGTTCTATGTTAGCAGAAGGGTTGTCACGCTAATCTTATTTTTTTTAATGAAACCCCTAAATTCACCAGTCTTCATTGTGTTGTGAATTATGAAGACCAAATGATAAGCAGCCTCCTGGGATGTCCCCTCATATTTGTGCGGCCATCCAAAAGCACATTTGTTTCAGGCCAGTCAGTGAGAGCAATATCAGCAGTGTAATACCATTGTAGAGAGTTTAAAATTCTGTACGAGTACTAGAGCAGACATGTTACATTTGTCTGTCCCAACACATCGCTGAGTGCCAGAGGCTGCCATAATATGGCAGAAAATGGCTCCCCTCCAGCACGAGGCAGGTGTAGGCAGGTAGAGCCTGCCTGTGACGTGCGGTGCTTTCTGCTTGCTGTGCACAGGCCATCCAGCAGCAGAGCTCCTCAGAAACGGAGGGAGAAGGGGGGAATGCTGCCGACGCCAGCAGCGAGGGAGAGGAGGGGGACTCCATAGAGGAGGACGGCAAAGGAGACAAAGTCGGCTCCAAGCGGAAAAAGACAGCCTCCTCCAAGGTGTGTAGTCGAAGGCACCCGTAGACACCCAGCCGTAGGTGTTTTGTTCTAAATGAGGAAATCTCTTGTTGTGCAGTGAAGAATAATATATAATAGAATATTTTATATAATATAATAAAATACAAGAATAATTAAATAATTAAAATTTGCAGGAAATGATCATTATACCACAAAATATGGTACTGACAAACTATATTACTAGAAAAAATACATTCTGTGAATGTTAATCAGAGGCCATTTGAAGATTTAAATCTATTGTAATAAGTTTAATATTAACAATTCATGTAACCTATTTTGATCATTCTCACATTTGTTAATGTGATTATTCATACTTTATTACTGTACTACCATGAATTGTAGTAGCCTACATCTACAAATCATGTCCCTGCTGAGGTTTGAAATCAAGACATGGTTTGCACAAACCAAAATAAAGAGTATCATTGTTTTCAGGTTGGTGGATAAAAGCATCCAAGCTTTTTCCGAAAAAAAGAAAAAAATGAGCCTTCCACATACTCTCTACAGCTTTCCGAGCCCTTGCTTAGCAACCACTGTTGCCTAGCAACAGGGGTCCGTCATATGCACTATATCCCCTGGAATGTAGCATTGGAAGCCCCCCCACTTTATAAAAGGGAATAAGGGTGAATGTTAAATTATGTTGTTATTTATTTTTCTTCACCCTTCATGGCTGGGATTTGCATCGCCTCCTTCTACATTGTGCGACCACCCAGTGTGTGTCATATATTCACTGACACGTTTCACCAAGGGCTCACTGTTCAGGCAACCTGCATGTCACTCTGCTAGTTTCTAATGGAACTGTAAGTCACACAGCACTTGGTCTTCAGGTGGTCCTCACTGTTGTGCTTGTCCTAGAAGTCGTCCAAGCTGTCAAGGAAGTCCTCTGGGGAGGAGGACCTGGACAAGGACGGCAAAGAGGAGGACCACAAGAGCGGGTCTGAGGCAGGAGACCCAGACAACGTCATCCAGAACACCTCAGACGGCAAGACGTGCAGTCAAGGGGTAAACTGATGATCTCCAAATAGTATACAGCCTCTGAAGTCACAGAGTATGGTAATGTAATGGTGAGATGGTGCTCTGATCCATGGAGAGGACCATGTGCACCATTTCATTTGAAGTCCTATTCAAAGAGGAGTATCCCATATAAAATAATGTATATATATTATTGAATCGTGTCAACAGACACTAACAATGTCCAGTTATATTATGTGAGTGACTACTGTAGATGAATGGGTCAATGTAACTGTGAGCCGTAGAGCAGGGGTCTCAAACTCCCGGCCCGCGTCCGGCCCAATTCCAGCCCGCGACCTATGTCAAAATAATAATGTAATCCGGCCATTGAGGGTATTTTTAATTGCGACAAACAACGATACTGATTAAAATAGACGATAGATCCAAGTACGGTGACAAATCTCATTTGTACTTTGCTCCACTATTTGCTAGACATCCAGTGCTTGATTAAAACCCAAAATCGCTGCACAAAGTTTTCAGGAAATACTTGTATTACACGCGAGACACACTAAGACGTGCATTTGTAATGATGCGGAAGCGATGCAATAGTTTTGCACAAATTGAAGCAGACATAGCAGGCCTACACCAAATGGTGAAAAACGTTCACGTGTGATGAAGTCTTGGGTAGTCTATGTTATTCACCTATTCTGATTTTGAAGGAGAATATCCTGTTGGAGATTATGATCGATCGTCCATTGACAGTGATGGTCACGGTGTGAATGGAGGTGCGTCTTTTCGCGTATACCACGGTGTCCACTAAGCATACCACGCTTATTTCGACCCTCTGCCCAACATAGCTTGGAGGTTGCAGTGGTAATCATGATGATAGTGTCCGTAATGGACGTGGTACAGACAGCAGGGGTTGTAGAAATAGGGCTCTGAAGAACTACAAAGTCACCCGCGATATAGGAACTGATTTGACCAGGATACTTTATTGTAGGTCTTGTGGTTATAGGCTAGTAATAGTTTACTATTGTTGGTATACATCTTAGGTGTTTTCCTGTTAATTTGTTATGTGGGTAATATGACAAAAAAGAGAGTAGCCTAAATCTGCTCAAATATGTTCATCCAGTATTTAAAAATCCAATGGTTGCTTTCTTAACCCTGACACCTAGTTTGCCAGGTTTAAAACAGTTATGAGAAGAAAATATTTTTATTTGGTGTGAAACACACACATAGGCCTACCTGTTTTTTATGCTTTTTTGTTTGTTTTTATAATTTGTATTCATATTTATTTAATCATTATTTTATTTGTAAGCTAAGGATGCTAGCACAGGTGTCTTGCACTTTCTGTTTGTAGTTTTGTGTTTGAAAAAACATTGCATTTTAGGAAATAGTCGTTATTTTTTTGTATTATTCTTTAACACTGACGTGGCCCTCCAACGAGATGACATTGGCAGAAGTGGCCCCCGGCTCATTTGAGTTTGAGACCCCTGCCGTTGAGGCTAGGAGGTTATTTTAATAAATCACATTTTCTAAAAATGTAGAGGGGAGAATCAAAGTGAAAAGATACCCATGGAATGTAATTTGTTGCCTGGAATAGCCTGTCTTTTTGGTCAGAAATAGAATAGAGACGTGAGAGTACAAACTGCACCAATTGCAAGTTCCAAGAATGTCACCACCAGAGGTCAGCAATGCAATAGATGTCATGCACTGGATGCAGCCCAGGAAAGCCAACTGGAAAACATTTAGCCTATTCTTGAACCCTTTAAGACACTTATTCAGACCTTTATTACGAGGTATTCATACATGCCAATATAGCTACAGCACTAATTCATGATTACATAATATTGCAGTCTTCTCTTTAGTATATAATTAGATTGTCGATATTTGAAAGAGGTCTTGCTCTTGTGACTGAAAGATGTGCAACAGTGTTAACAAAGTGAAGTAAAGTTGTGTTTTTATTCCTTGCCAGAACCAGTTGCTCAGAGAAGAACATTAAAAGTCAAGGCGGTCCCATCAGGGAGGTCACTCATCGTGCTTGTTTTGTGATTATGGAGTTGTGAAATTCTCATTGATCTTCAACACCAGGAACCCCCACAAAGCTAGTATGGAAATCACATTTTAAGTGATTGGTGCATTTATACCATCTTCTCGACCACAGTGCAACTATACTATATCATGGGGTGTAAATTCAGTCCAGTAGGGTATGCATAAAAAATTAGTCAGCCTGTACACAAACTCAACCTTGATACACTTCAAAAATAACCCTTTTTTAAAAAAAAATCTATAGCGAAAGGTAACAGTAGTCATACATTGATATTAGCACTGTTTCATATCTTAAGCTCTCCAGTTCAATGCACCAGTTTTAGCATAATACCAGATTACTTTCCATGATTAAGTTTGCAAAGACTTCTTGATAGCTGCTCTCTCTCGCTCCTCACAAAACAACAGACCATTCAGTGTGTCGCTCATAGTCGTACATGTTGTAGCTCAAGATCGCTTTCTTAAACAAAAGGAAAAGGCTGATGGACTACCTTCTGGAATATTTGTCTGTAAAAAGCATTACCCATACCGCTATATGTTACTCTTTTATGTAACCGAAAAATAAAAATGTATTGAAAAAAGTAGATTAAATGTATGAAGTATTGTGCACAAAACTGGGTTACACATTGTAACTCACTATTATCTCTATATATTTTATTTTGCTGTAGAAACTAGGACCACTATCCAACCGAAATGCTCTCTAGGTAACTGCTCATCTTTTTTATGGCTAAGTGAAATCTTCGTTTCTGTGTGTCTGTGGAATGGATTATGTTGTTACGCTTTTTAGTGGCATGCTCAACTGTCGTATACATCATAAGATGGAGATAGTCTTGGTTGTTCTGGTTTTTGAAGGTTTCCAATTACTTGCAGTTTTACATTTGCACTTACTAAGAATGGCATAAAAAAGACTTCCAACCCCCACCAATGAGAACAAAGCACTTCTCTACTTTAAAATGTCCAGTCGTTGTGCTTACAACATTGATAGTACATTACATTCAGCACATGCTTATGTGTAAAGCAATTTACAGAACAGTAAAGGTATACATCTACCATCATGTCTTATTCTCCTTGAGAATTTAACCCGTGTCCTTTGCATTTCCACTGTCATGCTCTGCCAGTTACATTACAGGAGCACACTGAACTGTATGTTTCATTGTTGGCACTGGGTAAACCTTAATATTCTTTTGAGATTTGTTTTTCTTTTTAAAATGAACATAACCCCCATTAAAGGATTACCTGTTTTGCTTCCCTCTTTGTTTTATATAAAGAATATATTCTATTTATTTTTTTGATGAGTAAACTGAAGAAATCTGTGGTAAATGTAGTCCCATCATTTTTTGTTTATTCCGTCACCTTTTGACCTCTGTTATGCTTGTAATTGGAACAAGTTTTACATTTTCAATATTTGTAGTTCAATGTAAACTGTTTTTTGCTGTTTATTGACAAGAATTTTACAGAATAAACTCATTGGAATGCAAAGTGTGAGGTTACCTGCTATCAAACACAGTACATACAGAGAAAATCCTGTAGTGAACTTCACTACCTAGACATACATTAAACAATGAAATGCTGAGTTCACTGTTTATTCAGCAACTCTTGGGTAATTATTAAAAGTTGCTTTTGTAAATAAAATACCAAGAAATACAAAAATGTGTGTCTCCACTACTAGTAAAATGTCATGTGTAGATGTGTTGAACTTATATCACTGAAAAACAGCATGGGAGAGAAAGCTTAACCTGGAAATAAAGGTATAAGTATATATACTCTTGAGGGAAATTTGGTCTCTGCATTTATCCCAATCCGTGAATTAGTGAAACACACACAGCACACAGTGAGGTGAAGCACACACTAATCCCGGCGCAGTGAGCTGCCTGCATCAACAGCGGCGCTCGGGGAGCAGTGAGGGGTTAGGTGCCTTGCTCAAGGGCACTTCAACTGTGCTGGTCGGGGTTCGAACCGGCAACCCTCCGGTTACAGGTCCGAAGTGCTAATCAGTAGGCCACGGCTGCCCACTAGGTGTCCAGTACTGAGGCACAGATTTTTCAAAATCTCCAGAGAAGGAGAGGCATGAATGCACACAAGTATTTGCACTGCACAGGAATGTTATGCAATCAGACACAACGGAGATTGATGATTGGTGACACAAATATCATGTGTCATGCAACACCATGAATTGAGAGTCCTTGAACCTTTCACCCAAATGGTTACACATCCCGAGTAATCCACACCATTGGCAAAAATATATATATATATATATATATAAACCTCAATTTAACAGAATACGTATACAGCAGCCAAAGTAAAGTTTCAAAATGCCATGACATTTAGTATGTCTATCATCGTATAGAAACTGACCAAGCTCATTCAGTCTTCTGTGGCAGTCGCTTCAGGAAGAAGGCTCGGTTGCTGAGAAGATGGTAGCTGAGCACCTGTGGCACCAGGCCATAGAACATGTTGACAGTGAGGAAAAGCAGCTGAGTGTCTGCTGGCACTCTGTAGGAGAAGGGCGTCCGTGTATGGAGTGAGGCACCAATATGAGAAAATTGTGCCTAAGAACGTCACACAAAATAAAAACGAAATCAATCCAACATCTTCACTAACTGAAACTCAGCTTTATACCATAATATAACCATATAAAATAAAGAATTTAAGAACTCCTTTTAATCCTGAATTGCACACTTTAGTGGCCTGTGTTGAGAACTTTCTAAACCACATAGGACAGTGTTGATGCAACAGACTACATTGTTTCATGCCACTGTTTGTCAAATGATTGGAATGCATCAAAAAGTCACTAGAGGGCGTTTACAAGAGTTTTCAACAGTTACTTGTAGCAGTGAATATAGGTAAAACTGGTAAATACACTTGTTATAACAGACTGACTTGCTTTAAAACAAGACGTGTCTGAGTTATAGCATACAGGAAATTCCACTGTGTGAAAGCTCAAAAGCCAGTTCCCTTAACCACAGACTCCAGCAGACTGGATGCTCGTACAAAACGTTACAATACTGGCATGGTGACTGTGGGTGTCTTGAAGATCCTGCTCAAGGCAGCATTTTTTTTACTTGTCTCTAACTAGAAACATACCACTGACAGATCTACATTTTATTAATATAGACTAAAGAAGGGACTTTCCCACTTCATAATATATCATTACTGGAGACACACTGAAAAAAGATGGATGAGGTAGTTGCATAGCAACCCTCTGGTCCACCACTGTACAATTCACTGCTACTATTAATAGTGTGAGCAGCTGCCATTGGGAGAATAGCTTCATACTGCCATGTCTAAAGTAAGCCCCTGCTTTTGTCTCCTGCAGTATGGTCACCAGGCATTCAGGCTGGCTCTGGTGTAAAAGCAACAGCCATGTTCGTCTAAGATTTGTGTATGGTGTACTGACAGCTAACACTGTGGTGCTTCCATCTTTGGAAGTGAGCAGATGAGTTGGTGTACATAAGTCCTGTTTAACCATGCACTGGCGTGTGTGCTTTGGTTTCAGTCAGATTGACAGTGTAATTAAACCAAGGACAAATATATGTTGTACGTCCACTATCTCCAAATATTTCTATGTCAATTTCGAGAAACGATTTCAGAAACATACTTGTTGATCAAATTATGTCGATGGTAACACAGAGTAAAACTTGCCCTTATACTTAACTGGTAGAAGACCCTTGTAAAGCACTTTTAAAACTGAACCAGACTACTTTGACTGGTTATTTGGCTAAGTTCTGTGAATCTTTAAGGTGTATACTTAATTGATTATACTTAAGGTGTATACTTATTAAATTTTAAGCACAATTATGGTAATGTTTAAAAGTGTCTGCTAAGCAAATATAACCATACGTTAGGGGTTAACAGACACAGAAACAAAGTTTAACAGAATGTGACATTGCCCAAAATGTGAGTAGAATATTTAGAACATTGAGACCATTACAGATTGCCCAGTGATTAAAGTTTAAAGCAGTATCCTAATACTTCACTGTTATCTATAATGCTTGTTCACCTCCATCCCTTACCTGCGCCACTGCACCCGCATGAATGAGTGTGAGGTCAGGGATCCACTCGCAACCAGGAACCACCAAACCATACAGAGTTATGACATAGTATGGCACGAAGTACAGCATGTTCACTATCATCTGCAACACAAAGAGCCCAGAGTGCATGGCCCAGTGGATCATCTAGCAAATAAGCAATATGTGCAAGGTTTTCAAATTAGCAACCAGTCTAGTCCTGGTGCGAAAATGAAATAAATAAACAATAACTCACTTGGATTCTAGGGTAGGCAGAGGGGTCCTTTAAGTACGGTTCATAGTACTGAGTGTAGGCTTGACAACATTCGGTGGGACAATCCAGCGCCACCTAAGAGCACACACACACACTCTATGGTACATAAAGATTCAAAAACACCCACTCACTGGGAGTGGGACATACATCTTATTTACTGTCCTAGAAGCTGACAGCAGAGGCAATACCATATCTCTTCTGTCAACCACTAGAACACGGTTTTCTTCTCAAAAAAGTAGCCTGGAATCCCTTTTAGCCCCTTACGTTCATAAAACAAATAACTAATGATACAGCTGGCTATCTGTTGATGCATGTGTGTAATATGTCAGCTACTGCACTGTAAGGAAGAGTTTGTCTGATGGGCATTTGGTGGCTCTCTCCAAAGGCTGGCAATTATAGCTTTTTTTAGCTTTTTGGTGGTGGTCTGTAAACAAATCAGAGCGATGGCTACTCAATTATCCAACAGACAATAGGACCAGTTTAAATGGACCAAATGAAGGGAACAGGACACATCACTGCGGGCCAACTCAGTCAAGCAAATGAGCAGCAGCCAATGGCCCTGATGAGTTCAATCATTAGCCCAAATCAAAGCTCTGTGGCACTCATTCCCGGCCACAAGAACCGACATCCTCTGGGACGAGCTCAAGCAAGTCAGTATGAGTATGAGTCAGTGTATCTTATCTACCTGTCCTTCAGTTACACACACAGCATCTGACCTGGCCTCTGACTAAGTACAAGGAGGACCACTTACCAGACCTCTGAATAAGCAGAAGGAAGTTGCAAACAGTAGATATGCTGCAAACAGTAAATCTACAGGTCTCTGCAATAGACTCTTCTTTTGGGTATCCTCAATATCCTGTGAGTGAACATAACTGCCAGATTAGTACTGAGTAACAATCACAAATGCATAACCCACTGTATCTTTGTGATGTATTCACAAAATTGATGGAGGTATGAGCCTAAATAACTTATCAGTGAAAGTACTTCAAAGTACAGTATAGTTATTTAAATGAGTGAGCAATCTCAATATATTTACAGTACAAATAGCATATAGCATTGGCCACTGTCTCTTGTGCTTGGCCTAGTGGGTTTAGGCCCTGGGCTCTATGAAGGCTTGCAATAAGTGTCTGCTCACTTGCAATAAGTGTCTGTTCACTTTCAATGTTAAGTACTTTTAATAATCTAATTAGTTATTTCAGTTCTCTGCAAGTCCTCCAGCAGTGTGAGGCTGTCGCATGTGTAAGCCACTGCTGTAGAGCAGACTGCTCAGTATGACAACACCTCCATTTGCACATGACACCTAACAGATGATTAACCTAGCCTCACCTCCGGCGGAGCACCTTGCACTACAGGCTGACTGAAGACCCTGAAGCAGGCCCATATGGACACCAGCACATACAGCATGTGAATGAGGAACAAGGGGCTCAGCTGAGCTCCATACCTTCCTGTAAAAGAGAATAATGTCTGGAGTCTTCTGTTGTTCAAGAAAATACACTGTATGAAATAGCTGCTGTCCTAATGATAGTTTAACTTACCCACAATATTGCCAGGAATGTACACTATGACCCTCATTAAGAAGGATCCCTCCCAGTATAAGCCAATAGCCCTATAACTCTCCCTTTGCACAAACAGAAAATTATTTAATTCAGCGTGCAATGAAGATGGATGGAACATAGACTAATATTTTGCACTGTTAGACTGAAAATGTGTTATTACGTAGTATATAATACCTTAAGAGAAAAAAAGGAATCCTTGATACAATAATATACTCATACCCCAATAACATACTCATGATATGGATAATGAAATCTGCAATACAACTATATCAGCATAGCAGTAAGATTAAACACACCATTAGGTAACCTTCCGTTGCAAAAATGACTAGTAGAAACTTCCTCTTCCCCATTTCTGATTACATGTCACTGACAATCCCACATACTGCATTTTTGTTGAAAAGGTCTGTCCTACACTCGTTAAATGCTTATTCTAAGGGCAATTTTGAGGTAGCAAAAGAATATCTGTGCACATACTACCTCTGACAGTTAAACAAGCCCAAGAATGTTCAAACCTTGGCAACTACTTCACTCCACTGTCTTCAAACACATTTGAATTATTTGTGCCATCTGCTGAGGAAGACTGTTGCCACTTTCAGTCGCATAGTGATCGATGTGCATACCCCCAGGTTATTGCCGCTACCATCAGTAAGTACATGAGGTAGTGTACACATCCATCCCAGTAGGAAATCATATGTCCATGAGCAGTGTTAATGTAGGGGTCTGCCTGAAACACACATGACGAACAAGACATTAGACGCTTTGATCATCTACACTATTTCTTATGTAACAATCATATTCCTTAAGATGACTGTTGAAAAAACAGGGATATTTACCTCTTTCAAGTAAAAGGTCATGAATCCATCGATGATGCCATCCTGTTCAAGACCTATGATAAGGTTCACAACACTCAAAAAGGCGTAGGCTGCAAAAACTGTGAAAGAGATTTAATAGATCACATTGAAGAAGCATTATAAAAGATTTTACGTTTTGCTTACATTAAAAAATAGAAGAAAAATATATAATAGTCTATAGGCTACCATAGAAGAGTGGATCCCGAGGCGCTTTCTTTGTTAGTACAAGGCGAGCTGATATTGCTGTGATTACTAAGGTTGATGCTCCAGCAAAAAGTATGGCTTCAATACTTCAGAGTGGAAAGGAATCAAGAAAAAGAGTTGTCATTATTTGCAAGAGGTTCCATCTGCTCACAGCATGAAAGCACAATTTACACAAACCATATCAATAATAAAGGATAGCCTACTTTGTTGTAGCATAATGTAGGCCAATGTTTTGTATGAAAACTGCAATTCTTCACTTGTCCCAAAGTAATAAGTTTGTGGCTCACCTGTTCGAATATATGAGAAAATTAAATAAAAAAGAGATGGGTATTGACATCAAGGACAAGACGAACACTCCTGTTCCAGCCGAGGCATTCATGGTGACAACACAAGGCAATCACTGTCGCTATACAATGTTACGCTGTATAATCATACATGCTTATAGTAGTAGGCTGATCTACTCGCATTTGTATTCCTTCTCCATGTGTGGACTGTGACATTCAGACATACTGAGAACTACAAATAGATGGGAGCTGTTCCGCCCTGCTGAAAGAGTTCTGACGCGCGTGCACACATGAATGCCTCTCCTCTGTTGTTCCTTGTCTCTGTCAGGACTTGTCAAGCCAAAACTTTAATGGAATTTTAGGCATGGCATAGCTTGGGGGTGCAACCTATGACACAACACCACACACGCCAATAATAATAATAGCCATAAGTAGTCTGTAAATGATTGTTTTGCATTTCAAGACAGTGACATTAAATAAACAAAAACAATAAGCCATCAGACAACGTTTTAGTAGGCCCACGTTCTAATGAAATGTTGTTCTTTCATACCGTCATCAATACTTTTAAGATAGGTTACCGACTGACAAATAAGGACTATTTAACTCAGCTGAAAACAAGCCAGCCGTATGTCGTAAGGTCTTGGCATAGGGCGCTCTACAGTCCGTCAGCCCGATGGGCATCTCCATGATTTGTTCAACAGTCTGGTACCGCCCTCTTGCGGTCATAGGTTCATAGCCTACTGAGAGGAAGAACTTGGCCGGAAAGGGGAGGTGTGGCTTAATTATCGTCGTCGTCAGAATCGTCGCAATGATGATCTAGAAAGCAAGCAAGTTGTAAACAGCGATGCCAGGCCATGCCTGTGGACACGGAAGAGCAGTCGAAAATGTTTCGTTGATATTTCGGACGCGCGGTTGATAAGCTGACGTAACCCGTAAACATAACATGGCTACGGGCGGCGGTGAAGCGGCACCCAGAGCCGAAGGACGAGCTTTCAATTTTAGCCAGTCTGGCGCGGGAAGGAACGCAGCAGTCTCAAATTTTGCGGTCGCAGGAATTCCTGCGCCGACTCCTCCGCCGTCAGTGGGCCTACACAGAGAGCCCGTCTACAACTGGCAAGCTACAAAGAGCTCAGTCAAAGAACGATTTGCATTCCTTTTCAATAACGAGCTGCTTAGTGATGTAAGGTTTGTTGTGGGCAAGGGTAGACAGGCTCAGAGAATCCCATCTCATAAATTCGTGTTGGCTGCTGGAAGTGCAGTATTTGACGCCATGTTCAATGGTGGTATGGCTACAACATCTACTGAAATTGAGCTACCTGATGTCGAACCAGCAGCATTTCTCGCTTTATTAAGGTAAATTGCGCTGCCGTGATTTGGCGTCATGGTTATTGCAAGTTGCATGTTCAGTCACAATGGTATTGTTTTTACGACTCTTTACAGCGTTATACTTACGATTCAACGCCTTCTGCTTTGTTTTATTCGTGATTGTGTTTGGAGCCTCGGTTAAGAAACGTACACATTTAGAATTAGAAGTCTTTGCTACACAAGAGCGACAATAACCATACACATGACTCAGCGCAGACAGTTCACAGTAATTGGAACTTCCGTAGCTAACCGGAAGTATAACTGAAAGTCCAAATCAAGTGTTATCAGTGGGCAGTACTTGAAAAAGCAAACGTGAGTGTGTGTAGAAGTTACATCCCTAACAGTCCACTGATTGGATTGGACTACTAACCCATTGTGCCATATCTGGGAAAGTTTCTCCTGTTTTGTCCTAATATGTCATAACATTTCATTACTTGCCATGTTCTTCCAATGATGTTATTTGTGTTTGTAAAGGTTTCTGTACTCCGACGAGGTCCACATTGGACCAGAGACTGTCATGACCACGCTCTATACAGCCAAAAAGTATGCTGTTCCTGCTTTAGAGGCACATTGTGTCGAGTTTCTTACCAAACACCTCAGGGCTGACAATGCCTTTATGCTTCTCACTCAGGTAAGAATGATGTATCCCCATAAATTAAAACGTGTTTGAAGTTGACAGTCGTGTACTATGATCAAACACCTTAAGAGAAGTAGAAAAGGTTGTCTGCAATTACTGTGGTAGTAGACCTAGTAACTGGAACAATACATCACACACACACATAAATCATAGTGCATACATTATGGAGGGGAAGTTTTTAAAAAAAGTTTTTGTATTCAGATAATCAACTTATTGTCTTTCTTTTAGAGAGAGCTTTCACATAATAATTGTTGTTATTACAGGCCAGATTATTTGATGAACCTCAACTTGCCAGTCTTTGCTTGGATACCATAGATAAAAGCACTGCTGATGCCGTAAATGCAGAGGGGTTCACTGACATCGATTTAGGTGAGAGTCACGTTTATTCCCTGTGTCACCATCCACTCAATATCAGCTATGTACATATTGCTCCGTTCAAATTGACTTCACTCCAGTGAATTGAATGATTTCATTGGATTGTCTCTATCTCTGCATTTCATGTGGGCTCACCTGTGCTCATTGTGCAGACACATTGTGTGCGGTACTGGAGAGAGACACACTGGGCATCCGGGAGAACCGGCTGTTCGGCGCTGTGGTTCGCTGGGCCGACGCCGAGTGCCACAGGCAGCAGCTGCCACTCACCTCGGAGAACAAACAGAAGGTTCTGGGCAAAGCTCTCTCCCTCATTCGCTTCCCTCTCATGACTGTGGAGGAGTTTGCGGCAGGTATGGACAAATACTCCTGGTTGTGGGCAATACATTTTCTCCATGTTTCCTATGTGTTCCAATGCACTAAGCTGTTTGTTATTCTCCACTGCTTGTATGATGCCTGCGTAATGACAACAGGGTGTGGTGGTGGTGTTGTTATTTCTTGCTCTCAATTAATTACTTAATTAATCGGTACTGCATAGATAGTGAATGTCCAAATATGACTGTGTTGTGAACTCTCCCCATACATTTTAGAAATAATCCTTCCATTTGTTTGAATATATGTAACTGATAGTAGCAAGTGGTCTTTTGTAATTATGACCGGAACCCTGTTCAGCTCTATTTAAATATGATGAGGCTGTTCAAACCCAGATTGAATCCACAAATGTGCTCCTTATCATCCTCGTCACCTTCAAACATGTTTATGGTCTGTGTGAAACCGAGCCATCTGCTACAGTCACGAAGACCAAACAGCCTTTAGCTTCCTTCCGTAGGCCAGGCCATCAGCTCCAGTTCATTTGTCTGTAGATCTCATTAAAAGAAAGCTGACACTGCAAATGGCTGATAATGCTACATGGCCATAAACATGTTTTTCATTACTGTATTTTCCTCTACTTGATTGAACAAAGCAATGGTGATTTTGTGGCTGAACTAACTTTGCAACCACATATTTAATAAATAAATATCATGTACAACTACTGCAGCATTGTGACCTTGTGTTACCTCTGCTGTGGCTGTGTAATCTGTATCCTGAGACAACCAACCATAGAAACCCAGTTTGATATTCTTTCTTGTGCAACAGGGCCTGCCCAGTCTGGGATAATGTGCGATCGGGAGGTGGTAAATCTCTTTTTACACTTTACAGTAAACCCCAAACCCCGCGTCGACTACATCGACAGACCAAGGTGCTGTCTCAGGGGCAAGGAATGCAGCATTAATAGGTTCCAGCAGGTTGAGAGTCGCTGGGGATACAGTGGAACCAGTGACCGAATCAGGTGGGTTTACTACATGCCTACGATCTATTCAGTTGCAGTAGAGCTTTCTACTAGTTAAGTTTTCAGTCCTTCAATACTGCATGTTTGCCTACTGTATTGGCTAGGTGGGTGTGTGTTGGGGGGAGGGGGGTGTTGGTAGGTTATACAATAGTTCTAACAGCTATGTCTCTGTTCACCTCAGGTTTAATGTTAATAGACGAATATCAGTAGTGGGGTTTGGTTTGTACGGATCGATACATGGGCCAACAGATTACCAAGTCAACATACAGGTGAGAATCTGATCTGGGAGCTGCTCTTTTGTCTGTATGCTTACAGTTATTGCATTGCAACAGCTTGATATCATCTTAGCATTTTTTGTCACTTTTGCCCCATTTTAAATATGAATGACTTTGCAGTTTAAGTGTATATGATTATGAAACATCCTGTATGTAGCGTGAATCTTTATCACAGACAAATGAGTTCTATATAGAAATGGTACATGGTCACTCACTGTCCTGATTCACTTCCTTTTAAACAGATCATGGAGAGTGACCGGAATCACATGCTCGGACAGAATGACACAGGATTTAGCTGTGATGGAACAGCTACCACATTTAGAGTCATGTTCAAAGAGCCCATTGAAATTTTACCTAATGTTAGCTACACTGCATGTGCAACTCTAAAGGTGAGACTACTGATGCACAGACAATTATTAGATCATGTTTTGTAGTCTCCAAGTAATTAATTTGTAATCTTGCACATCAAATTATATCTTTATGTTGTGTCTTTTATCTGTGATATTCAGGGGCCTGATTCCCATTATGGAACAAAAGGACTTAAGAAAGTGACTCATGAGTCAGGTACAGGGACCAAGACGACATTTTTCTTCTGCAGTTCCCCCGGCAATAACAATGGCACCTCCATAGAGGACGGACAGATCCCTGAAATCATCTTCTACACTTAAACCACAAGCACTAAACAGCGCCCAAGAGTCACGACTGCGTGATGATGGAACGGTCATGTACCGTCGCAGACTCTCGCCCCAAGGGGCCGATCTTGGCTGTTGGGGGCGCTTCCACTGCGCTTGCCTCTTGGGGCTACCAGCATCATTGCACGTGGAAACATCTCACGACACTGGCGCGTGTGCACGTCCCAGAGGTCACATCTCACCTTTAATGACTCGCGCGTCAGCATCGCCCAGGAGGCATGCCAAAGCCCCTCTCCATCTAACACCAGCTGCAATGCTAATTTGCATTCTAGTTTCCTAAAGCAACGCGCATTGAAAATATATCTATACATTGTGTTACTGGATATCTGCACAGAGATGAATGTTTGCCAACTTGACGTGTTGAGATTTTGTATAGATTTGCGGGACATGTCATCACTAGAGTTAAGGGACACACAGAAACCCTTGCTTGTTATTTACCTTACAGAGAAGAAGGTATATTTTTAGACATGCCATTAAAATAATTTCATTTGCAGTCAGTGATTTTGCACCATTGATGACAGGTATTTTTCAAAAGAGAGAGCTGTTTCAGTGAATAATATTGCATATTGTTAAATCTCATCTCTGAATGCTCAAAGTCTTTTTGTGACATGCACTTCTCCAGAAAAATATAAGAGCTGTAACATGATCAAAGTGAGATGTTTGTGTTGTATCATATATCTATAGTCTTAAATCAGTCACATTCACATCATGGACATATCTATAAGTCCAATTGTGGAGGATTCATTTCTTTAAAAGGATATCAAATACAGAAGCCCAAAAAATTAAATGTAAGATCATTTAGTCTTCCGAAACAGCACCGACACACGTATAGGTTATGGTCCATGTAGCAAAATATTTTAAGTAATTTACTCTGAATTCAAAAGAACTCTAAAAGCCATAGCACTTAAATGTAGTATTACCTATTCACATAAATACTTGGTTAAACAACCACTGTTTAATGTAAATACAGTGTGGTTAAGCAAATTAGATTTTTTTTTATTCCCTTATGAATTTCAGCTCTGGTTCAGGGGCAAAGACAGTATCATTCTGTCAAGTTGATCCACTTGAGCCTCAGTACATATTTTCATATAGTCAAGGCTTCAAAAAATTCAGGATCAAAAGAGTAATGTAAAAAACTAATTCCTGCCACTTCCTTGTTCCTTGGCTAGGAGGCAGTAGTGGGCCACCGACACCGCTGGGCCACTGCCATGTGAGCAGGCTCCTCCATTATCTGTCTCATTGGTTTCAGGCCCTTAGTGATTGAAGTCGAACTCCTTTCCTTGTGTGCCTGTGCATTTCTGAGTCTTTCATATTCATCAGTTGCTTCGGGTCTAAAGGGACAAGCACACAAAATGTGAAATTGTGCGCTGAGTAGGGAGTCAAACTCACTCCAAATCGCACAGTCTCACTAGATGAGTTATTAATATGTTGCATTGAATTGTGGAAGGAGGTTTAACACAATAGCACTGAAAACTAAATGACAATGTTGGCTCCAAAATGTAACCAAGGATAGAGATATCAGAATATGTAGTTACAATTTGTCTGGGGTAAATGCATCAAACCCTAAAGCCGAACTAGGAACAGGAACTATATTTTCTTAAAAGTTAATTTCATTGCTTATGTCATCTCTTTAAATGTTGGACTTGTTCAGTGGCACAGCAGAATACTGCAGCTCTGTCAATAACATCAGCCAGCATCAAAGGAATCTGATTAAAATGACTCCGAAAATTAATTAAAACACCAGTTTCCATGGCAAGATTTTTTGCCATAAACTGACTGAGAAGCCTTTGAATGGAACATTTAATTTGAGCTGGATGTCTAGCCAAAATGGGGAAAAAATGATGTTCAGAGGGATGTGATTACACAAGACACACATTACTCAGGAGAGATCTATTGAAATGTCTATTAAAGGAGCATGCAATGTTTACCTGAACACTCAGTCATTTCTCTACATATTATCTGAGTATGCATATACCTAAGTGCCCATCATAGAATCTTTGGAATAATTCAGTTTTTATTAGGCAAAGTTCATATGAAGAAAAAATTACTCAAATCTGTGGTTCATGCAATCACCCTTAACAGGCCTAAACAGTGAAAGATGACTAACCTCAGAAATGGCTGACCTTGTGTCATTATGCAGACTTCTCATCAGCATGCTGTCACTAATGATGTCTTACAGATTATATAATGTCTTCAAACAAGAAGCAGGTATGACATTTTGTTGTAGCAACTATTGAATCCTATTCTGTGCACCTTTTGAGAAGCTACTTCACAGGGATTTTTTTGCTGAGCTTGTCTTGTCACATTGATACTGTGTGGGCTGAGAAAATCCTCCCTCCACATATCCCCCTGCAACCCTGTATCTGCATAGCGCTGCTCTCACGCACAGTTGTACCAATACTCTAAAAGCCCATTTAGAACTCTCAGCTGACAGCCTCATATTTACATGGGTAGCAAAAATTGTGTTGTCCTTGTTGCCCAATACAGCACAATCAACATAATTCCCCAACGAATGATTCATGACTAAAATAAATTTTTCCTTTTAATTAAGCTCAGCTGAGCATGATGGATCCATTGTGATTGGCTTGAACTGAATGCCTCCAACAGCAGCTGATTTGATTGGAGGAACACAAATGTTTATGATGACAAACAGTAATCAGCTATAATGTCAGATTTTTTTCTGTAAAAAAAATGGTGCCCTCCATTAATCATGCAATCATAAATGGGACAGACTGTTGACCACTTGCTGAGGTTGCTGTTGACACATTCGGAATCATTGTATGTGTTGTGATTCTTCAAACTCATTACTGCGTATCTCCCCTCCCGAGGAGACGGATAAACACGGCCCTGCAGTGGAACTCCAGCCGCGTGTGTGTTAGGACAACATCTGAAAGCCCCTGCCTGCCCACAGATGACTGGCTGAGAGTGGGAAGGCAGGGTTGCAAGGCTCGTCTCTTCCTCCTCTGCCTCCCCACCCACCCACGCAGGCAGAGGGATGTGCAGCACTGGCTGGCCTTGGCTCTCTCCTCCAGCTCAGCAGCGATGTCTGTGTGCTGTAGCAAACTACTTCCAAGTGTGCTGCAAAGTCTGCTACAAAGGGCAGCAGGAATCTTGGAGACATCATCTGACTGCTGAATTCTTATATAAACCAAGTGGCACAGCAACAAGATTTAATTTGCAGTAATTGGCATCATGTGGACACGTTATTTATGTAGTAAAGTTATTAGAGGCAAAAATTGGCAGATGTTCTCCTAAACTGTGCCCATGTTTACAGTCTTATGTAATCCCATTTACTTTAAAGAGTCCCCTCATCATGTCTGAAAGTGCTGCTGCTGTCTTACTTACTCATGTGTATAATAACCTTCTGCACACACAGTTCACCAACCAGAAACCTCTAGCATTCATGGATGGTGGAGTAGCATTTTGCCACTGGCCTGTTCACCCCCCTCTATCAATCACAGGCAAACACACACACACACACACATACCTGGAACAAATAACTGCAAGCGGGTCCATTTCTGCTTTCGTCTTTTTGTTGCTTTTGCCAGCTGGATGTGGTTGCATAACCACTGTTTGCATGGTAATGATGCCAGGCTCTAGGCTATGCTAGTACTTATGACACTCCTATATGCACCAAGAAATCTGACCAAGTAATCGGGACATGTCATCTAATTCACAGTAATCTAATTTACAGTAAGCCCCATATAGTATAGACATTCTTTTCACCAATGAGGCAATGAAACCATGAGTCTTTCAATTTGTTGTTTTCTACTTTAGTAGGTCTTTTTAGTCCTTTTTCAAGTATGATGCATGAGTATTTGCACCTATTCATACCTCTATAATTTTGCTGAGTGTCTTAAAGCCCAAACCTTTAGAATGCAAGCGTTTAGAAATCACAAAAGTTCAAAAACATCCTACATAGATTCACACAACACATGATTGTTTTTCACAGGTGGTCCAGATCAGTAACAATAATAATAATCTTTATTTGTATAGCACCTTTACAAATACTGGTATTAGCAACGTCATGAAGAAATCCCTGTAAATATCACTGACTGGACCCAGACTGTGGCCAACAGATGTGTTTCAGTTGGAATACTCATAATAAGCCACCTTATTGTCATTCCATTCCTTCTAGTTTCATGGATTATAGCATAGCATGGTACAAAGTTTGCATATGCAAAAAGTGCTCAGAACCATTGTTCAGTAGTCTATGTGTCCAACATATCCAAATTTCAATGCTGTCAATGATCTGGTCTTATAGATTTATAAATGAAAACACGCTACATCATGAATGCACATCTTTTCATGAAAAATTCCATTCCTTAATCTCATATTCACAAGCATCCATTTTCTCATGAGATGAATCATTCTTGCATTTTGTCAGGAATATACTTGACATGCAAACCCCTCGCCTGAGGGAGAAAGTGTTGCTTTGGAGGATAAAAATAGAATAGAATGGAAGAAAAGGCAGACACAAACATATCACTTCCTACTCAAAAGGACATCAGGGCAGAACTGGATGCTCGCTTCACAGAGATAAAGCAAACTTACATTAGCACACAACCAAAGCTGTCATTATCTCTGCCCCAGACATAATCAGCGAAATTAGGAAGTTTGCAGATGTGGTGCTGAATGCTTACGTAACAGCCAGCGTTCACGTAAGGGCAGCTACACTCTCAGGCAGCGACCAGGAAGGAGTCAAGGGCATTTTGTGTCATCCTTTGATTTGCACATGGACAGCTCAGGTGAGGATTTGACCCTCCAGCCAGCCGTGGAGAGAGATCCTCTCCGAGCCACGTGTATTTGAATAAAGGCTTCATTCAGTGGGCTGCTGCCGAGTTAGGCCTGGTCACATGTGTAGCCGTCTAATGTGCAAGGCAACATTTTCATGCTCAGCTGCCCCCAAGAAGACTGCAGTGGCCCACCCTCAATCTCTACGCCCACTAACACCAGATGTAGGTCGCTGTGTGCTGCAGGGAACTCTGTGTGTGTGTGTGTGTGTGTGTGTGTGTGTGTGTGTATGTGTGTAGGAGAGAGAGGGTGCACTCATGCTTGTGTGTGTGCTCTTGTGCAGTGGCTGAGTGTGTAAGACAGGGCCGCCAGCACAAGTCTCCAGTCCTGTCACATTGCATCCCAACAAACACACAAGCCGAGTCCTGACACATGAACGGCTCTCTCAGAGGCACATGCTCTCCCCGACCCCCCCAACCACCACAATCACAGCTCGAACAGTTAATAAAAAATAGAAAAAATATTGTGTAAAAAATATGTATGCGCATGCACAGACACATAAAAACACAATTTATTTTAATACATAGCGGTAAGTAAAAAAACAGTTTGGGTTATATTTCTTGCTGTCAAACGTTCCTGCGCCAGAAACAATATAGAGGGTCAGTGAATAGGAAGGTCATGCGGCTTTGGACAAAATTTCAGTATTTGCATCAATGAGTTGGTGCTCTATATGGCTCACGCTTTAACAGTGAGCATCACAATGGGGTGTGTGTGTGTGTTTGCTATGCTGACGTCTTGGGCAAAGTTAGCTTAATGTGAACTGATTATGATGACAGCAGCATGGCTGCTGTGAGCGCTCCCCAGTCCCCAGCCCAGTCTCCCTGCCTGCACAGCTGATTATACTGCACAGGCGCCTGAACCAGGGAGAGCAGTTAACACATTCACCTCCAGGAGGAACTCTCTCTCTCTCTCTCTCTCTCTAAAAAAAGCTTTGCACACATCCCAAGTCACAATCATTTCCGACTCATTTCACAGCAGTGTATTTTTGTCTCTGAAAATATATTTTTTTTCCTTAACTTTATTCAGATACAATGGATATTGTGCAGTTCACTGGACGGAAATAGTAGACCTTTAAATACCTTAAACTGTGACCACAAAATCTAAATACATTGAGTTTTAAGCAAGTTGCCCTCAATGAATTCAATCTGGACAGCATTTGATTACATGAAACTATTCTATAACAGCACTTATAAGGACATGTGATTAATTAAATTAACTGCTGTGGAAAACAGATGTTGGGCAAAGATCCAACCGACCTGAATGCTTCATTAAAAAGCACTTTGATTAACACATAATATAATAACCATTTTGCAGCAACACAACTTCTTTTACCAATGATTCACCACTCAGTGCAAAGTACTGTTCTATATTAATGATGCCTTATATGAGCGAAAATAACACCAATATCAACTCTTGTTTGGCGATTTTTTTCAAGGTCATACCTTTTTTTAAGGTGCTTCTGTCATGCTGTGAGTTCTATTGCCTCATATGATTGTTTCCCACATTTCACACCAAAGGATGCACTCTCTCACACCCACCAAGACAGACTGATGGTAATACTGAATGACCTCAGGAACCGTTTCCACAACACAACACAACACAACTTGTTTCAAGTAAAAACAGAACTGTCACACTTAACCAGCAATACTTTAAAAGCATGTTATTTAAATGGGACCATACAGTCCCTTTTACAGAACAAGACCAGATGCAAGCTTTTTCACAACACAAACGTCCTGAAAAAGGTCCCACCACGTTTAATAGATGTCATGTACTGTAGGCTACTCATACTGTGATACAGACAGTTTACATTTTCATTCACAACCAAAGGGAATAGGACAGCAAAGCAACATTTATTGTAACCACATATCTCTGACATTTGTTGCATTTTGTTGTAACTTTCATTCTCAGTGCTTGGGTAGATATCCAGGCCAGCTGAATGCAATAACAGAACATTTTGATTTTCTGCAGATCTTCATCCCAGATTTATCCCAACTGTATGGGTAAAACCTGTTTTAGTTTTAAGAATACAGGTGACAACTGGAATCATCTGTTCACTAGATTAAGCCAATACTGCCTTTCAAAGAAATTATATAATGAAAAATAGCCTCCATCCACCACCCGAGCAAAAATAAACATCATCTCCTATCAGTAACGGTCATAGCGTCTCTGATTGCTTGAACTGTAGCCCTGGTTATAGGAGTTGTGTTGGCCTTGATTATGTCCTCCTGATCCCCAGCGTCGATCCTGCCACTGCTGTGGACCGCGCTCATGCCATCCCCAACCACGACCTCGGTCCCGGCCCCTGTGTGGTCTCTGATCTTGATAACTGCAAAAGTCCAGTAAAAATTTAATCTAATATGAACATATCATGAAAGGCAACATACAGCAGCACAATATTTACATAGTGTCTACACAGCCTTGATGCATGGCATTATTATCAGCATAGGCTAGGCTTACTCTTCCACTACATGGGTATGAAATGATGATATGGACCCAAGGTTAAGTTAATACAGTTGTGAGATATATATATATATATATATATATAGTCTGCCAATGAGACAATATAGATCTATGTAACGTAGTGTGCATACCGGTTATCCCTGCCTCTTTGGAAGCCCCCTGCGCCACGACCTCTCCAATCTTCAACAATTGGTGGTGGATTAACAGGCTGCTGAAGGTATCTTTGGTATTCCTCATCCTGTGATGTGAACCTACAAGCAAACTGTTCCTCATACTTCTGGATCTGGAGCGTTTCGGAACTGTCCGTCATTCTAGAGTTGTGTTGCACTATATAAAATAAAATAAAAAACACGTAGGCCTAATATTCAGCTTTAAAATAATAAGTGGTATATATTACATGCCGCTCATATTTTTAAGGGAGGAGACGGTATAAAAACTGATCAACGTTATACTGATGTTATGTTATGGTGGCTAGGTTAGCTTCTATTTGCCATAGTGATGAACCTGTGAACAAAGTTAAGTCAAACGGTGTCTTACGCTTCCAGTGATGCTAAGATCCCCTGTAAGGTGTTAACGTGAAGTTTTGGAAATGTATTTATTTAGCTTATTTATTTGGAATAAGAAACTTACGTCAAATCAGTTCAGCGGGTTGGTATCACGCAACATCAACACCACAGGAACACAAACACGTGCATCACAAAATGAGTCCCGAGAGTTCGGTGAAATTAGCAAGTAGTTCCGCTTGGCGCAGCGAATGGGTATTCAACTAGGATAACATGCCACATTCTTGCAAACACGCAGAGGATGAACTTTTCAGGTTGTCTTGGTTTTTGCCATCTTACTAATAGTCACATAATAGTGGTGTCACCATGAAAGGATAGAAAACGTTTCCTTTTCTCAAAAAAGTTTTGTTTGGGTTGTCGCCCATTTATGTCAACCTGCGGCATCTCCTATTGCGGAAGGGGAAAGGCATATCGACTATTTGTAAAAAGTTTATATTATAATGGTTGTGCACATTAATTTGTCTGTCTCAAAAGACGACAGTTCACTCGGTTATTTGGAATAGCCTACTATCTGGAAATTGCACCCACTTCCTGCACTAGTTCTCTTCTTAATTGTCAAAGTCAAAGTCACCTGCCAAATCAGCCTTTCACATAGCCTAGCCTACCTACTAACTCATCTGATATAGCAAGCCTACCAATTGAAATCGACCAATCAGCCCACCCATCACTTCAGGATACACAGTGCAGTAGGCACAGATCAAGCATAAGCTATCCAGAATTGTGTTAACCCTGGTTGTTGTTGAAGAGGCAATCTGATTTGAATGGGAAAACAGATTTCGGACTAACAGATGAAATGTAAGTTAACATTATATCATACAGGCTATCGTTTCAGATTGAAGTTCAGAAATCTACGTTAAGAAGCCTCGCAAGTATTGTTTATTTTTGTTACCGCAAAGAGATTAGAGGTTTTAGAATTGGTCTTGGTCTTTTCCTCGCACAATCTAACATTATGCCAATTGTCCGGCGTTAGCCCCTTTATTCGTTAGTCTTCCCTGTTTTTGCCTGGGGTTTGTGTGTGTAGGCTACTGAGATAGCCTAAGAGATAGAATGTGGGAGGTTGATAGGCTTCTCTGAGCAGGTGGAATCCGCTCAGTGTCGCTGCTGTAGCTGTAGGTCTCACTTGTAATTCAAGCCCATTGGGGAACGGACTCATCGAAAACAATTCCACTAGGAACGCTCGGTTAATGTATGCCACGCTGTAAGACTGTATTGTCACCGTATTTCTAAATGCCACAGTTACCAAAGGAAAATCCCCAAAAGAGCGTCGCCTGAAAACTTCAAATGGAAAGAGCTTGGCGAATGCAAGACGTACCAGGGAGATCCGAGCTCTGTTCATGAGAGTAAAGACTATCACATTTCAGTCTGTCAATCGCTTACTTGCTTGAAGTGGATCTTTGGTATGGACTTAACAAGGAGCTAATGTCAAGTGGACTTTGAAAATAGTTTATAACATAGAAGACGTCATTCTGCCGGGTTGTTTGATACGCATTTTCGTTTCCGTGAGGATCTGTTTGAAAAGTCCGTGGAAATGGGGTGAGTGTGGGTTATAGAATTACTCTCCTTATAAGCTTTGAGAAACCAAGTGCCTGTTGTGTTAACCGTAATTCAGTTTTCAACTATGTATGCAAACTAATACAATTCCTATACATGTTCCTCATGTCTGCGCAAGGGAAATGCGAGTCATTAATGTTATAGTAGGTGAAGTGTCCAAACTAACCTCACCATTCTCCGTTACGCATACCGTATATTTTGTCTCGTTATCTGAACATCGTTATTGGAATTAATGCATTCTTAATATTTTAAAGAGACGTTCATTCTTTCTTCTCAAACATTCTTCGTTGCCCAAGTTGATTAATTGGTTTCTCGGGTCTTTGTAATGCATAACCCTTGTGCACTCTCATTGTCACCCAGAGTCTGAAGCATTCTAGACTACCTATACACACATGTAATGCAATTTCCATTAAATGTATCAATGGTCTAGGAGGTATAATGAACATGTAGGCGTTGTGTTTATCACAAAGTTAAGATAACAGAAGCACTGAAGATACAGTGGATTGCACTTCGACTGTCGATTATGATCTAGGCTTGATATTTGAGGCTCAGTTGTCACAAATAGTTCCGTGAGTAATGTACTGCTGGCGATAGTTTAAATTCCTCAAATTTACCTGGAATATAATTACGATTCATTTGTGAAGATAAATTGCTGTATCAGTGTCACCAACTGCAATCCAGTGGGTTCTTTTTTCCTTTAACAAGAACCACGAAGAGAGCGGTGAGAACGTCAGGGACAGAGTCAACATAACCCACGCATGAGCAAGCCTTGACAAACAGTGCGCAGGGAAGGGGATGGAGCTGGGGTGAACTGGATCTGTGGAAGAGGTCTTTTTACCCATTCGATCATGGCTCTCTCATTTGAGCTCAAGATCAATGTTCTGTCCTTGTTCTCTTGTTCTTTTGTGTTTGCACAAAGGCATGTGTGTATTTCTCTGTGTGACAGCATGGTTACTTTGCATGGACAGGCCTGGAACGTGGACTAATCACATAACACAGTGGATGTGGTGTCACATATATCAGCCAATTCATTTAGCTGCAGTTCTGGTTCATCTCAAGTGCACTAAACCCCCCTCTATAGTGAGCCTGAAGCCATTTACTTTGATTATCTTTGGTAACCAAATGTTTATTAGACTGGAAGCGAATGGTAGCCTACATATGCTTGCTGTGAATATAATATGCTGTTCCTCTCCCTTTCTCTTCTGAAGGCACTTACACAACTTTGCTAAAAACCTGTCTAACTACTAAACAGCTCTGGCATCCCTTCACCTTCTTGTCTGTCTTCAAGTTGCTTGACCAGTTTGTGCCTCATGAGAGTCACCTTGCACAACACTCAGCTATTGAAAGCATTCTTTCCTAAGAGAAGACTTCCTTCAATCAAAGATATTTTTTTCCCCTTTTTTCCTAAAGAGTTTCGGGGTGTGTACGTGAGTCATTAGGGACCGACTTGTATAGCTTATCGATGTTTGTAATACTACAGTGGTCCAGACAGGTCAACACAATACCGAAGCCACGGCACAAATTGTATTTTGAATTTTGAGTTTTGAATTTTTGCTGTGCCCAGGCCAATTTGGTATGATGGGTTGCTCATATGGCAATCATAGCAATCATGCATCCAAAAAATTGTGGGATTTTTCAGCAGTACTCTAAAGCATTTACTATTCAGGAAATGCTTATGATGTTCTTGAATTGATTTAAGACACAAAATAATGATCATAATTTGTCTCTGTCAAAATGATTACATTATGTAACCAAAGGCATGGCCACATAGTTTCGCACAATGCAATTTCATCAACTACCCAATACAGTCGAGGTCATTAGCATAAGCATATTGATTTTTGATAGTTTTGTCTGAAGCCCATTTGGCTGCTGCATGTCCAGGAGATGGTTATAGATTAACCTGCTGGTTCAAACTACCGCTTGCTAGGGTTTCGCACACACCCAAATAGTGACCCAGAGGCCAAAGCGGAAAAGTTGATTAGCAGTCTCCGGTTGACAGTTCAGATTGTTTTCTGGTAATGAACACCCCATCCCACCCTCTCTCTGATCAATGATAAGTTGAGCCAATCAGCATCATCTATCAAACTTTCTCTCATTAGCTTTCGTTATGGGTTAAGGATGTTTGGGCAATATGGGCATATGCTGCAGAATGCTGCTCTTTTCAGTAGGAATATATTTTGAACAAATATGTAGCCTTTGGTGACAATGGCTGCTGCAAAAGGCATTTGTCTTACTTGGATCTGTGGGTATACTAGTCAGACAGCACAACTGCTGCACAGAGAATTTTACTGAGAAACTTGGAGACTGTTGAATAATGATGGAGAAACATTTTCTAACACAGCAATATTGTGTGTCAATAATAGTGTCAAATAATTCAAATATGCATTTTCCTCTGATTTGATTTCTTGAACATCTTATTCTGTGTCTGAAGTAAATCTACCTGAACTGACTGTCACCCTGTGACTGTCTGAAACTTCACATTGAAACAAAAACAAAACTCAGATGCTGGTCATTTAGGACCTCTTTGATCTGCCCATACCATAAGCTGAAATAATGGAGGGTCAGTGATTATGATGAAAAGCTGAAATAATGGAGGGTCGGTGATTAAGAGGAAAAGCTTGGCCTCGGGTGCACATCAATACCGATTTGACATAACAATCCAAATACAGATCCGCAGCCTCAAGAACAAAAACAAATCATTTTCACACTCAACATTCAGTCAATTAGTGTAGGACATCTTGTATTAAGTGTTAGTAAGTCTCAGGGGCACACCTGCTCAGAAATGTATTGATGGTGCTTAAAAGGTGAGCAAGGGAGAGGAGTACTTTTGGGGGGGTTGGGTAGTGAGGGTAGAGATCGCTATTTAAAGTAAGCATGGGAGAAAAGGCAGCACCCAGCGTGGGGACTGATCCTAATCTCTTGTCAAGCACTGTAACCGGCTTAAGTGTCATTGATTTAGCTGCCGAGATGCCGCTCTGATGCCTGGTCTATGCAGCCAAGGTAAAAGGTTCAGGCCACTGACTGGCATATGTTGCATCTCCTGCAGTCTGAACCTAAGAATGAAATTGTCTGTGTTATGGTAAACATCATTACTTGAAGATTGGTAAATGAAAGGGACAGACCGGTGGGGATTGGAAGAGTTTTTACCAGATGGTGGGGGCCATTGGCCATCTGTTGTGGCTGTCCACGAGGCTGCAGACTATGCATTCTCCCCGACTCTGAAAATTACGCAACAAGAGTGTAGTTGTCTCCCCTTTAGTGAACTACATCCCACATGAACTACATCCCACAACATCACAACAGATCACGCGAAATGTCTGCTGTTATCAAATACAAAATGTCATAGTATATAGAAACATCAGAGATGTTATCTAATTCATGCATCAATTTTGATGTGGCTGTTGTGTAACAGGATCGATAGTGTTGTCCCAACTGTTTTTGGGTCTCCAAAATGTGTGTTTGGATAGCATCGTGTTGTAGACGACACACTGTGTGGTGGGGAACTGTGATCAGTGTGAGGAACAGCTCTCAACTAGCTGCACAGCTAGGCCATTGTTTTACATAATGTGAAAAAGTTTCAGCGTTTGTATGGAGAGTTGAGGTAAATGAAGAGCTCCAAGTGTCTGCTCAAGTGTTTGTGACCTAGATATGGGAGATATTCTTCCTTTCTCCCACTGCAAACACAAAAACCATCCCCTCTCTTCTGATCCTCTGTTTGCACACACTAGATTATTTTCCTGTGTGTCTTCAGTATGGTGGGAATACCACAACCTCTGCAAAATCTGCTACTCAAACACTTCAGCAAGCTTGCTGGTTGTGTCTTTATGATCTGATTTAATACTTGGGTGCAAGCTTGGTGCAATATTTATGTTGCTGTAATATTTTAGTCACCATAAACAATGGATAGAGTGTGCCATTTGTGTGGCGATTAGAATCTGATTAGCCTTTCAGTTCCTGATTAGAGAAGGTTGTGGAACATCAGGAGGCCATGGTGCTTAATCAGCTGTTTTACGCACATGCTGTTTTTGTTTTGATCTGTCTGGCCCCTCTCTCTGTCTCTCTTTTATATAGCTACATAGTTATATTTTATGATTTTTCTTTCCAAAGTGCTATAGTTACAACCAGCTTTGCTTCTGCTTTCCTATTGCGTGCCTAATGTATAGCTGCTGTCAGCCAGAAGAGCACAGAGGAGTGGAGCAGCCACATAGCTGTTATGTGCTATACAGTGTGCACTCGCATTGTGTTGGCTGTGAGTCGCCCCCACAGAGCACTCCAATAATAAAGCCTGCTTGTGAGCGAGCTCATCCTAACGGAGTGCGTGGATCAGACCCAGCTGAAATATAGGGCACAGGTGTACCGTCAAATTGCAATGAAAAAAGACGTGTGACTGTTGTTTTGCGCGTGGTGTTGTTTTTCCCCCTCTTACCCGTTTCGCAATTGCAGTACTGATGTCTGTCACAGGTTTTCTATCTCATCATAAAATTGACTATTCACGATTTATGAAAAGCACTCGGGACACCTGGTTTAGCTCGCTTGTCAGAGGAGAAATCTAGTTTTGAGCTCAGGAGAACAGGTACAATGACATTCTTTTTTCTCGCTCCTCACAGGAATGTGGGGAATGTGCCCAATGGTGTGGCCTCAGTGTGTGCCTTTCACAAGGTTCTAGAGGCCGTCATCACTAGACTCTATAGAGCACATTGATTTACTTCACACAGGGAGCCTTTCAACCCATAATGAGAGCATTTGTGAAAGACATTTGTACTGCTGACATGTAACCTTGTGTCAACTTAAAGCTTAGAGTAGGATGGGAGACTGAGCACACAGGTTCTTAAAGGTTACCTTTTATTTATGCATGATTGAAGTTACATGATCACAGTTGCTGAATTAAATTAAGTTATTGGAATATTGTCAAGTGTGTGACTTTCTTAAAAATGTTTTGTTAGTGAACAGTTAGAAATAATAAATAACCCTTTAGAGTCATTTCAAATCTGAATACGACTTCATGATAGCTGCAGCTATAAACTCAAATATTATGTCTGAAAGGAGACTGATCTCTTTATTTATATTCCTTGTGGCATGCATTTGGGTCAAACTCGATTAAACAGAAATACACATGAGCTCATATGAGCCATCTACTTCCCTTCTGTTTCCATTTCTGGGGCAAGGTGAGTTTTTGGGATCCATTTAAAAGCTCTGAATACATGCCCCAGTGGACCCCAGACTTGTATGACTCATGTTGCCACTCCTGTCCCTCAGACTAGAATGTTATGTCATCAAGAAAATGCTTTTTAGGCAAACTTGGGAGGGAACTAAGTAAGCCTAAAAAATTGAACACATTCTAGAGATGCCAAGGTCAGTCATGCATCACATGATCATACCAGTCTCCGCAGAGGTATCCAGCACACTCCCTATCACCGCTTGTGACGCTCGGTGAGCTCTGTAAAAAGGGGAACGGGTCAAGAGCATTACCCTTGCATTTCATGACATTTAACATGTATGTGTTCATTTGTTGAACAGCAGCCAATCATAAGTGAGAGAATTCGAGAGGCTCAGCAGAATTATCCTGGTTGGTTGAAGCTCCCCAGTGTTTTGTTCTCCCTCGCCGATGAGCTGAAGGCTCGAGTCCATCAGAGTACTCCCACCCACCGGTGAATTATTCAAATCCAACAGCACCGGTTGTGAGGAGACTGAGATGGAAGACTGCCAGACAATCTATCGTCAGGGTTTTTGTCAGTCATTTTATTGACCGACTGCGGTTTTTTGAAGTGTGTCCAAAAGAAGTGAAATCTCTGTGTTTAAATGCCACCTGAGATTAGGTTGGAGATGGTCACCTGAGATTAGGTTTCATTAGCTGCAAGAGCTTTTGCTTGTCTTGAGTCGCACACAGAAAACAAAGAACAGCATTTTGTCCTCGCAGAGCATATAGCACATTTCAGGTCCCTCTGTAGAATAGATTTTTGGCAAGATGCTGTCCTGTTTATGTGAAGCCAGAGCATGAATACTTTTGCCATCTGTCTCATAAGAAAGCAGGTGACCTTGTATTTCCCCATCCTTCAGAGCGCAGCACTAGACTGCATTTTATTGTAGTAGTCAAACATGCAGTGCCTGTAATCAAAATGACACTGGAAAACTATCTCAAATCTCAACACCACTACAAGCAATTCATATAAGGGTGGTTATTTCAAGTGCTCGTGAGGACATTTTATATTCTTTCCCAAATGTTGCCCCTGAGCATCAATCAGGCAGCCTCCTGATTGCTGGGAAATCAACACTGCATGTGGTCGCTTTGTTGATTGGGTTTGAATGGCATCTACACGGTGGCCACTGTGTGACTGGAGCAGGCGCTGTCAGGCAGCCAGGCAGTGAATGAACAGTTGAGTCTTGTCTGGTCGTGGGATTTTTGATAAACTGTCACTGTCATCTGCACCAAGGGTTTTATTGCCAAAGCAGATTATGACATGAGATTAGAGTTAATTCTTTGGGAATAAAATGTATTGGGGAAAGTATTCATTTATTTCAGGCATGGCTCAGTATGATTAGCTTTCCGACTTGCGGTAAAATAATTTTGGGGATTTTAAGGCTTTCATGATAGATTTTGTGTATTGTATTCTACCTTTCAAACTAGTCAAATCCAAACCAAAGAAATAGAGACCCTGTTCGACAAAAATAAATCGTCCCAAAATTTTGAGGGAATAGAAAGTTGACTCTGCAAACTTTCAAACAGTCGCAGGAATATGAGCCTCTTGCCGTATGTTTTTGCTGTCTCTTGTAAGCCTTGCGGGGGAGAAGTGAAGATGTTGTCTCTGAGCCTGTGCAACCGAAGCCTTCTTGTTTCCCAAAGCAGGCACAGTTGACACAAATCTTGTGTGAGGTTTGCTCGCTGGTTTGCGGGGGTGTAGTTATTCCTGCTGACTGGTAAATGAGGAGTTTATGCAGAGCAGGATGTTCAGGAGGAGTCACACGTCCGCACCAATACTTTGGGCTTGGATGAGGGAAGTTTTGCATTCCCTGTAATGTGGCTCCTTGTCACTGGGATTTGGCTCAAGCTGATCAAAGCCCCCTTCTAAATCAGGAAAGGCTCCTTAAATGCCTGCATTAAATAATCCAGCTCCACTTTCCAAACCCACACTTTTCTTGCTGAAATGTAGCGTTGTACTGTATGTATGTGTATGTATGTATGTATTCACTAAATGTATACAGATTTAATGCAAGCCTGTGTGTCTGAATGATAGTGCCTAACAGTTACACTGTTCTTAACTGTAAATAATATCTGCTGTAATCTACAGCATGTAGCAGCATGTTTAACATGTGCATGTTTAAGCAACAAGGTCACATTGAAAAAGCAAAAAAGAAAGCTTGCTTTTGTCATTTTGCTTTTAGCCTGAGGTGCAGGTCTGTCCCTGGCACACGCGGATGACTCCCTGCAGCCTGAGTGCTTGAGCGTTGCGTGTTAAGCCAGTGTTGACTAAGAACAAAGCGTCCATTGGGACTGGAGCTGCGCCGTTGTGCGGAGCTCGTCGGAAATCAAAGCAACAATGTCAGGTGCATAGAATGCTCGCCAGAGGCTGTTGGACCCATATGTGCTAAAAAGCCAGCATCATATAAGCAGACCCAGGCCCTTTTTTCAATTATCTGACTGACCTCTGTTGCATTCCAATTTGCGATAATGTCTTCATTCATCCAAACAATGCAACAATTGCTGAAGGGCATCAATTGCAAATTCGACCCGACAACAAATCCCAGCACAGTTGCTGTTTGTTTGGGTGGAAATGAAACCATTAGGTCCATTGCTTTTCAATTTGCCATGTTAAGTAGCATGCGTCATTTGGATCCACCTAAGCAGCATCAAAACATCATTACGTATAATGGCTCCACACCGGAAGCCTATCTATTCATGTCCACTGTATTGTAATTCAGGGTTCAGCGCGGAGTGAGTCCCACGTGATGCTCTCAGCAGCATCACGGATGCCCTGTCTCTAAGGGCTCCTTCTTTCTTGTCAGCAGCTGTATTATAAATATTAAGTGTGTGGTCAGCACAATGGCCTTTGCTGGCCTCCAGAAGATGCTCTATTCCCCCAGAGCCCCACAGCCATGTTGTTCACTCAAAAGCCTGGACAGGTGACGTTTGTGTACGATGACGTGGAGTCTTGTATTTAAAAACTAGACTTACCCATGGGGTGGCTGGCGTCATCCATGGCTGTTGTTGTTAAGGTGTTCCCGAGCCTGCACTATTGACCAGAGGATAAAAAAAGGTGCTGATGTGTTAATAGCTCTGGTTTGCCGTGCAGGATTAGGAGTCGTATTATATTATCACTGGCTTGCAGACTGTGTTTTCTGGGAGGGCCTGTCTTCTCGCTGAAATGGGAGATGTGGGGAAGGTGTAAAGAAGTTGCACGTGCTCGCTGTTTACCAGCATCTCAGTAGGGAGATGTTTTTGTATCCAGAGAGAGAGAGAAAACAATAAAGGTGTTGCTTTTGTTCCCGCTGTTCCGTATTTGTTGGAATTCTCCCTGCTCACTCACTCTGTTTTCTTTTTTTGTTTGTCTTCTTGCTGATCTGCAGGGAACAGCCGATCTTCACCACCAGGGCTCATGTCTTCCAAATCGACCCCACCACCAAGAAGAACTGGGTCCCGGCCAGCAAGCAGGCCGTCACCGTCTCCTACTTCTACGACAGCACGCGGAACAGCTACCGCATCATCAGCGTGGACGGTTCCAAGGTGAGCGCCCACGGGAACAGGATTCGGATGGAGCCGACTCAAATGGTGTTTCATATAACCCCCCCACCACACACACACACACCCCCACATGATGTCAGCCTGCTGCTGGGAAGCGCAGCCCTGACTCCCCCAGATGTAGCTAGCTGGAGAGAAGTGGGGAATATTGATTAGCATCAGGTAGATTCCCAGGGTTGCCCAACTCTGCTCTTTGCTCTGCAGTTATCGTGAGGGAGGGAGTCTCATATAATCACTGCTGCAACTGACCACACTGTTAAGGTGGATTAGTGTCTTTGTTGTGTTGTGCTTGATTATGAAAGTGTTCGGCTGCAAATTAGACCGCAAATTCCCAGTAAGTCAGGCATCGGTGCTTAACAAATTAGTCCAGATGGCTTCCCCCAAGGAGCCCAGTGAAGTTGATGATGTGTCAGCTACTTTGTTGAGGAATGTGGAGTAAGTCTGTCCATGTCCCTTCTGACTGACTCTAGTGGCTTCACCTACCCACCACCCCCCGAGAGCGGCCCTTTAAAGGACATGTGGAGCAGGCGCGCCGCTGTGACATGCAGCCAACAGCCTCACCCGGCACGGCTAAATTAAGACCAGTTCACATTTCCTCACCACTGTGTGAATACCAGCAGGCCAAACGGCTGCAGAGGCCCGGCCACTCAAAGACACGATCAACTGCACGGGAGTCGGTCAGGCTTGATCCATAAAAACGAACAAGGCGAGCACTTAAAAGTGCTATTAGTGCTGTTAATTCCAATAGTCTCACAGGACCATCCAGATATTACAACCCAGCACCCCACCTCCCCCTGCCGCTCCCCCTCCCCTTCCCCTCACAAGCTTTTGCCTATCTCTCCCCCTCGCCACTCGCCAGAGCTTTATGTTGTGCGTTTCCATGGAGATTAGTGGCCTCCTGGCTGCGGGGCTGTTTGATTACGCCAAGATCCTCGTGTCACAGTCAGTCGGCATGACTGATAGTGGAGCTCAGAGTTCAGAGCTGTCCCAGCAGGCCGGTGTGTCGTGTGTGTGTGTGGGTAACGCTGTCCAGGCGAGACAGAGAGTGGAGAGAGCAGTAGCCTGCCCTGCTACTGGCTTTGTGTTCCTGTATGTTCCTGTCTCAGAGCCAGCACAGATGGGTGACAATTTAATTCCCATTATTATTCATACAGAAGAATACAGACTGTGACCATTTGTGTCACTGATGAATATTGTACCTCGCTTGACATAAATAGTTTAGATGTCTCAAATGTTCACCTGTTTGCAGCCATTGAGGACTTGCATTCCTATCATAACTGCAGTGCACCTGGTAAACATTAATATTACTCATGTCCAAAGGTGACTTGGCAGTCAGTGAAAGGCCACAATCACAAGTACACTGTCAAGTCACTTCAAGTTTTATTATGGCTCTGATTCAAGAACCGCTGTGGCCAGAAGCTCACACTCTGGCTGCTCCACAGAATCACTGATGGAGTTTAATGGCCACCTGTTTATCATCGGCAGTTATTTGTATACATCACTTTAAATGTTCATATTGCAGTCAGGATTATCTGAGACAATCAAGCATGTAGAACAGTAAGCCATCCACTGAGCTGTGCTTTAAGGAGAGAGTGGTCTTTAGAGTGCTGAAAGGAGGGAGTTATCATTGTGCTGGTGTTAATTAATTTTAGGTGCCTGGCCCATCCTTCTGAGAGGAGGTGCTTAATTGCATTAAGAGCAGTAAACTGAGACATCTGCATTACATCAGGCATCTTTGACTCAGCGTGGCCTTGGAAGTCTGAAAATGCCATTGTGTGTGTCTGTGTGTGTCTCTGTGTGTGTACAGTATGTGTCACATATCTTTTGTGATTAACCTACCTCATACAAAGTAATTAATCATCCATTTTTACATTTGCTTATTTTACATGGTTTATACTTTCTCAAAGAAATTCATCTTGAAAGTCAGATTGTTGCCATATAGGGATCAGATTTTTCATATTTCATATATTTTATATTTTGGGGGGCCTTTTGCCTTTACTTAGACAGAACAGATAGAAGAGTGACAGGAAGCGAGTGGGTAGGTGTGGGAGTGGGTGGGATCGGGTAACAGCTGCGTGTCGAACCTGAACCTAAACCCGTGGGCACTTGGACCCAAATGTGGTATGGACGCTGCCGCTCCTTGTGCCACAGGATCCCCCTCAAAACAATTCTGTTTCACTTTCAGTAAGGTTTTCCCCAAGTCAAATATTCCAAGGAAGCTGGGGTAATATGTGAAACCAAAGTCATTTGTTAATCATTAAATGATTAACAAATTACTTTTTCCAAATTTTAAACAAATAAAAAACAAAAGTGCAGTCCTTGCAATACTGTTGTATTGTAAAAGAAGTGTGCTATTCCCTACATTAAGTGGAGTGACAGAGAATGATATCATGGCGTATGTTTTCTGTCAGCCCATGGCTCGTCTGTCTGCTCCGCCAGGCTGGCATCTGGCAGGCAAGGAAGAGGGCCTCTCGCTGTGCGTGTAATCTTTCACAACTTGGAAGCTTGCCTGCTCTAGATAATCCTGCCTTGGGTTCCACACCAAGAAACACCTGTTTGTGCCGTACTTCCACTTCAAATGTGCTGCTTTAATTTTTTGTGTTTTTATATATTACGAATCAGGCAGAAAAGTGGCTGGTTTGAAGGAGAAGAAGCTTACACTCAATAGGCTCCCCACTCTCCATCTGGTATCAAATTACACTCGGTGCATAAGTCATTCAACTCAGCAGAGTGGGGGCTCTCTGGCTCTCTGGCTCTCCACGTCACCTCTCAGAAGGAAAATATTTAAATGGGCTCTAATCCCCCATATAAAAAAACTCCTGGCACATTGTCTGTGTTCTGGATTCGGGGAGGGTTTTTTGTGGCGACACTATCAGGTGAGTGGCCATCACTGATTCCCCGGAGTCAGCTGACTGGTCTGAACTAGGAGGATGTCCGGGCCATTGCTCGTGCGTGACCTTGCCGCCTTCGCTATCTGATCCCAGTTCTGTCCCTCTGGGCAGTGGCGTATACTGCCCTACAGCTGGCCCTGTCAATAACTCGCATTGACGCTGGGTAATGCCAACATTGCATTCACACACTATACCACCCGACCCCACCACCCCCGTGGCCCACTTATGACAGGACATCTGTCTCCACAGCCCCCACTCCACACTCTGGACAAGGTTTCAATTCAAGTTCCCTAGTTAAATAAAGAAGTCCCAGCATATTAGCACTAGGTTTAAGTATACACGTAATGTACATATTAATATATGAATTGTATGAAATGGATATCTTGTGTGACTGTCTTGTCAGTCTTCACTGTTAAAAACCCTGGTCAATAAAAAGAATACATATATGATCTTGTCAGTGTCGAAACCTGATGGTTTTGTCAAGGCAGAGGAAGCTTCAGTAACATGTCTGATGTCGCAGCTCTCAGCGGCGAATGTTTCCATGTGGTCATGTGATCCTCTCAGCTGCTGTCATGGTGAGGGTGATGAGGCGTTGAGTCATCTGGGCTGAGTGGCGTTGCAGACCGTGCCTGTGAGCTAAAGACATAAGCATGACTGCAGTGGGTGGCAGTTTGAAAAGACTTTCTCTAGTGCCCTTGTTTGATGTCGCCAAGCCTCCACATTCAATCCTCACGGGAGGAATATTAATGCCGCTGACACAAACCATAATTCTTATACTTATGACCTGTAATGCATTCTGTACATTTCAAAGTGCTTGTATTTATAAACACTCAACTCCCTTCCAGATACCCTCCCTCCCCCTCAGAAAATGTCTAATAATGACTGGATATCTGTTAGATTATTGGAGGGCTACTGATTTTTGGAACAGAACTTTTTTTCTGTTTTGTACTTCTTTCCAGTTTCCACCATCAATGTCTGCTCACTCACTCACTCACACACACACACACACATACACATACACATACACACACTTGCAGCTGCATCCCAGAAGCTTTTAAAAGATTATAGTGGAGAGCTGTGCGCAAGTCAGAGTGTGTGGAGAAAGCGGATAAGGATATCGAGGCTTTGGTGGTCGTGCTGGTGCGGAGTGGATTATATCCCAGACTCCGAGTCAGCCCTGTTGATTATCCTATTATACACCACAGGATGGGGAGATGCTGTCAGGATCAACGGAAGCATCATCTCCAACAGCTCTTCCTGTTTGTATGGGTGTGTGCATGGCTGTCATCAGCGCTGATGCATCACATGGTTGTGGTGATAACCACAGCCACAGCTATTATGATATTTGTACACAGATGTAACCTAAGCTCCCCAGATAAATCAGAATGCATACCCAGATGTGCATTTACTATAGTCACACAACCTGTCATCGAGAATGCATGCATCGCATCAGGAAACATCTCGCTACTTCATTTTATGTCTGACAAATGGCCCAAATGACATCAGACACATTTTAGGAACAGCCCCAGGGTTTGCTTTGCCATTATCTCTCAACAACAACAACAAGTTGTTTAGAGAAAACAAAACTCTTGATGCTTTTGTGCATTGCTGGATTTCCTGCGCTTTTCTCTGGGCCCATTAGGAGCTCGGCTCTCCAGCGTTGTGTAAGGGCTGATTCATCCAGTGGAGCGTGGGGCTGCAGCCGCTCTCTGACCGCCTCCCGTTTAACGGAGCAGAGCGGGGAGACGCCGAGCTGTGCCGCCCGCCACACGCCA
The DNA here is from genome assembly GCF_017589495.1 of Alosa alosa. NCBI lineage: Eukaryota > Metazoa > Chordata > Actinopteri > Clupeiformes > Clupeidae > Alosa > Alosa alosa. The sequence goes on from NC_063202.1 coordinate 27,913,529, forward strand.
GGGCTGATGGAGAACTCTGGAGGAGCTGCCACTAATTTGGACCCTCAAATTCACATGCACACCTAATGAGACAAAGGATGCAGCGCAATTAAACCGTTGTGTCACTTCATTTGCGGCTATTTCGAGGTGTAGGGGTGTGCGTGCGTGCGTGCGTGCGCACGCAGTCAGTAGCATATAAGTCTGCTGTTCACATGGTTTATGTGTATAGGTGTAGGTAGTGTTAATGGGTTTTTGATCTGCTCCCTCAAGGACCCTCAAACCATTCTTTCGCCGCTTGCATATGATTTGAAGGAAGGATGCCTTTGTGATGAAGCAGGCATGCATAAAGAACTTTAACTAGAAAAGCATTTCCTGAAGGAAATACAGTGCATGAAAATGCAAAAAATATTATGTAAAATATCATACAGAGTAAAAACAAACTATATTGGTTGCTAGGTAGATGAGGTTTAGTATAGTTGGAATGACTGACCAGTTAAATAGGTGGATAGTTTAAAAGGTTAAATTATTTGCTAGGTAGATGAGGTTTAATAGTTGGAATGACTGAACTAGGTGGATGAGGTTTAATATAACCTGGCCACCTGGCCTAGGATTCTAATTGCTTAACGGCAGCCTTAATAGAGCCATATTGTATGCTTAAAGCCTGAGACAGAGTCTATTGTTTAAAAAATGTAGATAGTGTAATGGATGTTGATAGACAGAAAGTTGAATGGATGTTGATAGGCAGATTGTTTAATGGATGTTGATGGATAGTTTAATGGGTGGATAAGTGAATGGTTTGAAGAGGATGAATGGATAGAAAGTTGGATGAAATGTGACTTATCCTTGTAGAATGGAGAGACACAGAGAGAGTTGGCCGAGTTCAGCAGAAAGCAGTTGATACAGGTGCAATCAGTTGAACTGATTCTTTGATGGGGCCTAGATGAGCAGCTGGAAGTTAATACAGGTGCAAATCAAGTTAATTAGTCCATTGATGTCATCAGCCTAATGTTAAGTCTATGGGGAAATTGAGTAGTTTTTAATAAATAGTTTAAAAAGTATAAAAGTTACAAAGATGAAAAATACAAAGCCTACATGTCCTAAGTAAGACCTACGTAACAGTTTGAATGAAGTTTCTATGTTAAATGGTTGAAGCTGCATTAGCTACGTTAAAAGAAGAATAAGAAGACTAAAGAACAATATAGTGCATTTTCCTGCACTATAATAACTAGATGTACCGCATAGCGGTACAAAATATGACCGCCGCTCAGTCCTGTACATCCGTTCCGCGAAAATAAATCACACTTCAATTTGTCTCCATGTTTCACTCCATCCCCCACTCTTGAAACTTTTGTGTATGCTTGTTTGGCATGCCTGAGTGTGTGTGTGCGGCTGCACAGAAAGTAGCCTACTGGTGCTGAAAAGGTGAATAGATTGTAGAATAGCCAAAGAAGATGTAGCATTGTTATAAAACCTTTAAAATCTCTAAACAATCACAAGTAGGGCAGTTCATCACAGTTCATCCATTGCAACTGGATTGATGAAAGGTCACTTACACCTGTAGGCTATTGTATTTGGGAAAAGCAAAAGGTATCAGCATAATGTTATTTATTTATTTATTTATTTATTTATTTATTTATTTATTTATTGTTTCATTTATTTATAAACAAAAACATCTCTGTCAGTTCCATGCCGTTTTCAACAGCTATCAAAAACAAAGGTCAGGATTTTAGTCATCTTTAGTTCATGTAATACTTTATTGTCAATGCACAAATTAAGTAACAGTAGTCTGAAACGTTATTGTTAATGCACAAATTAAGTAACAGTAGTCTGAAACCAAATGCTGTTTTACATCTAACCAGTGGTGCAAATAACTGACATGTCCAAATGGGCCTTGATGAAATGCGTCGCTAGACTGTTCATACACATTTTAACGGGCCAATCTTGAAGAGCTGTTGTCCGTTATTGTTCGTGCAAATATAGGCCGATTTCATGTTCTCTTGCATTGTGTAACTGAGGTCCATGGCTAGTCTGGCTTTCACCAGACCAAGCTCAATCTTTTAAGAAATCAAAAAATAAATAACGGGCAGATCAGGCTGGGTTCACCCAGCCTAGTCCATAGGCACCCGATATTGTTTAATTTTCCGATTGAGATATCCACGCTCTGGCTATTCTAAAATGCAAAAATGCATCAGGGAGTTATGACAAAACTGTAACTAACAAACTAGTTCCTAATAGAAAGCTGTTAGCTTCCCTAAGCTACAGGTAGGCTTATAAGGTAGGCCTATTTACAACATAAATTGTCAATAGGCTATGCTGGCGACACAAATAAAATCTCCTTTGAAAACCAATGGCTTACGCCCTTACAGTATCAAAGCGGACTTAAACTGCCATATCGTGGCGAAAAGTTGTAATACAATTCACGCAGCTCCATGAGTCAAGGAAAGCGCGAATGAAGTAGCCACTTCTAAATGGGACCCACTACACAGTACTTAAGGTGTGTTGCTAAAAGCAGCCATAATGAAATGAAGGTGTCATTGTTTGGATACTTCACACACACGTGCTTTTTAATTTCACAGACTACAACTACCAAGCTGGAATCAAAGCACATCGATTCCCCTCTCACACCCTGCACGCACTTAAAAAAAAACAAAATAAACAGGCGCCTCAGTCTCACGCATGTATAGGCAAAACTGTATCAGACCGGTGTAACGTTGGTAAATCTTCCATTGCACAGAATGATTTTGTAGCACGTGCAATAAATGACAGTCGAAAAGATACAAACAGTGCTGCTATCAATTTGCTTGGTATAACCGCATTTATAGTTTTCTACAAATGCAATCAATCAAATGGGCCTCCATCACTCAACCAACGCTTAACGGTAACATTACCTAGGTCCTTATTGATATTACAAGATTAACGCATTGCCTGCAGTAAAACCAAGCATGTCCGATAAACATCCTCAGATTTATTTCGCTTCAAGAAGAAATGGGAATTACATTTCATGTGAACATCATCCCATCCTTATTAGGCGTTCTCTGCGGTAAACTACAGTCCTTGTAGGAAGCGCCCATTGTTTTTCCAACCCACTTTTAACTTCCAACAAAATTACGCCTCACTGCAACGATCGCCATCTAGTGGACAAACGACTACTTATCGCCAATACTGGAAATGCAGCCATGATGATGATGATGATGATGATGAATATTTATTTTGGCTTTCTTTTAATCCTACTGAATTTGTAATTATGTATCGGCCGTTCTAATACCGATAGTATGTGGGTGCCTATGTGTGTGCATGTGTATTTGTGTGCACCGCCATCTACAGGCCAATGAGTGTACAGTCACTAAATGTACACATAACCTAATTTTTTTAGACCCCCATGGATGAAATTCTACGAAACTTGGCATACCCCCAGAGAATGCCAGGTCAATCATACACATACAATTTGGTGCAGTTCTGAACATCTTAACTGAAGATCGGGGCGATTAAAGCAGAATAATATTGCATTTTCATTTTTTCCCGGGGGGTGCAAATCACAAATGAGTGATTATGGGCCAGATTGACATGGGCCCTTGGGACCAACATACCATAAAAGATTCTTTATCCTCAGTGCCACGGTATAGGTAGTTATTTAGGAAAAACTGCTTTTTTTTTTGCAGTTTGGGGGGCCCAGCACGAGGGGGGGGGGGGGACGAACAAAATTTTTCCGTAAAAGTCTAGTGGGGCTACATACCCACCAAATTTCATGTGCCCCGGTGGTTCGGTGTTCCGGGTATCGTTGACCAAAAATTCAGGAAGTAGATGACTGGGGGGTGGGGGCTTTGACAATCCCTATATGACCGCTTCGCTAGCGGTGGTCATAATAAGAAGAAGCCTAGGAAGAACAGTACAGTGCATTTTCATGCACTGTAATAACAAACACTTAGAAATCCTGAACTAGTTTAATGATTATCATGGCAGTTGTATAATTTTTTTCACTCCATTTCTAATATAAACTCTACAAGATATTATTCAATTTAATCATCTTCTGCTCACAAAGGTAAAAACTCTACTGTATGTTCAAAGAGAGACATTCTAAGCTTAATATTTTTAATCTATGGATTGTTGAGATTTGTAGTTATATGTATTGTATGTATATGTCATATAAGCCATAGTAAACATTTTATCAGAGCTGCTATGTCATGTCTGTTTATTCTTAATCTAAATGAATATTTGAGATTAAACAGCTCCTGTAAGATTCTGCCGAGATGTAATTTTAGACTCTGAAGCGCGGTCTAGGAGAAACGCGCAAGATTAGTCTGTTTTTAATCAGAAGCTTGATGGTCAGAGCCGCTGTCCTCTGTGCTCTTAAATGAATAGATAGATAAAATAGACCAGACAGGAGATGGATTTATGAGCACACAATTCAGCCCTCGGTCTGCTCCAGTCATACCCTACTCTGGTACATATTAGATTATTTCATTATTGCTAATTATGGTAATTAAACCCAATATGGAAAACAAATAGCTATTACTAGTATTTTGTGGATTTCTGGTCCCTTTTACAAGGAAATGAGGTAGTCATTTGCTTTCTTATACAGTCCCATTGAGGACAGCATTAACGTGCACTGGTGTGGTGGGGAAAGGTTTTGCCAGTGAAATAGCGTATTGTTGAAGTGAAGCCCTAATGACAGAGATGTCTGAGAATGGAGCCAGCCTCTGCACTGGCCTGATTCCTCACTTCCTGTGAGCAGAGTCATGATTAGGCAGTAGCCTAGCTGGGGAGTCTGCTGCTTTAAATTACTGAGGAGAAATCGCATTTGACAGACATTAACGGGTGGCCTCTTGTCTCCTGTTCAGTCACGGTTACGATGGAGTGGGTCGGGGGAAGGGGGGACTTGAGGGTGGTGGTGGTGGTGGTGGTCATGGCTTAGGTCAGTGTTCAGCTCGGTCTAGACGGATCAGACAAACACAGGGCTGTAGGGCACAAAAGCAGATTGTTCCCTGGTCAGATGAATGTGTGTTCAGCTCAGGGCCACAGCTGAGCCAGTCTGCCTGTGTCATCATCACTGCACCATCACATACTTCTCTAGGTGATGGATGACGGAGGTTGGGCCCAACCTGTTAGACCAGCCGTCCTTCAAAGGCTGTAAATGTGCCCCTATAGGGTGAAGCACAGAGGATAAGAGTCCTCTAGCATTCTTGGAATACCTAATGTTTGGTAAAAACAGAAGTTCAAAGCATAAAGTGCACTTTCCTTTTACAACTTTTTCTTTTGAAATATATAGGTTCTCAATCACTTTACTTGCTTTTCCTGCACACTTGCATTGCTATCTTCTGTGCATCTAAAACCATTATGGCTTTGGGCTCAGAATGTATAAAGGTTTTTTTTTTTGATCAGGTCAAACCTGAGCAGTATTTAGGCTCTTGATTTGTAATTGTATTCAAAAATGTTTTGTAGAGTGTTTGGTAGACCTGCTGCTATTACTCTAGACAGAGCTATGAAGTCATTATGTGAATACATTATGAGCTGTTTTATCATGACATAACTCTTCAGGACTATCCCCATTAGTTTAGTTAAACTGACTCTTTTTTTGCCCTCTTCAACAGGTGATAATTAATAGCACAATCACACCCAACATGACCTTCACTAAGACCTCCCAGAAGTTTGGCCAGTGGGCGGACAGCAGGGCTAACACCGTGTTTGGACTGGGATTCGCATCAGAACAGCAACTCACAAAGGTCAGTCAAGGTCCCAAGGCCAGTGATCTAATGCATCAGGGGTCCAATTACTCTGAAGAATTTAAATGCTCTACTTACCAAGCTCATTGTGCTGTCAGTATAAATGAAAAATTGTTTGAATGAGGAACTATTCTTTTATTTATTTTTTGTCAACAGTTTGCAGAGAAATTTCAGGAGGTAAAAGAGGCTGCAAAACTTGCCAGAGACAAGTCTCAGGAAAAGATGGAGACCTCCAGTAACCATTCCCAGGTCAGTCTCTGCAGATGGCAAGACTACCAGATTACACTGAGGCCTTCATTCCCCCATCTGCCCTGATGTGTGGTGTGCAATCTCATATCTAGTGTTGTGTAATAGAGCACGCTTCTCATTATATGTAACAAATGAATGGATTTTTCCCAAGCACAGTGTGATTCAGAGAAAATGTAATTAAAGCATTGATGGACCCTTTAGCTACTTTATATACACACACACACACACACACACACACACACACACACACACACACACTCTCACACACACACCAAGTGTCCTAAGTGTATACCATGCCAGCGAAAATTGGCTCCAATTCTCACCATGACATAACAGCTCTGATGTGCCATGTGTATCCAGTTTGTGAGCCCAGGCATGACCAAGGTTACGGAGGAGTTAGTGATTAATGGTGCTGCTCAGCTAACCAAAGGTGAAGGGTCACTCCTCGTACACCAGGAGCTGGTATGCAAATTAATCTCCCAAACCTGAAAACAGCTATGTGTAAATAAGACTAATTTGTCAGTCTTGGTACGAGACCAATGCAATCTTGTCTCTAGGCTATTGCCCAATTGACAAGTTGACTTCAGGGTTGATGTGCTCTGATTAGATTCCAGTGTAGCTTGGATATTAGAGACATTTTGTCTGATATTTTCCAGCTCCTGCAGAAATAAAGAAATAATCTCAGCATAGACAGACGTCTCAGAAGTTGGTCTCTTTTTCATCAGCGTTTGTAGCCTACATCTTGTAACAACTGAAAGGTGTATTTGCCTTTTATTATTTAACAGCTGTGTCAAATCTGGGGATTTATATTAGTCACACACGGTTATATTGCTACATGAGGGAGGATACCTCAACCTTGGAAACAGACATGGCATTGACACAAGTATGACATTAAGATTTTTAGTCAATGAGCCACATTTTGACTACATTGGACAGCAAAGTGTGCTTTATACAACATATATCAATTCAATTCAATTCAGTTTATTTGCCAGACTCATGTCCAAAAGCTACACAAGACAGAACAGATAAAGACAAACAAAAAAAAAAACAAGCAGACAAACAAGAAGAAAAACAAATACAACAATTCAAATACATACAGACATTTCAGCCAATGCACTCTCAGACTGGGTGTGTACCTGGAGCAGCCAATGCACTCTCAGACTGGGTGTGTACCTGGAGCAGCTCACAGATGGATTTGAGAGTGCCACCATGATACTGTTGGTGGACTCATCCAGACGTTGCATGAACTTAAACATCAAATTTCTTAAAAGTGCTTTCAGTGTGCTTACTCCTGCAGATACCAACATCTGACTAGCACTCCCTCCTCTGGGAACCTTGAGTAAAATTCGCATTGCATCATTGTAGGCAACTTGTAACTTCTGCATGCTGGATTTTTTGTAAGAAGACCGATGGGCAGTATAGAGTGGTGTGCAGTAAGCTTTGAACGGAGCCACTTTAACTTGACTGGAACAGTAGTTAAACTTACGTGCTATGGTGTTTGCCTGTGCATATAACTTACAACACTGTCTGTATATGTCATCATCATCATCATTCATATCATCTGTAATAAAATTACCAAGGTATTTAATCTTTTTGCAGACCTCAAGACAATTATTGTCTAGTTTGAACACAGGGAAATTAAGCCATTTATCCTGTTTCGTTCTGCATATTAAAACGGCACTTTTGCTGGAATTATATTTTATGTCAAATTCCACACCATAGTCAGAGCATATATTAAGAAGCTCCTGCTGCCCAGCACTACTTGGACTAACAGTTACAAGGTCATCTGCATACATAAGATGACTCACCAGCATGCCACCAATCATACAGCCAGTGTTGCAACCATTCAGTCTCCTAGACAGTTCATCCATATATAAATTAAATAAGACAGGGGACAAAATTCCTCCCTGCCTGACACCATTTGACACTCTAAAGGGGGCAGATATGACCCCCTCCCATTTGATGTACATCTGCTGGTGGGCATACCAATAGGCAATAACCCTCACAATATACCCAGGCACTCCCCCTTGCTTTAGCTTAATAAAGAGCTGTTTGTGATTCACTCGATCAAACGCTTTAGAGGCATCAATAAAACACATTAGAACAGTGGAATTTTTAGCCTTATACAAATTCACAATTTCCTTAAGAGCATAAATACACATGTCTGTGCCATGTTTTGGCTTGAATCCAAACTGATTATCCAGGGAAGAGATATACCCACTCACTCTGTTAAGGAGGATTCTTTCCATTACTTTGGATAAGATACTGGCCAATGCTATAGGTCTATAATTATCCAGGCAACCAACTTTTCCAGCTTTGTCCTTGATAACTGGGACAAGCAGAATAGATAGCATTGAATCTGGTAGTATGCCATGGATCATCAAACCAGTAAAGTTGATTGCTAGGAGGGGAGCAAGCCTGAGACTGGCATTTTTCAGATGCTCTGCAGTTATTGAGTCCATACCACATGCTTTGTTCGGTAATTTCCATATGGCATCAGATACCTCATGTGTCAGTATACTTATTGATTCATCACTGATAGCAGAGTCCTCCACATATGGATCATGTTTTAAACAGTTAAAGATGGAGCTATAGTTCTGTCTCCATAGCTCAGCAACAGTATCTTCTCCAGAGACTCCTTCAACAGTACAAGGAAGGGAAGATTTACAGTTATTGAGGGACCTCACCTCCTTCCAAAAGTCAGTGATATTGTTGCTCATCAATTTACTGGCCATAGAGTCAGCACTCATGGCTTGCTCATTTCTAGATATTAAACGAACAGCATACTTATATCTGGCATTGGAAAGTTGTTTTATTCTCAAGCTCAGGGCCTTGCCTAGGTCTCCCAGCCAGGGCCCAAAGCTTGTAAGCTTCCCGAGCTTCAGTATGATATGGAGCCACATGCTCATTCCATCCTGGTCTAATATTATAGGCCCTGTTTCTCCTGTGTTTTTGAAGAGGTTTGCCACCCTCAAACAGGGCAGCCACAACATTATCATACATGGCACATAGGTTACTCTTGTGTTCCTCAATCTGACAGTTAACATCCTTACACAGAATATCTTCTCTGGGCAGATAAACATTACTCAGATACTGGTCTGTGTTAGTATAATAAGCCAATAAATCCTCTTCAGAAAAAGTTGACCAGTCTAATTTAGTACACACATTGCCATTGATAGCATTGTTGTTGCTGGCTGTAGATGGTAATTCTTCAATGTTAATTGTGAGGGCCAAAGGTATATGGTCTGTTAGTGTGACCCATTACTTAATACCCATATTCTCTATGGCTGCATGTCCATCAGCTGTACTAAAACAATAGTTAAGCCATGATGTTTAGTGCCAGGCTTCACTTATGTATGTATAACTGTCTGCAGGCAACAGTACTCTACTTGATAGAGTGATGTTATTATCTTCACTAAAGCAGGTCAGACGCTTAGCAAATAGTGAGTTGATGTCAGCATTTATATCCCCAACAACATATACACTGCAGATGCTATTGTCTTGGATAAAAGCATTAATAAAAGCCAGTCTATTGAGATATTCAAACTCATTCTCACTAGACTCAAATGGAGTATAAACAATTTAAAATGACAAATTTATTACATTTATGAGAATATTGTATACCAATACACCAGTCAACATCAAGCCTGATCGGCTTTATCACAGCATCAATCTTTTTGTCCCAGAGCACAGCCACCCCGCCTGGGATTCTGCCTCTGACTATAGCCTTGCTAAGATCAGTCGTTGACTCTCCCACTCCAAGAAAGTTTTCATTAAGAGTGTTCTCTAGATCTTGTTTAGCAATAAAAGTATCTTGCAAACATAAAATGTCACATTCTGCGAGCAAACTGTCCACCACAGAACGTCGAGCTTTATCCCCTGCACTCTGACCCAGACGCAGGCCACAGCAGTTGTAGGACAGTACACGAATTGACATTTTCATGCCGACGGGTTGACACCAGAGGGCCCATTTGCCTCTCTTTTCGGACGGCGCACAACGTAATCCAACAACACTGGCTTTGCGTGGCTCATAATAACGCCTTATTAGAGCTCCTTCAGGCCAGTATGTGAATTGTAAATATTTATCAAATATTTATGAATCTTAGTTTGGTTGTATGTATCTAGTACATATTTCAAACCTGTACAACCTATGAGACCAGTTGTGATGTATTTGGCAGTGAAATGCCACCTGTGCTATTTTAGCACCCAGAAAACACTCTTCTAGTGGTCTAACCTACTTCTGCCCAGTCTGGGCCCTCACAATGAATGTCCTCCAAATGCTCATGCCAAAGAAATGAGAACCATGGGTCTCCTGAATGTTTGAGTAAAGGCAACATTCTCAAGTATTCTCTGAGGAGGTTTGGAGGGGAGGAAGTGTAGAATAGTGGTACCATAATCCCATTCTTTCGTATCCCCTCTCTCTGTGTCTCTCTCTCTCTCTCTCTGTCTCTGTATCTCTCTCTCTTTCTCTCTGTCTTTGTATCTGTCTCTCTCTCTCTCTCTGTCTCTCTCTCTCTGTCTCTGTATCTGTCTCTCTCTCTCTCTCTCTGTCTCTCTCTCTCTCTCTCTGTCTCTGTATCTGTCTCTCTCTGTGTCTCTCTCTCTCTCTCTCTGTCTCTGTATCTCTCTCTCTTTCTCTCTGTCTTTGTATCTGTCTCTCTCTCTCTCTCTCTCTCTCTCTCTCTCTCTGTCTCTGTATCTGTCTCTCTCTCTCTCTCTCTCTCTCTCTCTCTCTCTCTCTCTGTCTCTGTATCTGTCTCTCTCTCTCTCTCTCTCTCTCTCTCTCTCTCTCTCTCTCTCTCTCTCTCTGATGTGATGAGATGGAGGATATTTTTGCATTCTTGTCACCACCTCTCTCTCTGCTCTGACAGGAGTCTGGTCGGGAGACTCCCTCATCCACACAGGCTTCCAGTGTCAACGGCACCGACGACGAGAAGATCTCTCATGGGGGCCCGGAGACGGCACTACTCCAAAGCGAGAACGACCGACTAAAGACTGCCGTGGAGCAAAGGTACGCCAGACATGGCGGTTTTGTCACAGTTCCCCATGGTGTCCGAGGTGACCACTGAGTCGTTGTTGTTTTTTTTCATCTTCTGTGGTGGCCTTCTGTAGGCTTGCTGTAGCCAGGCCATCAACACCTTGACAAAGACGTGCTATTCAGCTCCATGGGCAACCCTCCACAGGGAGCTCAGACATGTCTGTTTACCTCCCTGGTCCATGCGCAGTTCCTCTAGTCACCATGTCCTTTGAGAAAAAAATAAATGTGTGTGTCTGTGTGTGTGTAGAGGGGGGGGGACTGGATACGATAGAATGTCTTGTATGCCAGACACTGCTAGAAGTATGTCTGAAGTAGCCAATCCATGTCTCATATTCATGTTGTTGTTTCACTGTCTTTCAGTAATACTAATGCCAAGAAGTGGGAGACTGAACTACAGACCTTGAAGGAGAGCAATGCCCGTCTGGTTGACTCACTGCAAGAGTCCAATACTAATATTGAGACGTGGAAAAAACAACTGGCCACCTGCAAGGAAGAAGGTGATCAGCTCAGGAGCAAGGTAGCGTATGGTAACTGGACATGGCCAGTTAGCACCACAGTAGCTGTGTCACGGACAAAAGGAAAGTTGAAAAGCCGTTAACTTTAAAGTTTAGAACTTTTCTTAACCCAGTTAAACTCTGTATCCACTATATGTGTGTGTGCCTGTGTGCTTATGTACTATGATGTTGTCACATGAGGGTTACTCAGCGTTTGTCCTTGTAGTTGGAAAACACATGGACAACACAAGCAGTCTTGTGACTCAGACTGTAGAGGACAGTTTTCTGCATTGAGCAATATTGTTTGGGGGTTGTTGGCTGTGATTAACGTGCTGAACGGCCATCTGCTCCCAGATCACAGAGCTGGAGGCCCAGTGTAAGGAGGCCAACCAGGAGAAGGAGAGGAATGCCCAGCTCGCACTCCGAGTACAGGAGCTGGAGGCCGAGCTGCAGGACAAAGAACAGGTGAGATCACACCCAGCACACACACACACACACACACACACACACACACACACACACACCCTCACACACACGCCCTCAAACACACACACACACACACACGCCCTCAAACCCTGCTGATGGACACACTAGTTCACTGGCTGGTCAACAGGAAGCTGGCCTCATTTCCACCAGTCATGCCTAACCCCAGTCAGTCTCCAGTGACACTGTCGTCACCTGCCGACACCTGACAGCCTGTGCTGAGCTGCACCCTGAGCTATGCGTCAGGGTGGAATTAGCCCTGCTGGCGGCCAGGTCAGACTGACTAGCCACAACTGGCTCCTCCTCCCTCCCCCAGCAGCAGGTTCACCCAGGGAGCAGTAGGGCGGCCCAGGCCCGAGAGGGACCAGGGGCCAGCGGGGAGGTGCAGCCAGCGGCCTCATATGTCCCCCCAGGGCCCCACAGCAGTGTTTACTTACCATGAGGAAATGATACGCGCCGCTCAACTTGTTGCCTTTGAAGGCAGAGTGTGTCTGATTAGCTGATTTCCTTTGCTGAGCATTGAAAAAACACTTTGCTTGACACAATAATAGTGTTTTCATTTTTTCGGTGTTATTATTATTTTGTACAAATTGCCCTTGCAAAGCTATTATGGGCTGTGCTTCTCAAAAAGGTGATGTGAGACATGTTTACTCGGTGAGAGGATCACAGGGATTTTAAAATACACACACAGCCAACTCTGCTTCTCTGGATCAGCGTGTGCTCATGTTTAGTGTCAGTAATGGAGGGAAGACAAAGAGAGTGTGTGGAGTGAAGAGTTTCCACTGCCATCAGTGGTCCCATATCGGCTCGGTGCTCCTCCCACACCATCCCAGGCTGGGGGACGCGGGGGGATATTCAGGTCTCGCAGCACTGCCGCGCCTGCTAGCTGTAATTAAGCCTGAGAACATTGCGGAAGGGCCAAATCCTGACCTGTGCTTGTTAATGGCTAACCGCTCTCCTGCCTGCAGACAAGTATTTCATTAGCATTGACGTTTGCGCTCGGCGCTGTTGTCTTTTTCCTGCCTCCCCTCCCCTCCCCGCTGGCGTGTCAGCGAAGGTCCCCCCTGCGGGGGCCGGCAGGCGGCTAATGTGGCATTCAGCGCTGGAGGATCAGATGGAGGCAGCTGCAGCCTGCCTGACGCACAGCTTGGGTCCTGACACACACCCCTCTCCACTGCACCAGCAGAGCCCAGCCTTAGTGAAAAGAGGATTTAGACCAACATCCAAAGTAGTGGGGCTGCCTTTTGAAAATGTGTGAGGAAGACGGTGCCCATAATGTGAAGCCCCCTTTGATGTTCCTGGAAGACATTTTAGTCAAAGCGGGGCCATGTTTTTACCAGCCAGTGTTGACAGCCATGTTGCCCTGGGCTTTGAGTGACAGCGTCTCTGTGAATGCATGTCAGCGTCGGCCCCTGGGCCGGGTGGCAGCGGCTGGGCCGTCTCCTCCGCGGCTCCCCCACAGTGGGTTGCCCCCATGCGCCTGCCTCGCATGAAAGTTTCATGGCGCCGTGTCACGCAGTCACAGTGAGTGACGTGCGGTTAAATGTGCGCTGCCTCCACCCGCCGGCATGCTGTGTGTAAGCACTAGACTTCTCCAGCCTCTCTTTGTCATGACTGCATGAAAATTTGATGGTTCATTTTTTTATTGGTGCTCACACTCCTCCGTGCCCCCTGCACACACAGCCCCACAGTTATTTATTTAATCTCATGTCATGTCTTCCATGCTGGAAATTCTCCAGATCTATTTCTTGGAGTCCCTGAAGTGGAGCTAGCATGATGCTGGGCGTTGACGTGTGTGTGTGTGTGTCTGTGTCTGTGTCTGTGTCTGTGTGTGTGTGTGTGTGTGTCTGTGTCTTTCTTTCAGGAGCTGGAGAACCTGCGAAAGCAAGCCGAGATTATCCCACAGCTCATGGCTGAATGTGAGAGCATCACTGGAAAATTACAGGTACACATCATCGAGCGTGTTATATGGTCGTAATGTGTTCTGTTGCACAATGGACATGATGAGGCGAGTGGCATGCGTGACGTTTAAGGGAATCACTTCAGGCATATTGCATAAAGAAACCACAGTCCTCTAGCAGCATGCCATGATGATGATTGTGTTCTGGGTGGTGAATGACGTTCTTTTCTTTTTGGTACATTGCAAACTGGTTCCACAAGCCAGAGAGTTTAGCGCCACTTTGGCCATGGTGATGGTTCATTCTTGAACACCTAAGTACTTAATGACATCTTTGTGTCTGTTTCTATTTACACACTATTAGGTGATGACTATTAGTGACAGCATTCCAGATAGTAGCCCTGCATGCTCCCTGGCCCTACATGAGATCCTGGAGCTGGAGCGTGTGAGATGAGTGTTCCATTCGGTCATCAGGATTGTAGCACGGCAAGAGCCCCCCACCCCACCCCCACCCTTTTACCCAGAGACAGCAGGAGCACCTGTTTATGTTGCCCTCAGCACATGTTCATTTTATTCGAATGAGTGCATGTAGCACCACAGACATGTATGGAATAATTTCAGGGGCATCTTGCATTATGATAACAACGTTGTGTTATCTCACTAAATCTCTTCTACAGGAAGCACGCCTGTGATTTGGCTGTAGGCAAAAGGCTGGCTCCCAAATGTCAACGGAATCAGAATTGTGCTCATCAACAGTAACGGCTCCACTATCAGACATTTGCATGCCGTCATGGATTGTTGACATTTGTTCTACTCCACCCCCTATAGATAGTTTGTTTCCGTTTAGCTTCTAACACAAGCGTTCCCTGGTTGTCACCAAAATGTAAGCTGAATGCAGTGGCTCTTTATATACTAATTTACACAATGTAATTTTATACACTCAACATTTAACTCAACTGTAAAAACACGGTGGTATGTATGTAAAGGTTTATAACATCAGTGAAGCTCAATGCAGGGAGGGTCCTTGTTTCTGTGGAACCAGTATGATCTAAACGGCAGGCCTCAGGCCATGAGCAGCTGCACAGTGACTGAGTATCTCCACACCCTTATCACAACAGCAATCATGCCCTAGAAAAGATGCCGTCATGCAGGCACCACACACTACGCCCAGCTGAAACGCAGCAAACCTAACCACTTTAGATAGAGTCACTTGAGCCTATTTAGAAATGGGATCCTATGAGTAGGGTCAGGGGTCAGCTGTAGATATTCCGCAGGGCGCTAAACACTGCTGCCTCCGGGACCAGAATAAATGTCAAGATGGACCCTGTGACCATAATTTGACCCTATTTTTGCCGGGGAAGTGGTGTGAACTTCACTCGAGTGCTCTACATTCTGGCACAGTTGGCCAATGGTACTAATGTATGTATTATTTTTCCACTCTTTTATTTCTAGGCTGCCGAAACGGCAAATAAAGAGCTGTCTGAGAAGATGGTCGTCCTCCAAAGCGATGTTGATGAAAGCCAACAAAAGCAAGGGAACATGAAGGGCGAGCTGAAGAAGTTCATGGATGTTTTGGAGGGCAAAATCGACGAGCTGCACGAGGTCAGGCAGGGCCTGTCCAAACTGGGCCTTGACAACTAGGAAACCCGCTTTGTGCCGACGCCACTATGGGAAACACCGAAGATGGGAAGTTGTCAGCATAGATCACCACGGTACCATGTCCCAAGTGGATTCCACTTATAATGGAGAACAATCACAATAATAAATGAAAAAGTAACAGCTATAAAACAATGGCCATGAGGAAGAGGGAGAGCGCCACGACCCAGAATGCTCCTGCTGATAAGTGTGCATTGCATCTTCTGAGACGTGGCACAGTCCTGCAATGTGGCTACGATGCCATATCTTCTAGGGTTAAAGGGTGGAGGGTTTTGTCGGTCTGTCAATCTATCGGTCTGTCTGTCTGTCAGTCAGTCTGCCTGTCATGTCTTGCTGTGACATCTGTGTGCGTGTTTGCCGCAGTCCACGCTCCTAGACCAGATGTGGAGGTGCAAAGGGTTTCTCAAAGGGCTAACGGTGAGATAGAGTAGACGGCTAGCTTCATTCATGTAAGTAATAATAGATCACAATTACACTGGAGACCTCGAGTACGTATGAGGGGTGAAACCGTAACCTGTACGCGTCGGTTTCACAAATGATCTCAGGTTGTTTTGGGGGGACAGTTTGGTCATTCGATATGCACATACATGAACGGCAGTGTCACAAAAGTGCCTCAGCTTGGAGTTCCTCTAAGCTGGCAAAGCTCTCTGGAGCTTCCCAAAGCCAGAGCGTCGAGGATTAAATTAATAACCACTTTGATATTTCTATGAAAGCAGAGTCTAACAGGCTCCTGGAGTAGTTTACCTCTGTTTACGAAGGTACTAGCTCATCTAGGGAGTCATTTGTAGAGCCAGTGAGACTGGAGAGCAGTTGATGAAAGCTGAGCACATCCCATGGATGTTGTGGCACGCAGACTTGCATGAGACCTGCCTCAGTAAGATCAAACAGTGCATTAAGAAATGCAGGTGCCTGGTCGGCTAAAGTGTATGTGCATAATAATCAAGGGAGCTCTTGTTCATTCTCAGTAGAATTGGGAAAAATACAATACCTACCAGTTACCCCAAAACTATGCTAGGAAACCCATTTGTTTGAATGCTAAATTCAGAGGATTTTTGCATGTGGTGGTGCCGATTTCATCCATTTTAAGAAGAAATGTCCGTCTTTCACTTTGTAGTTTATGTAATGGATGTGCTTCCCATACTTCAATCTCTCTCTTTCTCTTTTGTATGATGGTGTGTTTGGGCTCAAGGGATGTGCTATTGCTGCTAGACTTTGGGGATTACATGGAAAGTGTACTTCTTCAACCGGAGTTGGGTCAGGTCTGTAATACAGTCCAATGCTGCAACTCAGTTTCCAAACTGTGCTGGTGCCTAAAGATTCAGTTTGACTCTTTCTAGCAGCAAACTAGCATATGAAAACAATGTCTATGTTATTGATAAGTTGAGATACACTTGTTTTTTTGTTTGGTTTTTTTTGGGTGCCGACTTTATATGGAATTATGTGTTTTCAAGGGATGGTGATGTCACATGTTCTCTGTGTCTTTTCCAAACTTAAAATGTGAAACTTGCCTTTCTAACAACAGCCACATTCTTCTGTTTGCTAGCTGTGACTGTTGGGAATGGGACAAACATCTCATTATAGACTCGCTGTTGGGAAATGTTGCTGTAAATGTTCAGTTGTAAGTCACTGTTGGAGTTCACCCCGCATGGTGTTCTCTCCAGAGTGGACTCTCCCATCCCAGGCCGGCCCTCATCTGGGTGTCATCTGGCCCAGACTCACTCAAGAGGCTGCCGCCTGGGGGACGCCACACCAAGTAAATCCACACACTGAAGAGACCTCCCAAGTGAGGGAAGGAATCCTTGCTAAATAGTATACTGAGAACACTTGACCTTTTTTCCTCCTGAGACAATTGACTCCTTTTCACTTTTTGTGATTTTCTGAACGAAGTTGTACCATATAGAGTTGATAACTGTTCAAATATAGTTTAACTACAAATGGGATGTTCATGTGTGTTTTCTTGAAAGAATCATTTGAAACCACTTCTCATGTTCATTCATATGCATCAAGCTACTGAGTAGGTATTGCAGTAACCACATTTCAGTTCATATTTACTCATACCAACAGCTTTTGTGTAATATTCTGTAATGCAAAGCATTGTGGGAGACTACCCACAGCCAGTGTGAGACTGATGCAGCACTGGCAGCTTGCGAGGGGTGGTAGGTTCAGCGTAGGTAACAGGAGAAGTGGGAGTGAAGTCAGCGCCAGTCTCCCACATCCCTCAGTGCAAACGGCTGCAGCAACCACACAGGAGGACACGTTGCCGTGGCAACTTGATCCCACACACTCCTCGTATTGATTCAGCCGTCTTTGTGAGGGGGCTAATGTAAACGGCTGGGAGTGAGGGAGTGGGAGAGCTGGAAGTGTGAGTGCGTGCCTAATCCTGGCACGTGACGCTCAAAAGTGATGTCTTCTTCTGTGCACAGCCACCACCTGGTCCCTGTGATGGCCAATAAAAACAGCATGAGGAGAATGATGAGTACCAATAAACTTTAGAGAGACTGACACCCACACACAGGTGTAGCTACTTCTCCAATAGAAAAGGCTGAACCGTTTCCTGCAGTAAAATGCCTCCTATGGTCTAAACTATCATTTCACAGAACAATGAAGAGTTTGCTATTTTGTCATCTTCATTTTTTTATGTCGTCTTTTGTCACTGGTGTTTGTGCCGTCTTTTGTCACTAGACGTAGGCTACACCAGTGACTTATCTCCCTGTCTGCTGTAGTATCTCAGTCCGCAGTGTGATCGGCGATGAGTGGGCGAGTTGGGGGAAACATAATTAAGAGTGTTGCTGCGATATAACCGTAGGCTACCACTCTGGAGCCATCCTGTTGCCATAGTAACACCATTTGCCAGGAACCGGCGCTGCCCTGGCGGTTTTTCCTGGTGCCTGCGGTGTTCTCCTCCCCAGGTGTCCCCACCCTGTCCCCCCAGGCACCAGCATGTCACCGGCACACACCTCTGACAAAAGAAAAGTGTGCCTGCAGGCTAGAGGGAAGACACCCTCAGAAAAACATGTAGTAACCTCCTTGCAGGTCCCGTCTAGACAAAATTCATGGCTGGAGCTGAATCATCTCTAAGGTTCCAGCACGGATTTTCTCAACACCAGTTTTTTGCGTTCTTCTGTTGTGTCCCCGGCTATGTCAAATATCAAGTAGGAGTCTTTGCGTTTTGATGTTTACAGAGCTCAATCAGAAATCAGGATGAAGACATTTTTTTAATTGGCTTGCCTATAATGTGCTTAAAGAAGTCATATGGCCTTGGCGTATAAGGCTTGAAAGAGGTATCTTTCAAGACATCCCTCAGTCATATTGTAAGGACACATAAAGACCTATTGAATAGGAGCCAAGAACAGTTATGCAGCTATGCACCACCGCCACTCATCCATTTTTGACATAAAGATCCCTTTAATAGCCTAATGCAGGGAGTCCCAGCCTCAAAGAGGGAAGCACTGGAGCAACAGGCCTCTGGCACTGAGGAGGGAGGGAACTTTACTAGGACCACTAGATGGCAGCGATATTAAATGCACTCAGGCACATGGCATCTGCGTCAGATGTGACGTGTGACGTGTTTTAGAGTTCACAGGTTTTCACAGAGCTACACATTCATCATTATCAAAAACAAAATGGCACACATGCTCCTCCTCAAATAGACTGGATGATCGCGACAATCCCAGTTCTATTCTCCTGTGGGCTATACACATTTATCTAGAACTTGTTTGTAGAGGAATACATCAATAGTCTTTAAAAAAAATCACTTGGTAATGAACAACACAATCCTCAAGGCACTTTTGCATATTTAATTAAAGTGTTTTTTTACAAACTGTAATTCCATAAAAACTGATTAAGTACTTAAGCAAAAAAAGAAAGAAAATTTGAACTGAAAGGAGAAAAAAAGGCAAAGAAAAATATCAGTGCATGACATCACGCCTTCAATTTCTGGTAACATAGTCGGGTTAAATCAAGTGCAACACAGGGCTGTAAATCAAAGATTACATACTAACACATTTATGCTTGAGCAGTACTCTGCTTTGAGACAAAGGTCAATGTTTATTGGATTTCTGTGGTTATGGCAGAGACTGCTTACAAATGAAGTCACCTTTAAAAGTAAACGCACGTATCCCTCTATTTCATGTCAGCACGCCTTAAACATTGCTTTGCTGCACTACCAAATATTGCCACTTTTAAAAACACACACACACACACACACACACACAAATAGTAAATTGTATGGTGCCAACATCATGATGCACCACGTCAACATGCAACACACTATTCCTTTTAAGGAACTCCCACAAACATAAAACAGACATTTTCGAAGGCTACAAGGTCATGTTTATGTGCATTTAAGTGCAGCCAGAATCTGTGCCCATCAAAGTGCAAAGGCTGCCACTTCCTGCTTATTGTTGTTCATGGTTTTAGTGTCTTAATGAAAATATCTAAATACAGGCTAGTATTATATATTTTCTAAGGGCTTTCTCTGCCTTTAACAATTCTTTAGTTCTGTAACCAAAACCATGATAACCATTGGAAATGAATTCTATCCCCCAATTTTAGTTGTCCTTCATTCATGTTTTATTCTGACTGGACTGTTCCTGTTCTGAGATTGTAGATCATAGCAGACTTCATAGATAAGAGCAGACTTTATATTTCAGCAAGAAATCTTACTGGACAAGTAAAGAGTCACATTTGGATTCTCTGATCAAAGTGCCTTACTATCAAAATCATAAAGAGGGGACCATTGGTAGGTTACCTGTGTGAACGAAGCCCCAACATAGCGTTTTAAGCTTATGCTTTTTCTCTCAGTGTCAAGTAAAAAAGAAAAACACTATTGATCAGGTAACTGTTCAGAGAAAGCTAGCATGTGAATGCATACCATTGGCCTTGCACAATACTTGGGATTTTTGTTGGTTCTGGCGCCGAGAGAGAAGCCCGGATCTTCTTCAGCTGGACCACTCCTCGGACTGGGTGTCTCCGTGGTCGTCTGACTCGTCCTCTTCATCGTCCGAGTCCGAGGACACCCTCTTCATCCTCTGCATGGCGGCCTTGATGCTGCGCTCCAGCTCCGAGTCCCTGCTGCCTGGGGAGGGGCCCGACGGATCCGGCCTCTCCACCTTCTTCAGCTTCACACCCTGACGGATGGCCGTCAGGATGCTGTCCCTCACGTTCTCCGTCGGGCTGCCGGCCGGCCTGGAGCTTGGCGGGGGCACCTTCCGCAACTGGATCTGCCCTCTCTGTAAGGACGCCAGCACCTCGTCCATGGAGCCTATGGATTAAACAAACAAACAAACAATTTCAAATGTAAACTACCCGAGTAGAGTATATTTTTCTGGTGCAAATTGCTTCTTATAAAAAATAAAACAAACAAAAATTATATTATGTAACAATTGTCAATTGTCAAAGTTAGTCTCTACATGAAACCCATTTTAGCTTAGGAAAAGGACTCAGACTTCAGTCCCCTTCCCCTCTGGCAGAAGACTTCACCTCAGTGACTGTGCTTAGAGTGGCACAGGATGACCCAGCAGTGTAAACATGTATTACGGTGGCCATTAGCTGTACACCGGAGGGAAGCACAGTAGAGACAGTAAAGCAGTGACTTCCTGAAGGAGCACTCAGTCCAAACCTCTCTTTCACCATCGCCCTGGAGCCCAGACACTGCACCAGTATTCCACTCAGGAACTGGAGTCGACGTCTCGGCTGCCTGTTTGCTGAGCACAATCTTCTGCAGACAGTCAGAGCTTCACTGCCCAATGTGAAACCATACAAAAACAAGACCTGTCTTTTCTGTTTACCAATATGGGCGCGTTTCCCAGGATGCAATTAGGCTTAGTCTTAGACCACGCTTGACTTTCGGTGGAGCATCTTCGATGGAAATGCACCTTAAGCCTTGGACACTTGTTTATTATGCTTGTTTGAGAGAGCCGCCTGCCATGTTTAACTTCACAGAGAGTTGAAGAAGAATTTGAATGTGGTATGTATGTACAGTAGGTGTCTCACCTATGTTTTGCTTGAGGGTGTTTTTGGCAGGAAATGGAGGTGCTTCTTTCTCATCAAGGGGCTTGGGGGAATCCAGCTTCTTTGGCTGGTTTGTGGGGAAGCTTGGAAGAGGAGGTGGAGGAGGAGGTGGTGGGAGAGGAGGTGGAGGAGGAGGTGGCAGAGGCGGCGAGTTGGAGGCCTGTGGAGGCGGCGGCAGGGTGGAGGCCTGTGGTGGAGCGGCAGCTCCCGGTCCTGGAGAAACAAAGATCTGGACGGGGATGTCTCTAGGTTTGGACTGCTTCTTCTTGGGGGAGGCGAGAGATGAAGCGACAGCACCCCCGCCTAACGGCGGTAAACTGATGATGGACAGCGGCTGGGAGGTGTCCTCATAGACACTCGAGGCCTTCGGGATGGCCCTGGTCCGAGGAGTTTTCAAAACAAACTGGCCTTGTCGCTTCTGGAAAAACAAAAAATAAATTAAATCACATTGCCAACTTCAAAGCATACCTAATCATGGCATGGAATCTAGCATGACTAGTAACAATTTCTTTCACATTCATGAAAGTAGACACAACTCCACTCCAGCTGTGCTGAACGTGTTTAGGAGATGGCCTCAGAGCTCTTACAAAAAGTCAGATTCATTACAGGAAGCTCAGAGAGCTGTGATCCCGTCGAAATGAAACCAGAAGAAACTGATTAGACCACCTGGGGGACTCTTCATCAAGTCTGGCTATGTGTGTGTGTGTGCGTGTGGTGCTGCCAGCGGTGGCGATGGGGGAGACGAGATTACCTCTCTAAAGGAGCGCAGCCGGTTGAGGGTCTTCTCCCGCTCCAGGTCCACCCACTCCTTCCTCTTCTGCTCCTCCTCTTTCCGCCGCTCTCGTTTCTGCAATCACACAGCGAGGCTAATGGCTGAGGGGAACGCCGTTTCAGAGCTAATGTATGTAAACGAGTCCCAATCCCCTACGAGCTTTGTATAAGCGCTCATTATACTCGATTCTCTCTCAGACTCTCATGGCGCACTGGCAATCAAAGACGTGTGAGACAAACAAATCCCTCATGTGACACCCTTTTTTTTTTTACAAGGCTAGTCAAGTCAGGTAAAGCCTAGGTGGGCTACATACTCACCAACTGGACATTATGGTGCTGAACAAACTGAACAGTCCTGTCCTGGGCCAAGCGATCCTTCTGTTCATGAGCATCCACACACTGATCCTAATGAGGACAGAACATTTGAAACGGCATGCGTTCACAAAATGGACATTTATTATCAATATCTAGCTGCTATATTAGTATGTATGAGGCTGAGGAAATATCTATATAATTTACCTACATGACTTAGGAAATTAATAAAAACACAAGCTCGCTCGGAGGAGAGTTAGTGAGTGGGAACTTTATTTCTCTGAGTTACAGTGCTGAGAGTGTGATTCTGTCCCCTGCTGCAGGTGAGGAAAGGGAAATGAGGCAGACCTTCTTATTGCGCAGGTAAGCTCTTCTGGCACAGATGGCTCCTCGCTTGCTCTCCAGCTGCTGGAGTCTTCTACTCAGGTTCCTGGCAGGATGGCTGGGCTCATGCTCACTCGACGTTTGGATGATGCTGTGCAGCTCCTCGAGATCCTCGCACGTGTCGTAGTACACAACCTCCTCCTTCAGCTCTGTGTAAAGACACTTCTGTCATTGTCCAGTCCATCCCCTGGTCTGCGTTGGATAGTTATGTATCTATAGGATCCCTCCCTTTATCCTCTGGCTCATTAAGAGTTCATTAAGTAAATCATTCATTTACTTTTACATTAATTTAGATTAAAGTAAATTAGTAAATTATTCATTTATTAGACAGTTGATAATACATTCACTTACATCCAATGAATATCATGTCAGGTCAGTCTTTCAATTAGATCAAAAGCATAGTAGCACTATGTATCACTGGATCACTGTCGGGTTGGCTTGCCATCACTCATACACCTTTACGATCCTACACTGCCAGCTCTGGTCTGTGGTCCACATCCATGCAATGCATCCCTTTTTTTCTGTTATTTATTCATTCATTCCAATGTTCCAGTTTTTCCCCTTTGCCAGAAGAGGAGATTCACATCACACACGACTCATGGGTGCTTTTCATGTTTTATAAATAAATACAAAGCCAACTGCGAGCTGGTCCCAAAACTGCACACAGAAACAAACAAACTATTCCCCCGGAGCTGCAATTAGGGGCCATTTGCATGAATAAATCATCCCTTGTAAATATGCTTTTGTGGCACCGTTTCAAGCCTGGTCTTGTGGAAATAAATATGTGGGCCTGTCTGCTGAGGGCTGAGCCGTCGCCTCTGCCTGCTGGAGACCTCCTCCTCCTCCCCTCCTTGCATCGGTGCTCAGCCCAAGACGGCACTCGCACACAGAAATGACAAGTGTGTGAAAATCGGGCTATTTGGGCAGATTATCCCCGAGCCGTGACTCAGTCAGCAGATGTGTCTCTTTGCATAACATGTCCAGATGTGTGAGTGCGTGCATCTGTGTGTGTGTGTATGTGTGTGTGAATAGTGCATATCTTGCCTTTAGTACCTTTCATCTGCCGGCGCACGGTGTCGATTTGTGCGACCAGCAGCAGCTCCTCGTTCTTCAGGATCTCAAATTTAATGTCGTAGAGCTCCAACTGAGCCTCGTAATACAGCAACTCCAGCTGGTCCACCGTCAGCATGTCCCCCTTGTGATCCGCCAGACCCCCCATCTGCAGGAGTACACAGAGGGGTTAAGTGCACTATGACTCATCTCTAGTACTATTAGGAGTGAGGGAGATCAAGATCTGGAGGAGAAAAATGATGGAGCACAGGGGCTACAGCTGTGCCCTTCAATTGTGTCCTAGAGACGGCCAGAAACAACAACTGTTACCTTACCAGTGAGACTGAGATTGGACAGATAATAGTAGACTAAAAAACACCAGCAGAAAAACAGCATGGCAAGTACAAGGTGCTGGAGGTGTAGAGCAAACTATGAGGTGTTCAAGACATTATGCAAGCATGTCTCTGGAGATTTTCTTGTAGGCGTGTCACGGGGGCAGAAATATTAAGTCATGCTTGTTGCCAAGCCTGATGGAGGCAGTGGGGTGACACTTAAAATGCTAATAGGCCCAGGTGGTATGTGTGTGTGTATGTAGTGTGTGCTATCGACTAGGCTTACACAACAAACTTTTACATATGAAAATTGTCATTCCACAGTTCCCTACCAATACCTTGGATACAGGCCTCCTGTAGATTACACAGAGCTGCTACAGCACCTGTAGAGCTTGGTAGCGTGTACCAACATGGGCCTATCCACAGTGTCAAGTCACCACCAGACACTGAGCACTAGCAGATCTCAGTAAGGGAGGGGCTGAGGATAAATCTGGTGAGGGAGTTCACTCGGTGGTGTGCCTTTTCTGATGGGCCAAAAATCAAGTATTTGAATTTAATTTTGCAGCTAGAAGAAGCCAAAGGGGAAAAATAAAAAGTGTTGCGATATTCTTCTTTTTTGACTGGTGAAAGACAAGACGTGCTGCTGCATTCTGATTTGTCTGAAAGGATTTAAACATGCGTGCTAGCGCACCTGGGAGTAGAGGGTATTGCAGTAGTCTAGACATCAGATGAAAAAATGGCATGTGTGTGTGGGGCACACATGCACAATAAGGATCTAATCTGCCTGTTGTTGTTCAGGGGGAATCTTCACATGATGAAATATGGGCAGTGAAGGTTCGCAAGTCATCCATCACGATGAATCGTCAATAGTCATCAATCCCTCACCCCAAGCTAAAATAACTGTGACACATGCAAAAATGTGTGATGAGATTGTTGAGTGGTCTGAGAAAAAGGAAAAAACAGATGTCAGCGATGGGAGAAAAAAACATGCAGGCTGATGACTAGCCCAAATAAGGTAAGATGGTGAGGAGAGAGGCTCTGGTTGAAATGGCAGGCGACTAGGACACCAAGTTCTCACCATGCCATGCTGAAGCACTACTCTGAGCAGCAGGAGCGAAGACAAAAAAGTGCTGAGACGCCCATATCATCAGGACAAGTCAGGAGAAGTGGATGAAGAGGCTGCAAGCCTGCAAGTCTTCCAAAAACTACACAAACACCATGTCAGTAAAATAACCAGCAGACTGACGGCAATCATTAAGATTGTTGTAAGTGAGAAATTCAAACACTTGAGTAGCAAACTGCATGCTGAAGTGTTTTGGACTGAAAAGGGGAAAAAAATCAAACTAGCCTAGTAACTGTAGTTCACCACAAAAGATGAGCTGTTGGAGAGATGTAGCTATTGAGGTTTTCTGTGTGTGATGGGAGAGGGTGTACTGCAGGTATCAGTTAGTAGGGGAGAATGGCTAAAGTGATGCAGTATGGACACAGAAGGGACTGACACCAAGAACAGGGTCTTTCCATTTGGTTTTCATTTACAATATCTTCTCTCTGCTGTCGTGAATGTGATGTGTTGCTCATGGAAAGTATTGGTGAAGCAAATGAACACATTTCGAGGACAAGGAACCAAGGCTGTCCACACAAGAGGAGAGTAGAGGCAGGACACGTCTGTGACCCCGTGATTATGAAGAGGAGAGTAGAGGCAGGACAGGTCTGTGACCCCGTGATTATGAAGAGGAGAGTAGAGGCAGGACAGGTCTGTGACCCCGTGATTATGAAGAGGAGAGTAGAGGCAGGACAGGTCTGTGACCCCGTGATTATGAAGAGGAGAGTAGAGGCAGGACAGGTCTGTGACCCCGTGATTATGAAGAGGAGAGTAGAGGCAGGACAGGTCTGTGACCCCGTGATTATGAAGAGGAGAGTAGAGGCAGGACAGGTCTGTGACCCCTGATTATGAAGAGGAGAGTAGAGGCAGGACAGGTCTGTGACCCCGTGATTATGAAGAGGAGAGTAGAGGCAGGACAGGTCTGTGACCCCGTGATTATGAAGAGGAGAGTAGAGGCAGGACAGGTCTGTGACCCCCTGATTATGAAGAGGAGAGTAGAGGCAGGACACGCCTGTGACCCCTGATTATGAAGAGGAGAGTAGAGGCAGGACAGGTCTGTGACCCCTGATTATGAAGAGAGAGTAGAGGCAGGACAGGTCTGTGACCCCTGATTATGAAGAGGAGAGTAGAGGCAGGACAGGTCTGTGACCCGTGATTATGAAGAGGAGAGTAGAGGCAGGACAGGTCTGTGACCCGTGATTATTATGAAGAGGGGAGAGTAGAGGCAGGACACGTCTGTGACCCCGTGATTATGAAGAGGAGAGTAGAGGCAGGACACGTCTGTGACCCCGTGATTATGAAGAGGAGAGTAGAGGCAGGACAGGTCTGTGACCCTGATTATGAAGAGGAGAGTAGAGGCAGGACAGGTCTGTGACCCCCTTGATTATGAAGAGGAGAGTAGAGGCAGGACACGCCTGTGACCCCGTGATTATGAAGAGGAGAGTAGAGGCAGGACACGCCTGCGACCCCCAGGATTATGAAGAGGAGAGTAGAGGCAGGACAGGTCTGTGACCCCGTGATTATGAAGAGGAGAGTAGAGGCAGGACAGGTCTGTGACCCCGTGATTATGAAGAGGAGAGTAGAGGCAGGACAGGTCTGTGACCCCGTGATTATGAAGAGGAGAGTAGAGGCAGGACAGGTCTGTGAAGTGATTATGAAGAGGAGAGTAGAGGCAAGGACAGGTCTGTGACCCCCGTGACCCCGGATTATGAAGAGGAGAGTAGAGGCAGGACAGGTCTGTGACCCCGTGATTATGAAGAGGAGAGTAGAGGCAGGACAGGTCTGTGACCCAATGATTATGAAGAGGAGAGTAGAGGCAGGACAGGTCTGTGACCCCTGGGATTATGAAGAGGAGAGTAGAGGCAGGACAGGTCTGTGACCCGTGGATTATGAAGAGGAGAGTAGAGGCAGGACACGTCTGTGACCCCGTGATTATGAAGAGGAGAGTAGAGGCAGGACAGGTCTGTGACCCGTGATTATGAAGAGGAGAGTAGAGGCAGGACAGGTCTGTGACCTTGATTATGAAGAGGAGAGTAGAGGCAGGACACGCCATGACCCCCGTGATTATGAAGAGGAGAGTAGAGGCAGGACAGGTCTGTGACCCCGTGATTATGAAGAGGAGAGTAGAGGCAGGACAGGTCTGTGACCCCGTGATTATGAAGAGGAGAGTAGAGGCAGGACACGTCTGTGACCCCGTGATTATGAAGAGGAGAGTAGAGGCAGGACACGTCTGTGACCCCGTGATTATGAAGAGGAGAGTAGAGGCAGGACAGGTCTGTGACCCCTGATTATGAAGAGGAGAGTAGAGGCAGGACAGGTCTGTGACCCCTGATTATGAAGAGGAGAGTAGAGGCAGGACAGGTCTGTGACCCCTGATTATGAAGAGGAGAGTAGAGGCAGGACACGTCTGTGACCCCGTGATTATGAAGAGGAGAGTAGAGGCAGGACAGGTCTGTGACCCCGTGATTATGAAGAGGAGAGTAGAGGCAGGACACGTCTGTGACCCCGGGATTATGAAGAGGAGAGTAGAGGCAGGACAGGTCTGTGACCCCGTGATTATGAAGAGGAGAGTAGAGGCAGGACACGTCTGTGACCCCGTGATTATGAAGAGGAGAGTAGAGGCAGGACAGGTCTGTGACCCCGTGATTATGAAGAGGAGAGTAGAGGCAGGACAGGTCTGTGACCCCGTGATTATGAAGAGGAGAGTAGAGGCAGGACAGGTCTGTGACCACGTGATTATGAAGAGGAGAGTAGAGGCAGGACAGGTCTGTGACCCCGTGATTATGAAGAGGAGAGTAGAGGCAGGACAGGTCTGTGACCCCGTGATTATCAAGCAATTAGAAAGTGCTTGAAGGGCCGTACGGATGTGGAGACAAAGGACAGAAGAATGTCTGAATGGCGTGTGTGTGGGTACTGAATGTCAAATTTCCTCAAATATCTCATAAATATTCAGTTAGGCCAGGCAGTGAAATCCCATTGAACATTTATGGAGGAAGCTAAAGCAAATGGTGTATGACAAGGCACCATCCTAAAGCTGATCTGGCAACTGCTTGACAAAGTTGAAACCTGATTGATGAAGAATACTGTTCTACATTACTGAGGTCTATGCTTCACAGAATTCAAGCGGTCGTAAAAGCCAGAAGAGGTGCAATAAAGTACTAGTTATGTTGTTTTTTTAGGTTTGTGATTCCATAATATTCTCCTCAGTAATGAGTGATAGCATATTTTTTCCTCTACATGATCTGAAAAATAAATTGCCTTTAATTACTACAATTTTAGGCACATCTGTGATTTGTCTTTTTCTAAAAACAGTTGAATGAACATCCTCCAAGAGTGGTGATTCCATCATTTTTTCCAGGGGTTGTAAGTATGTGTCCATGTGTCATTGTTCTGATAAGTTATCTTCACATTGAGGTAATGGGGATGGTCACTTGAAGGACATAATACACTGTGATTTAACACGCCAGTCAAATACATCTCACCACCTCTATGACCTCTATGAATGTGAAATTAAGGGCTATGCAAGTGGTATGCTTGCCACCATCTGTCAATATCAAACTTATGTTTTTGTGTGGCTGTACAAAGTTTAAGCTTTGCGTTAAGATGCATGTCACTTATGTTTTTTGTTGACCATACACTTTTTTTTTATCCCAAGCAAGAAGTTTGTTTGTTTGTTTGTTTAATTTAAGGCCATTTCCGCAACTAAGGCTATTTAATGGCCAGAGCACTGTGTGTTATAGAAACTTAAATATGTTTCTTAAAATCTATGCTAATAAGATATTCTCCCAAGCAAGAAGAATCAACACAGATATAGTCAGCACCTTCAGTGCTCTGACTCCTAATGATGATGATAATTCATTTTTCTTCAGTTCTTCTCTATTCTGGCCAATCAATACAAATGCAAAACTCAGTCATGTCAGTGTAAAAGAGGTTGAGTGCAAGCAGCACAAACGTGTACCCCTCACCTTTTCCCTGATCTCAGCCTTCTTGCGGTTCAGGCACATTTCCTTCGCCCGCATGTGCTGGAGTGTCTCTTTGGCCAGCAGGAACTTGAGCCTCTCCAGGCGTGGAGAGGCAGAGGCCCAGGAGGCCTGGCCAAACCTCCTCTTATCCTCCTCCATCTGCTTCAGCATCCCTGTGAACACAACTCCTGTCACTGCCGCGACCAGCTGCTCAAAACCCTCACCAGGACCCCACCCGCACATACACACACAGTATATATATATATATATATATACTGTAAATGCACACGCACACACACACACACACACACACACACACACACACACACACACACACACACACACACACACACACACACACACACGCACACGCACACGCGAGAACTGTTGCTATTATTCACTACTATTGAAAGGAGATGAGCGATGCTGATATAAAATGGCCTGGAGAGCAGAATAGTATGTGCTTGTATGGGCGTAAAGCAGATGATGTTTTCCTCAGCTGACATGGCCCGTGACTCAGTGCTTATGGACTTTTTGACAGCACACGGGCTGTTTGGGAGCAAAGGAGTCAGCATGATGTCATAATGATCCAGTCCATTTTACACTGCACAGTCAAATTGTAGCTGACAGTGGAAACAGCCGCATTCACGAGTAAAGAGAGTGCACTGTAAAGCAATTTTCGAAAATATCTGTATATTGATGATACTCGTGCCAATTTGAACTCAGGGAAAATTGGATAACAGAGCTCACACAAAGTAGCACTCAGCGAGAAACCAGGTAAGCCGGGTTAGAAACAGCAGTGCAGTACCTGCCAGAGCTTTTGATGTCTGCACAAAGTAGCTGACGGTGATGTCCTGGATGGAGCTCACCGCATCCTCCGCTCTCTTCCTCCAGTCCTCGGCCTCCTTCTGCAGAGCTGCAATCCTTTTGGGGCCCAATTCCTCGTATTCCAAGGATTTCTGTACATTTCAGTGCCAGGAAAGACAAACCAGCACTGATATTACTCTGACTAAAACTCAGACGTTTACTACATTATTTTTTTACAGTGAAAATGGCGTTGACATTTCCATTGGTCAGGATGTCTGAATGAAGACCATTAAAGGGCAATAACATCACAGCACACTGAAGGTATATGGATACAATTCTCAAATACAATTCTGGCTAGTGTGAATGGAGCTGTACATGTCAATAAATAGACGACTGCTATTTTGTTTCTCTGGTCAGAATTGCACTCTGATATTTAGGCCATGCTATCTGCAGCAGCACATGAATAGAAATGTCCAAATAATTTCAAATTCCATTAGTTCTCCCTATTTGTTCTTGGCCGTATATAGAATATAGCTGGGGGTGATGGAAATGGCAGTGGCCCTTTTGTAAGTCTAATAGGTCTCTTTTGTCAGGGTGACCTGGTATCCACTGAAGCTCATGATTGCATTAGGCAATCACTACAATCTTATTTACGTAAAAAAAAAAAAAGGACCATAGTTATGCCTACGGAAGTTGGGAGGGGGGCACCAATGTCATTAGTGAGGGACAACAATACATTCTGAGACCAGGCGAGATCATCAACTATGTGGTTTGATAGATACAATTGAGCACATCATGTTCAAGGGATCATGGTATCCATTTTACTCTGTTGATCTATTCACTACAAGTCTCCTCTCATCGTTACCTTATCATTGAAAGCTGCAGTTAGTGGTATAAAGGATTCTCTAGCTGTAACTTAAGTCACTTTGGATAAAAGTGTCTGCTAAATGAATAAATGTAATGTAATGGATGCTTCCAGACCAACAATAACATTTATCAGGAAAAAAAATAGTTATCATTGTAAATTCAGAGGCATTTTCACTTTTTACATCACTTACACCTTTAGGAAAGGACATAAAAAAAAAGACAGTGTCAAAGAACCTTGCTGTTTTTTGTTGAGTCTCAGAGAGAAATGTTGTCATAGCATAGTAGCAAAATATACAAAACCATACATGGCAAACTCCAGCTTTCAATTCAATCATTTCATTAACAGTCATCTATCAAAATGCTCATGCTTTGAAACAAGGAAGGGCAGACTGTACCAGAATCTCCATCTTGTACAGCATAGCCAGCTCTCTCATATCTCGAAAAGGTTGAAGCAGGTACTGGTAGAAGAGCGTTGCCACGGTGACTAATTCCTTGTAAGCTTCGTCTTCCTCTTCATAAATCTTTAACAGTCGGACCAAACTGTCGGCACCATTGTGCTGTTGGAACATCTGAAAGAAATATTTGTCATAGAGCTGTTACATCATGCAATAATTCATGGGGGTTCAAATATTCAGTCAGTTCATAATGAGACAAAACATACATAAATAAGCTCCTTAGTCGTCATACAGTCCAATACAATTTTTTGAATCACACAGAATAATGACACATTCAAATTTGAATGTTGAAATACCAAATGTTGAATTACCATAGATGTGGGCAAATTTGCCAAATATCTACAGCACACTATATTTTCAGCCATATGCAGGATCTGACATGTTCATCAATATGACTGGCTGATGACAATTGTGTTGCGTGGGTGAGTGTGAGCACATGCTTGTGCTCCTCAAAAGTCCTTGTCTCATAATAGAGGCTTCAGTTCATATGCTCTGCACTACAAGCATTCCACTGTCTTCTGCATGACTAGCACCATCATCATCACTGCAATTAATGCTACCTACTCTTTTTAACAGGCAGAAAGCCTATTCCATTACATAAGTGCTGCTCAACATGTTGGTTTCTCCTTCTTCAGGTTTATGTCATTGCATACAAAGCACGTGTTTCTGTGGGAGCACTGCAATGAAGACACAGTAGGGATGAGATTCAGGCACACATGTCAACAGAGGTGACAAAGATGCAGAGCTCCGTTAAAGAGAGCCTTAGACATGTTGGCGAGGGAGGTCCACAATGTCCGCATGAGTCACGAGGAAACGAGTTTCACAGCGGACTTTCTCTAAAGTGCTCCCGTGCCACCCACCACGGCTGGCCTGTAATCGACTCAAACCACAGAGAGAGGACCTGGTGCTGAGAACCCACATGACTCCCACTCACACGGAGGTCCGAAACCACATCCACAGCACGCCCACCAGAACAGGGCCAGTACATATACACACACAGGTATTCCCTGCCCCCTTTCCCCATCTTCATATTGACAAGAAATAGTACAGGAATTACTGGAGTGGCGATGGAACACGGCAGAGGGGGGGAAACCAGCAACAATTAGCAGTTAGCCTTTACCTGGTTTTGAAGTTCACTCAAAAGGGTAAGCACCAGTTGGCCATTTGAAATCCATTTCACATAGAACAGATGGGCAATGGGATCACAACACCTGACATTGATGACAGATAGTCTTTTCTATGGCATGTGAGACAAATGTACTGAGTAAAAAATGTGATGGGCCAAAACAAAACCAACCTGCTTTTTCAATGTAATTTGTTGTCTATTCTGTTTAAGTATGTTAAGATCTGATTTACCGGTAGTCATCATCGTCCTCATAACTAGGCCAACAGGCCTAAAGAGTAAAACAATGGGGGTAGACAATAGGCTAAATGAGACATCATGTGTGGTCACTGGTCAAAAATAAGGTCTTTGTACCTCAGTAGCTAAGGACAATATTATTTATAAGGCCTTATGCATTTATCAAAAAAGAGAAGAAAGTATGAACACTAGCTTCAATATATAAATAAAAAACTTTCACTTTGAAGCCATACAGAGTCAGACCTTTTTCCTTTTTGACCTTCAGTTCCCTTTTTCTTACACCACACAAGCTTTGGGAATGAGCGCATACTTGCTTCTTTTTCCTCTTTCAGTTTCTCTCTTTGTCAGAAATCTTCAGCTCAGATATATTGAAACAGCCCAAGATGCACAGGCCAAATGTTTAAGCTTATTTTGCATACTTTCCTAGAGACAACAAAAGGACAGATGCAACCTAAACTAATAGTGTAAGTCAACTATTAGACTCTGCCTTTTTCATGCTGTTTAGTAACTGGACAACAGACTAAGCCAGTACAATCAATATGATTTACACATGTTAAATACGTTTTATAGCTGTAGAACTATTTTGTGCATACGTGAAAATGTTTTACATGCTAATAGAATTTACAAATGCACACAAATGACCTCCATTCCAACTTTCCTGTGTGATGCTGAAGTTACACTACAGAAACCAGATTCAAGTAACGTGTATGAATTCTGGCCCATTTTTAACAGCCTTTCTAAAGAGCTAATCACCACCCATGATTATGTTCCCTTTTCAGTGGACTTCTCAAAAGTATTTGTACTTGTAGAATAGATTTATCACTGTATGACAGATGTGTAGATTAGCATATTTAAAACCTGTAGAGCAGATTTTGTAAGTCTCTCTCTCTCTCTCTCTCTCTCTCTCTCTCTCTCTCTCTCTCTCTCTCTCTCTCTCTCTCTCTCTCTCTCTCTCTCTCTCTCTCTCTCTCTCTCTCTCTCTCTCTCTCTCTCTCTCTCTCTCTCTCTCTCTCTCTCTCTCATCACACAGACGGAGTTGTTCTTAAAGGAGCCGAACAACTTTTATAACAAGAAATATGCTATAGCATTGTGCTATTTTGCGTTTAGTTTTGTTGCTGGTGTACCATGGAAGACAGGCTAATACCTACTAGGTTAAATTACTGCAATTGAATGCTGCTTAATTGTATATTTTCAGGCCAAAGACATTTTTTTTGAGAAACTTAAAAACAGATTCAATTTCAGCTTGTAAAAGTAGTCCAAAATTTCCTCCAGATAACAACCCCCACTTGCTTGATTTTTTTTCTGGGGGAAACACTGCATCAGTTAAGTACACTGTAGATCTCTCTGCCTGATTGTGGGCATGTTGGCCATTGTCCTAAAAGGATGCTGACTTCAGGATTCAACAAACATTATTTTCAAACTGTTCATATCAGGCTTTTGAAAACAAATTCAGCAAATGAAGAAAATAAGACCAAGTATAGGAATTGACAAGAATTGTGTTTTTGTTCATGGTTGCTAATTATTATTAGGTTTCAATCTGCAGAATTGTAGTTGACTAGGCCATAGGCTATACTTCCCTGCCAAAATACAAGCAGCCATCTGTCATCATTTGTTTGAATTGTTTTTGCATTTAATAAAGTGGGACATTTCTTATACAGACATAAAGGGACACTAATTTGGCTTTATATATAAAATCCTACAACTGGTAGTATCATGAATATTGTTTAATCCTTGCCATACCAACTGAAAGGATGTTATAGGTAATCCTGCCTATAATGTAGGCCCAATGCTAGATCTGCTGGGAAACATCAGAGACCCCATCTTGTAGGCCTACATCCCAACCGGCCAATACAACACAACAGCTTATGTTTTCTTGCAGCCTTTCAAATACACCCAAGCCATTTACGTTACTGACCGACCACCATCTGTAGGAAGCCACCTGTCATGATAGGCCCAGCTCACCTTTCGCAGAAGATCTTTGGCCCTGGCAACTTCATCCTCCATGGTTTTTCTCTTGAACTCTTGAAGATTTTCAAAATATTCTTCCACATCTCGTTCATCGTTGTTAAATAAAGAATCTAAAACAATCTTACGGCCACATACGTCAATCGCAGTACTAAAGTATTTTTCGAGCTGACGACAGGGGGTATCCAAATCTTTTTCTTGGTCCTCTTGGTTCCCTGTCCGGTTAAAAAATATAAGGTCCCATATATTCCCATCCTCGAAGTCTGACAAATCGGGGAAATATGGGGCCAATACATCACCAACACATGTAAACTGGCGGTGGACATTTTTTAGATCACTGACAGAGAACAATCCGGCCCAGCTTGTTTGTGTATCTCCGATTGCTAGCTCTTCTTTTCGTTTCTGTCGCTGAAGTGTTCTGTTGTGACAAGTGACAGCGAACTTGGATTCGATTACGTTCCACTGAACGATAAACCCCAATTTAAATGTCTCATTTTCATCAAACAAATTACTTTTAATCGCGACCCAGCCATCTAAACTATCCAAGCGATCGAAGTCTACACTATTCATTTTGGGTAAACATACACAACTCCAGTTTAGCGCTAGCTGCTGTGTTTACACCGTCCGCCATATGCATGACGTAGATATCCTTTTACCTTCAACTTTGACCTTTTGATCACATGCTCGGGAAATTCCATGTCTGCTTTGTTGTCTGATGTAAAATATATTAATACAGACTATACGCTATATTACTTTCATAACCATTAAAAAATACTACAGAAAAAATGTGTTTGTATGTAAACAAGTGCCACATTATTACAACAGTGTCAAATGCGCAAAGTTAAACGCAACACTTAAAGGAATGAGGGTGAAACATGAGCAGCTGACTTGGCTGTTGACTTCGTCTATATTTGTCACAAAGTTGCATGTCGTTTAGCCAGGTTGCTGTGGTTAAGTCAAGCCCATCCTAGGCTAGCATACACAGGACACTGACATGAACATTTTCGCGGATTGAAATCCTTCGAAAATCTGTAAGTGACGCAAACACTATGGAAACTTGCCTGTTTTGCAAAACTGAAATAGAGGGCGCGCTTCAGCACGCGTAAATCAGCCATACAGTAGCCTATGGTCTGAAACATAAAAACTCAGCTTTAGTGATAGCCTACAAGATGTTGGTGTCGTTCTGTATTCTGTTTTCTTATTACACTACTAATTTCACAGCCAGTGCTACTCGATATGGATCTGTTTGGAGGGATACTGGATGTCATTGACGAAGAAATGACAGTTAGTGATGATGAAGACAAAGTTGAAGATCGCACCAGAGCATTAATGGACATGTACAGTCTAGAAAATACAGAAGCACAAGCCAAACCGCAGGTTTCCACTTTCCAACGGTTTTCTGTGGACACAAATGAGTCACTTCACTTTGAACCCTACATACCTGAGGGAGACGAGAGTGAGCATGCACTGGGCAATGATGACGTGTTTCTGACGGGAAATCAAAGTGTATTTGATGAATCAAAGGAATTAATGGAGGGACGCACCGCTCAGAGTGAGAGCGACCCTCCTGATGCTTACTGCACCGACTGCCAGACATCGACTTACGTATTCCAAAATATTACTGGGCCTCACAAGAACCACAGGGTCATCCTAATGAAGAAAGCAGCCCAAGAAATTAAGGTAGCCTCAGTGCTAATAAATAATACTTCCATATTGTGCAGTTTTCATTAAATCTTATTTTACTTTTACAGAGTAGCATCAATAAAACAAGGAGCAAGTTGGAAGAAAAGATTACACAAATGGAAAATTTTGCTGGCAACCTTGAGGAGATATTTATAACAGTAGAGGTATCATTTCCAGTTGTCTCCAGCTGTCTCATTAATGATTAACAGAATGCCAAGATTACAGACAAGATATTTTGCATCTCTGCAGGAAAACTTTGGCAGGCAAGAACAGAACCTGGAGCATCACTATAATGATGTCCTTCAGACGCTGGCCCATCGCTATGATGAGAGGGCATCAGCTCTGGAGGATGAGAAGAAAATGAAGCTTGAGTCTCTTTATAGTCAGCTGATTGACTGTGGGAAAATGCTGGATAATTCCAAAGAGCTGATTGAGCAAGCCCAAATGGTCTACAGAAATGAAAACAAGTATTCTTTCCTTCAAGTGAGTTGATTTGCCAACAATTAATTGTCATACATTTAAATACTTAATCACTTTGGTTGGTTGCCTATATGATTTTGTATTACGTTCGACAGAGGGTAATGCCCGTCATGAAGAGGTATGTATACTCCGATTTACTCCAATGGCTGACAAAGGAGTGGAAATAATTACCACTACCGTTTTAATATTAATATAATCTGAACAATATTTTCTCTCTGCAAGATCTCATGCATTAACAATGTTTGACTAACTGTGCTGATGTTTTTTGGAAATGAGCCTGAAAATGCTAGATGTGCTGTGTTGATTGTTACTGTGTCAGAATGTTTTCACATATTTATTCCATCTCTGTCTTGTCAGAAGCATTGTAGACTAACCACATATTACTGAATATGGTCAAGCCCCAATGTAGATCGATTTTATGTAGGTCTAGTATTTTTGCATGCCTGTGCTTTTTGAGGTTTTTGTGATTGAGTGAACTTTTGCTTTAATGGTGCCCTTTGTGAATGGTTTGCAAAATTTGAGTGGTTTTCTATAACTGGAACAACATTTTGTTTAGGCCTATTCTTGACAGTTCTGTGTTTGGTCCAAAACAGAATTGAGGAACATGCTAAAAAGGAACCAGACCTCAAGATCTCTACATCCTTGGAGTTTGACACCCAAACAGCTAATTTGTCTGATGTCAAACAAATGATGGACTCAATCAATGCTGTCCCAGGTTTTGATCTCTGCGTCTTAATGAACACACAAAAATCACCACCTTTATCTTTGTGACAAATAGTAGATCTTCTGATTACCCCATAGAGGTTCCATACAGGCCAATGACACATCACTTACATCCACACATTAATTACAGTGCCATATTAGTCACTAAGAGAAGAATGGTGGTAACCATGAATGCTCATTGTAGAGCTTTGAGTGTCATCCCTTCTCTAATCCTTCAGTTGTCAATAATTGTGTATGGTGCTTTTGTATGTAAGACATATAAATTATAGTATTAATCCTGCTGTTCTCAACAGTTTGGAAATAATATTAAACATTGTTCTTTGCCATTTCTTTCCACTAGCCGAGTAGTATAGAGAATCCTGATTTCTAAATATAATGTATGTCATGTAAAAAGAGAAGTCAGAGTAAATATAACAATGGATTGGGTTAATCTTTACTATTCAAGAAAATGAAAGATTCAAGGAAAACAGATGTGGGAGAATAAGTATGTTTCTTTGATGTTGTTGTTCTCTAAACTATATTGCAGCTCCCTCGGCTCCAGTCATGAACCCACAGGTTCCCAACTCTGCCACCTGCACGTCTGTGCGCGTGTGCTGGAGCCTGTTCTCTGATGACACGGTGGAGTACTATGAGCTCTACAGCAGACCCATCTTTGAGGACATCACGGTGGAGTCTGATCTGGAAGGTAACACCAGGAAACCGTCAGCATTCACTCAGCACTTAAATAATCTCAGACTCCACCATTAAGAATTTAAATCCGTTGACAGAACTGGGCTATGACACATGGGATAGAGGTACACACATTATCTTAACTTCCCTGATTTGCAATGTGAAGTGACAAGCCTTTTTAGTCTGTCCTCACAGGCATTTCTTAGGCATATACTGTTGATTATTTATAGCTCGTCCCTACATTACAGTTGAAACGTCTTTATCAGTCATGATTGGCATAGGCTTCTCAGTGGTGTTATTATGGTTCATTACGTTTTTGTTCCCTGTGTAGCATCAAAGTTGAAGGTGAAGGAGACTCACTACACTGTTACTGATTTACTGCCCAATGCACAGTACG
The DNA here is from genome assembly GCF_017589495.1 of Alosa alosa. NCBI lineage: Eukaryota > Metazoa > Chordata > Actinopteri > Clupeiformes > Clupeidae > Alosa > Alosa alosa. The sequence continues at coordinate 27,952,376 of NC_063202.1, forward strand.
AGTTCTGGGTCACTGCAACCAATACCACAGGCATCAGCCCAGCCAGTGAGAAAGCTGTGTACATGACAGGTAAAAATAAAATTTCTTAGGCCTGGTGCAGATACAACTGATCTAATTCTGACCCGGTTCCTGGGCTCGAGAGACCTCACCTCTCCTGTTCTCTGCAGTGCCTTCTCCTCCCGTCATCAAGCCACGAGAGTGCACAAGTTGTCCGGATGCTGCCCTCATTCGCTGGGACTCAGGGAACTCCAACCCTGTGGATTCCTACACACTGGAGCTGATTGAGATGGGCGCAGAATCAGGCAGAGCTGGTGTGACAGAGTAAGCAAGCGATAGCCCACTATGGAAATACAGATGGGCAACCCTGACTGAGCATTTTGTACATTCTTAGTCATCTCAGATCTCAGTGTGCTCTGTACTTCATTGCAAAAATAGTGAGTGGAAAATTGCCTTAATGTGTTTCTTTTAAAGGTTACACGGAACAAATTCTACTAACTTGTGTGTTATCAGCCTTAGGGGTTGCTGTGTGCAAGCCATAAACTTGGTTTTTAGTCAGCACTTCAAATCTCCAGTGGGCATAATAGCCCAGTGTCCTAGAAAGCTATACTTAGCCAAGTTGTCCTGAGCTTTGATAACATTCTTCTGTATATCTGAACAGGTCCATTGTGGCCATTCCTACTTGTGAGTGCTTAATTCAGCTGCAGCCAGGAAAGTGCTACCTGATTTATGTCAGGGCTGTGAATATTGGCGGCCCAAGTGAGAGAAGTGAGTCGTTTACTGTGTCAACAACAGGTGAGATCCCATACCTGTGCTCATTCATCATCACAGACTATGGGTAAACACATTTAATAGGTATCAAATGAAATGTGGGAACAATCCGTACATCTTAATAGGCCCAGTACTGCATTAATTATTTTTTGAATAGTCTAATGACTTTCTATAGGACTCAAAGTTCTCATGCATGCTGTAATTAAAGGCGCAGTCAGCAATTGAGCAGGAAGTCAAGCTTGTTTATATTTATATTTAAGATTATTAGTAGACACTTTTGTCCAAAACAACGTATATTATATTTTAACCATGGACCAAACGAAACACAACAGAGAGGTAGCTCATCACTCCCTTCAGTATTTCCAGAGAAACTCCACACAGGGTTTCGTTTTTGTTTGGGGGACAGGCTGCCCCCACTTTGTTTAAGGCTATTTGAGGTTAATGAAGAAATCCCTGTAAATCTTTTGTGCCATTGAAATACTAACCCAATTACTATTTCCAGGAACATTCTTTCACCTTCTGGAGGACACAGCCCATCCATGTCTGAGTGTGTCAGAGGATGGCTTCACCATGTTCTACACAGATGAGGAACTGCCTTTGAGTGAAATGGCCTTCAGTGACAACACCTTTGCAAGGTGGGCCTGAATATTATGGCAATACATATACAGTACAACCCCAAATCAGAAAAAGTTGGTACGGGATGTGAATAAAAACAGGATAAGACAGGATCTTAAACTCATATTCAGTTGCAAAAAGGACACAGACAACATTTCAAATGTTGAAAATGACAATTTTGACAATTTCATGGAAAATATATGTTAATGAATTTGATACCAGCAACATGTTTCAAAAAAAGTTGGAAGGGGGGTAGCAAAATGCTGGAAAAGTTGTGTAATGATATAGAAAACAAAAGGAGGAGTGTTTCACAACTAATTAGGGTAACTGACAACACAATTGGGTATGAAAAAGAGCATCCCAGAGAGGCAGGGTCTCTTAGAAGTAAAGATGTAGGGGTATTCATCACTCTGTGAAAAGCTGTTTGTACAAATGATTAAACAATGTAATTGTAATGCTTTTTAACATGAAATTGTGAAGTATGTGAAGTTAATCATCTACAGGACATAATATTACCGGTATTAAAACATTCAGAGAATCCAGAGAAATCTTGGCAAACAAGGGAAAGAGCTGAAAAACAAATTGGATGGCCTTGGTCTTTTGGACCTCAGATCACTGCATCAAAACCAGACCTGTCATTGTATGGGCTCAGGAAAACCTCTGATAACCATTGTCTATGTGCACAGTTTGATACTCAATTAAAAAAACTGCAGCCAAAATTGTATTGAGACATGATACAGAAAATACTGAGTATTTGGGTAACATGGAAAAAGGTCCTGTAGTTATACCAACGATTTGGTTATACAAAATCAAAATTTGCCATTCTTTTTGGAAATCATGGACTCATCTGGGCACAATCAATTCGGAATGATGTAGGCTTATACAGGTTTGAGCAACATATACTGCCATCCAGGAAATGCTTTTTTCCAGGGAAGACCTTGAATATTTCAGGAAAACAATGGCAAAATGAATTGTGCACATATTTCCAGGTGCTAAAATGGCCTGTAGTCCAGACCTGTCAGATTAGGTGCATCATGGAATGAAAAACATTATTAAGAATACCTTATACTGTCGAGCAACTGAAATCCTATGTCGGGCAGGAATGGGACATTTAATTCAGAAAAAACTGTGGCAACTGGTCTTCTCATGTCCCAAACATTTACAGAATTAAGAGTCGAACCAGCACAGTGGTAAACATTCCGTCCCAACTTTTTTTGAAAGATGTTGCTGACATGAAATTCAAAATGATCATATATTTTCCATGAAATAGTCAGAATTTTCATTTTCAACATTTGATATGTTGTCTGTTCTTTTTGCTGCTAAATATGGGTTTACAAGACTTGTATATTATCACATTTGTTTTTATTTTACACATCGTCCCAACTTTTTCTGATTTGGGGTTGTATTATTAAGTGGAAACCGAGGTCAGATGGTCAATTCACATCAGTGAAAACAAGCAACATTTGTCTTATGCATATCACAGATCAAATCTCGTCATTGTTAAGTTTATAAACCTAAGGAAACCCCTGTGCAGATGTAAAACCTAGTACTCGCACTCTCAGCCTACAAGATTACCGTAGTTATTCTATTTCTTTATAATTTGAACCCCATTTGTACGATACTTGCACTGGTACACTGAAGATCCTTAAGACTTGTCACTTGTTCAGATGTGTGGCAGTGCTTGGTGATTTGATCCCAGTGCGAACCAAGCATTACTGGGAAGTGGAGGTGGACCCCCACACTGAATACAGGATTGGAGTGGCATATGAAGACACCCAGAGAAATGCCTACTTTGGAGGGAACAACACTTCGTGGTGCATGAGGCATGTCCTCACCCCGTCCCGGTAAGACACACACCTGCAGTTCCTCACCTTTTGGTTGTAGAAGTACATTGTGAATCTCACAAGGGCAGTGGTGGCCAGTGAGTGAGGCCTTAAGTCTGGTTATTTTGGGTAGCTCTAATTAGTAGGCTACTCGCATAGACAGGATGAATGATGACAAAAGTATAGCATGTAAAAAGCAGTCATTTGCCTTTCTGTCTGGCAATACAAATGACAGTAGCTAGCTACAACCAACAAAAGCTTCCATCCACCCACCAGGCCTACCATAAACACTGCCCACTTTGAACATTTTAGTCAGCTTAGAGAAAAAAATAGAGCTTTTCTATCAAAGGAAAGAGCAAATCTCCCCATTGCTTTCTTGCATTTAGCTTTATATCAGGCAAAGAAATGGAATTGTGAAAGGCCCATAGCATAACGTATTTCTGTTGCTATGGAAACACCTATTTTCAGCACAAACCAGGGCAGCTCCTGACTGGCACGGCATTTGCCAAGTCTTCCTGAGCCACTGCAGCGCACTGCAAATCACAAAGCACCGCTGTGTAGGCAAGGAGCACGGCAGAGCATCTGCTGAAATGGCTATATAGGTTGGAACTCATTTCCAAACATTCTGCTTCTTTTCCTTCAGGCACAAGTACGAGTTCCTGCACAGTGGCTGGACACCAGACATCAGAATCACCAGCCATCCCCTGAGAATCGGTGTGGCGCTAGACTACGACCAGGGGAAGCTGTCCTTCTTCAATGCAGATTTGGGCCAGCATCTCTACACCTTTGACTGTCAGTTCCTGCATTACGTTCATCCCTGCTTTGCCCTAGACAACCCAGGAGGACTTTCGCTCAGAAATGGCGTTACACCACCCCACTACATTAGTCTGATTTAAGTCTTTAAAGATAAGTGTTCAAACAGTCCCACTTTTCCATAACAGCTGCACTAGGTGTAGCACAACAGGGGAGGGGGATGGGACATCATAGCTTAAGAGGGTATTAGAGTTTGGACATATGGCCATTTTTAATTAGCTACAGTACACTGTTCTAGTCACTTAGTGAAATCAAAGTGATTATAACCAGTCAAACCCCCCCAAATGTGTCAAGACAAGGAAAAAAATAAATGAAAAATATGTACAGTAAATTGTTTCAAATACTTTTATTACAGTATTCCATGGGAACAGACTTGCACCATTTTCCAAATAAGAAAAGTTATCACTGAAATTTACAGCATACATCAGTTACTGGTGCAGAGCGATTAAGAAATCAGGAAGGATGTCAAAGGTATAGGCTAAGCTTAATTTTTTTCCTGGTTTTGTTAAAATTATCCATCACAAAAAAAAGGTTTGTCATAAATGGCAAAATGTAGCAGTCTTTGTCCTGGTGGACTCTTATGTATGGACATGGTGTGTATGTGGGGTGAAGATCTGGTAATTTTGTGCTTGAACTTTGGCCGGGCTTTGCTGTAAGCAAGACCCTGGGGGAGCGGAGGGGGTTTGAGTGAGTTTAGGAGTTAGCCTTCTTACTGCAGCGAGTCCGCTCCTCTTCCTCGTCGGAAGAGTCCCCTCCATAGGGCACGAGCCCTGAGCCATCCTCCGGCAGCTTCAGCTTCTTGGGCGCCTCCACCTCCACTGGGCCTGCTGAAGAGAGGTCACAACATAGAGAGAGACAGACACAGGAGAGGGGAAGGAGGGGTGGGAGGAGAGAGAGAGAGAGAAAAAAAAAAAAAAAAAGGACAGAAATTGTAGAGCCCCATGTGAGCCGCAGAACATGTCAGATCCACAGAGAGGGAGGAGGGTAGAGGGGAGTAGATCGGTCACCATAACAAGGCGGGCACCCACACATTCAGCAACAGCCACGTCCATGGTAACATGTAAAAGAGAAGAGACAAGGGAGAAACAGAGAAAAAGAACATGTACAAGAACAACAAGTTAGTTGTGTTCGTCTGGGGTGGGCCATCCAGGTCTCCTTTACTCTGGGGGAGAAAAAGGATCGCAGTGTTTGGATTTGTTTTCTAAATCCTCTGCTGCAGAGCAGACTGAGGTGAAGCTGGACTCCACAGAGAGGAGCCATCATGCATTAGTGCAGAGGTGGGCAGCGTTTGAAAGCGTAGCGCCTACCCGCAGCAGGACACAGCTCCTCTTTGGGCGGGCTCTCCCTCTGTCTCTTGCGAGTGACCGTCAAAGGCATGGGAGGAGGCGGCATCAGGAACCTGCAAGAGAGCACTGGGTTGGTCATCTGGGTTCTAGCCGCACACTCTATCAGCACACGCCAACAATGATCACAGCCTTTAATCCTACACCCACATTACCACTACACTTTCCTCCCATTTCTCCGTTTCAGGTAAGTGCAAATTGGTCAATTACTGTTCCCCACAGAGACCTACCTAACAAGAAGGGTAGTCCCTATCCTACACAGAGTTGGTGTGCAGTGTTGGTAAAAAAAAGAGCTCAAACAAACCTTTCTGAAGTTCTCCCTTCAGCAGAGGAAACCGGTGGTGATGTTTGTTCCTCACTCTTCACATCTGCGCTGGACTCAGACTGCATACAGGGACAGAAACAAAGACTCCTGTGTTGACACTCCACCAGGAAACAGCAATGTGTTTGTTAAGCTTACGCTCAGCTAGCGTACCTCAGCCTCATTAGCCGTGTCGGTGTCTTCCACAAACTGACGCTTGGGGCTGGCAGGCTGCGGGGGGCTGGTGGATGGACTGCTAGTGGCATCACCGGAACCAGCTCCCTGGTCCTTGAACAGAGCAGAATGATAGACTACCGCTGTCTTGACGTGTAGGTCATCAACTCAACATTTGGGAAGTTACTTTTTCATTTACGTTTGTGTTTCTACACATACAAATGGTTATTGAGAATGCCTCTGCATACAACACCATTATGAACCTGGAGTTATAAATGACATCAAGATAAGCCAAGCCAAGAATCAGGTGCCCCTCAAAAACCCATTAAGTGCGTGTGTGTGTGTGGGGGGCGGACTAGGGGAACTAAACTGAGAGAACATACCTGTACTAGATAGGGTGGGGGTTTCCTAGGACACACTGGATACTGAACCATTGCCTGGGAAGATTGAGGGGTTGTCGACAAGTTAGAATGACTGGGGTGACCATTTGCACTACTCCAGTAACCAGTGGCTCCTGGGTATGCTGAATAGCCGCCCGGGTACCCATTTGCTGGGTAGTTATACCAGGACCCCTGGCTACTGTAATTGCTATTAGCTGGGTATCCATGAGCTGGGTATGCTGAAATGAAAGTATAGAGATAATGTTAACATCATAGTTAGCCATCAACCACTCCCAGGTTGACACTGACCCCAAGTCTTGCCACTACAACAAAGACCATGAATCAAAGCTGCTATTTGTTGGCTTATACCTCAACTAGCATCACAGAAAGAACAAGCACACACCTTGAGTAGACCCCGTTGCCGTGTATATGGACACCATCCGAGAATGCTCCGCTCTGACCTGGGGAACACAAGGACAATTAGAACATAGATTTAGTAACATTTCTGAAGAACTAACCACACCCTGGTTTGCAGATCTTGATGTAAGTGAGTAGAATCACTCTGACTTATTTCTGGAGGTCAGGCAGTTCAGGTCACTGTTTCTCTGGGAGGTGGGTATCAGTGAGTGCTATAAAGCTTACAATAGCGTCACCTTCTTAACCTCCACACTTGACAAGATATGACAGTTATTGAGAAAGAGAATGACATTCACCGTTTCCAGTAGACTCTCTGTTAGCTTCTTTGCAGCTTCCAGTCCAGTCTGGTTTGGGTGGCTGCAAAGATAGCAGGATTATCAATAAAACATAATATACCAGCATGTGCATACATCTGTGAAATTTACTACGATGCCAAGCAGCAGTACCTGATGTACACGTAGAGCGGCTCAAACGACTCTCGTCGTGACGCCTGCTCGATGTAACCAGAGGTCTTCCCCCGCAGGAAGACGCGGGCACCCGTCTCCGTCTGGATGTGCCCTAGATACGTGCCCCCCGGGCCCTCCACTTTTTCATTCACATTAAACGAGGGCAGTGCTTGATCCAGACCAACAAATATTTTGGTATGGACAAAACTCTGTAAATAAACACACACACACACACACAAAACAAAAACACTTAGTAAAAGTTTTAGATCTCTGTCCATGACCAGGTTAGGTTGTAAGGGAAAGCTGTCAGCAGAAGCAGTACACCATGGACTCTGTCTGAAGGCCACAGTTGTTCTCGCTGCTAATTTTGTTTTAGGAGGTGGGTATCAGCAGGAGCCATATAGTCTTCATTGGCCTTGCCTTCATTGACCTCCAGTCATTGACAAAACAATCACAAATGTAGCATAGAACTGCACAGTAGAAACAGAACCAATGGGCTCGCTCACTAGGAATAAGTAATGGCTCTATACAAATCTGACAGGAAAGTGTTTCATTAATTTAAGTTAAAAAAAAAAAAAGTATTGTTTTAAACAAATATACCCCTGAATGTCCACCATGCGAGGGTGTGGGCCTTTGGTTCTGCTGTGCATTGGGCAGCCGTGGCATCGTTGGCATCTGGAGCCTCGTGGGCTGCTGTGGGACGGCAGGGCGCGGCGGCTGTGGGTACACTGGAAGTGTGGGCATCACAGGGCGCTGCAGTCCTCCTGATGCGGCGGCTGCCCTCATCAGGTCCTCTGAAATGATCTCCTTTATCCGCTGGACGGCCTCTGAGGCAGGAACACACTTGGTTGTGGATTTTGTTTTTGGAGGACAGTGAACGGATACAAAGTCTTTCTAACAAGACAGAGTTTACTACTTACTGTTGACCTCCTCCTGACTCCGTCCTTGAACATGGAGATACAAAGGTCTCTCACTACACAAAAAGAGAGTCAATTAGGACAAGCCTTGCACAACAGGGTAGTCATTTTACCAGAACATGTTATAAGGTGAATACATGCCCTTTAGCAGTGGACTTGTCAGCAGTGGTCATGTACAGTCCTTTTGTTGAAACTACAGCTCCGCTGACCTGACGAATCTGCAATGAAAAGCCCAACAGTCATCACAGTTAAGCTTTCCTTATAAAAGGTAAACACTGAACAAAGTTTAAAATAAAGGAGCAAACTCAAATGAAAGTTACCTCTTCCTGAGTTTTCCCTTTTGTGAGCAGGTTTCTGCAATTTATGGGCACATCGTTGATATCCACTTCAGTCACCACAACTTCATCAGTGACACTTGAGACTGGCACACTTGGTGCAATCTGAGATTACACACAACACGTCAGTGGCATTGTATTACATAAAACACTAGCAAAACACACTTTACAACACTTTTAGAGGACTTTTAAAAATACTTTACAGACCTTACTGGGTAAAGGTTCTAGTGTTTTCAGTTTCCCTTTAGCCATTAGCATTGCATTTATTTTAGCAGCCATAGCTGCAGCCATCTCAACACCACCCTGAGGAGCATCTTCTAGACCCCCAGATGTGGGAGGCATTTTCAACTCAGCTGATGGAACACTAGATGTTTGAGATGCACTGGCAGTTGTAGTGACGTTGTTGGCGCCCATGTGATTTGCTGTGGATGAGAGTTTTGGTGCAGTCTGAGAGACATTGCAGCCTTGACGCATGTCAGCTTTCGATTTGGGTTGGTCCCATCTACTTAAGCATCTGTGAGAGAATGGAATGAGACCAGTTTTTAGTTTGATGCTATATCTTCACAATACAACTTTTAGTTTGGCACTGTGTGTTTGCAGCATTTACAATACAAGACATCTTTACCTACTCCAAAAAGCAAATCATGTCTGTAGTACAAGTAGACCTTCACCACATACTCGGGTGGTGGCCTGTTCAAACTACATGTTTTTATAGGAGGATAGTATCGACAGAACTACATGACTTTGAAAGTCTGCCTTCTTGTCCTCCAGGAGTAAAAATGCAGTAAAGAAAAGCAGGGGCGAACGTCTAGTTACATATGCAAATGTAGAATTTTTAGCAGCTGGTATAACTTCATGGCTAACGTTGCATGAAAGGTTGAGGCATGTAGGCCAAACCATGGACGAGGGGCCTACCTTGTTTGTTAGCTCCTGAGCGCAATTCAATAGAAACGTACGCAACTTGGCGTTAGCCGTATGCAGCAATATTAGCTAACTAGCTAAATAACATATTAGCTAACGAAAAGCTTTTAACCATCATCGTGCAGCTATACACAAGTGCCACAACACAACTAAGTGGATAATTCCATTATTAATACCCAGGGTATCTGCTGCCCGTGTGGCAATCTAAAAAACAATAGGGTCCCATTAAAATAACCTCACATTGCAGCTCAATGTTAACTAGCGTTAATTTGCTCATATTTGCCAAGTAGCACGTCTGGCTACGTATGTGTATGACTTGGAAACCACAACCAACTGAAGCAGTTAACAAGCTAGCACGCTAGTGCTAACCAACTTGCTAACGAGTAGGCTACATTCTAGCGTGCTAGTATCTAAGAACGGTTACGTTTCGATATGGTGCCGTTCTGGTGTTAACGTTAAATCGGACATTGATCCGTAATGACAAAGCTGGGGTAATCTTGAATGCTAGCAACCTAACAAAACAGGCTAACGTCATTTATCTTTATTGGAATGTAACGTTAGCAGCTGGCCAACTAGTTAGACAATGATCAACAAGCAAGCTAGCAATAGCTTGCATGGTAACTTAATGGATTTACTCAAATACGTGCTCTAAGAGAAACATCTGACATAAAATATACATGTACACAAAAAAAACTTACGGTGTACCCGACGCCATTTCAGGTCAAAATATCCCCCACGTCAGCTAAACGTTTCGCTTGAAATTTCTCATCGAGTGCATACGTTCAAATTTACATGAAAGGCACAAAAGGCCACTGGAAAAAGTGGACTACGGGCGGAAATACGTCACACTTTTATGCAACACGAACGTGCACCACTTATCTCTGTAGCAAGACTCTGATAGCATGCGGAATAGAAGTCCTCATTTTTTAAGAAACTAAAATATGACAAATTCACTCATTTAAAAAGAAACGGGTTACTCTTACGCCCAACTGATAGTATATCAAATGTCTGAAATGTGCATGGTCAGAATAATCGTTCTTTCTTAACGGAGTCTGTGTAGGGTAGAATCTTTGGGAAGTTTGGCTAGTTGAGCCTCATGTAACAAATATGTGTGGGTGGGGGGGTCGACTCCATGATGAATTCAGATTGAGTCGGGTGGTGCTTTCGTCCCATGGGAGTTTGGGCTCATCTTTCCCTTCAGTCCAGAATAGCCTGTCCTCATATGGAATATGCCTTCTCTATATAAACAGGCTTAGCTTCTTTACAACCAATCCACTTATAATTTGCCATTCTCAAAAAATGTTAATGCCAGATAGGATGATTAGCCATTTAGGCCCGGGCCATTGACAGTAAAATAAGGGGTCACTTACTGCAAGCAGCAGTAGCCTATGGCTTTCCCTAGGCTGCATCTGTAATTTCTAGGCTAAAACTAGATGTACCGCAGAGCGGTACAAAATATGACCGCCGCCCAGTCCAGCACATGTTTTCCACAAAAATAAGTCACGCTGAAAGGCATATATGATTCTAACTGTCTCACTGAATTGCATTATGCACACTCAATTCTCACTGGTATCTGCTAGACAACAAGTACCAAAACATGATTAGTTCATAGATTTCACATGTCATATAGATTTTATACAACCCCACCCCCATCTTGCCTGTTCATAATTCTGAGAAATTCTTGAATTGTGTGCATGTGTGCGTGTACATGTTTATGTTTATGTGTGTGTGGGTGGGTGTGTGTGTGTGCATGTGTGTGTGCATGTGCATGCATGCGTATATATGTCTACTGTGTGAGTATGTGTCATACGTAGGATGACTGTGAATGTATGTGTGTGCGTGTGTATCTGTTTATGCACATGTGTGCATATGGAATGGGTTTACATGACCCCTGGAGGCAAACATACGCAAAAAATTGGTCATCCTAGGCCCTACGGTTCTCAAGATATTCACAGAAAACTGTGTCTGCCCTACCCTCCTATCGGGGGGTCCAGTCCAGCGGGGGGGCTACAGATCAAAACGAAAAGCGATGGTTCCATGCTATCCATGTGGGGTTACATGCCCACCAAGTTTCGTGTACCCCGGTCTTTCAGTGTCCCGGGAATCCTTGTTGGTGTAAGGTAACTAAATGTACACATAAATTATTTTATTGTAAGGCCCCCCATAAACGAAAGTCCACGAAACTTGGCATGCATTCGGAGGGTAACTAGGTGGCGCTATACATGAAATAAGTTGTAATGGGATAGGTTGACATGCCCCCTTAAGACCAACATACAAAAAAGGTGGACCTCCTAGTAACTTACAAAATATGTCCTACGGTTCTCGAGATACACAGAAAACTGTCTCCGGCCACCTACAGGCCAGTTGGTGTATTGTAACATAAATTAATTTATTGTGTGGCCCCCCCATGAACGGAATTCCACAAAACTTGGCGTGCATTCAGAGGGTGTCCTAATGATCATACACTTCCAATTTCATGCAGTTTTGACTATGTTAGGTCACAGATACCTGCGATTACAACACCTCATTTTTACTTTTTTGTGTTTAACTAGGTGGCGCTATACATGAAATGAGTGGTTATGGAATGGGTTGACATGACCCTTTGAGATCAACATACAAAAAAAAATGGTCCTCCTAAACCCTACGGTTCTCGAGATATTCACAGAAAACTGTGTCTGCCCTACCCTCCTTTCGGGGGTCCAGTCCAGCGGGGGGGCTACAGGAAAAAAACTAAAAACAGGAGGTTCCATGCTATCCATGTGGGGTTACATGCCCACCAAGTTTCGTGTACCCCGGTCTTACAGTGTCCCGGGAATCCTTGACGGAAATTTGGACATGCGAAAAAGAAAAAAAAAGAATGTCTGACATGTTATGGCATTCCCATGCAGAAGCATCTTTTAGGCTTAGGCCTATGGTTCACCCAATATTTTGTAAATATTGTAGGCTACCCAATATTTGGTTGACATACGTGAAATGTTAAGTTTTGTTGTGTGGGCAGATAGGCTACTGATATGGAGCTGACTCTAAGGGACTGTTCGTTATTTATTTAAGAGGCTACCGGAGGAGTTTTGGGAGCGTTGGTCAAAAAAGACGTGACCATCCCTCGCCAGCAAGACATTTTCCTATGACCCTCCAAAGTGATTGAGAAAAAACGCATGACCCTCCCCAGTCCCAACAATTTATTGATGCCTTCTGTACTGTGTCAATTTGGGAGCTTGCATGCTACGACTCCTTCCTTGAAATGCCTTGGAAAGGCTGTCGTTTGCACAATTTCACAAATACTCACCGGGACCGAAACAACCGGTCAACTTTTCCCGGGTTTATCGCGTAGGCCTATTTTAACTTTTTCCCGCTGTCTTAGGAGGAGCTAGCCTAGAAATCTAGACGCACCCTAGCGGCAGCAAATTAATTTGCTCAGCCTGTACGTCTAGTAGCAAACCATAGGAAACAGCACTCTATTTTGTTAGAGTCTTAAGGCGGGCTTAACAGGATGACAACAGTCCTACAACGGTGAACAACAAGGAAGGTGGCTATGGCGAACGAAGAGCGGTTGTTTGAATCGGCGTTGCCGTCAACTTTGGAGGAGTTGGACTTGTGCTTTTCTTTGAAGTCATTCCTTTCGAAGAAGGATGTATTTGCCGTTTGCCAACCCGGATAACGGATATGGTCGAAGCGCTGGCCTATTGCATGCCTAGGCAGTTTGAAAGACAATTCTCTGCCCCGCCGGATTGGTTAAAAGGTGAATGGGTCGATTCCAGACTATACATTTCAATGGTATAGGATGGCCCGCCAGGCTAGGGAGGAGCTGCAGGGCCGTCACAAGGGGGTGCGAGTCCCTGTGCGGGATGCTAGGCCCTTTTCACTTAGGCCTACGTGCATGAAATCATGCGGTAGCTGGTGCCTAGGCTACCGTCGGTGCATTTTAGTAGCCTAGTCTAATAAGCTACACCAGCTTGTCTTTAAGAGGGGAAATTGTATAGCCTATAACTTTAGCTGAGTCACATATTTGGCCATATGGTGTTTATCATTGGCTACATCACGAAATCAAACTGTAACAAAGGCGAACACTTTAACAGGGCAATTAATTGGGCATGAATCGTTGTGCTGAACGCTATTTGTCAATGAGCAGAAACACACACGACATTCAAACTATAGATAAACTGTGCACTATGGAAACTGGTCTATAGGCTAACATTGGACAAATAAATGACATTGACTCGCCATATCCTGACTCCTGAAAAAAAAAATCTTGCTTAGCCTACTTTGCCGCAAACTCAGCAATGAAATCATAGGCCAGCTTGCAGGTAGCCTAACGTCTTCAATTCATACAAGAGCAAGCCCATAGTCTCTCCTGTGACATGAAGGTGCGCAAATAGTTTTTAATAGCCTGTTCAACTTCGAAAAGCTTCGTTCACCCGATGCCAGTCACTGATCGCAATTTCAAAGTTAGGGAAGCTTCGTTCAATCTTTTTAATGTCATCCTTGGCCAGGTGCAAGGCCCATCATAAGCGAGCCCCTGGGCGACGGCCCAAATGTTGCTCCATGAATACAAAAGTTAGGTGACCCTCCCTCCTAGACTAAAAAAAGTTGGGTGACCCTCCCCTCAACAAAGAATAAAAAGACATGACCCTCCCAACGGTCCCTAATACAGATCAAAGGAGCCTTTTGAGGTGGATAAGGCCCTCATTTTTGATGAGTCAGATCATTCAGCAGAGATTAACTATTTCTACATATTTTATGCTATTATATGGCCGGACATCAAGCCTTGGAAATGACTCTAGGCTTATTTGTCTTAGAGACTCCACATTTCGACATTTCTTATTCAATATGCCAATAGCTTGCTTAACAATGCATTGATTTTACATGCATTTTTGAATTTAGGAATAGCTTGTATCAAGAATTGAAACTATTTTTTGTCTTTAACCCATAGGAGACCTACTTCATTGGTCAACACTGGATACTGACTAAACAGCAGAGCATCTATGTTGACCACTCACTCATTAGTGTAGCATTTTACTTTACATGTTAAAGCCAATCAACACCAATCAAAACATGCACATTTCCAAAACAACCACCTGCCTCTAAGATCACTCTTTAACAACAGTTTAATAGTGAACACCACCAGCATCTGTGATGCCTAAGCTCAGGCCTCAATATGGATAATGTTCACCAGCATGGTATATCGCTGTAGATTTGTGTTGGCCTACTAGAAGTACCATTCTTTGCTGAATATAAAAAAAATATCTGAGGAATAATGAGTCATCTGTCATCTTCACAATGACATACTATCTGCTTGCTTAATTATTGACTTTCAAAACAAATCAGTACAATCATGGTCCTTTTATTAACTAAAGGATGTCTGTCTCCATGCACTGGTGGTCCTACAGTGTGAGAACTGTACTTATGCAGGATAATACAATATTAAGAATGGTCAAGTCAAACACATCTTGATAAATTTATATCGGTGGAAAATGATAGATACACAGAATCCTGGAACACAATTCATTAAAATATATATGTCTGGATATAAGCCACAGTCTTTGCAATGACATTCTTTTCACTTAAAGGCTGGTCATGCACAGCAGGCTACCATTTTAATGACCAGAATGGGCTGGTCTGCTGACTGGAAAGCATTTTACTGATTCCCACATCAAACATCAGAATTTAGGCACAAACCTTTTGATGTACTCTAATTAGATGGCAGATCATAGACATCAGCATCAAAACAAAAGACAACACCAGATCTTCCACATGGGATCATGTGGTGTAGCGTGGTCCCACTTTGATTCCACTGCACATAACATTTCCACGCTACATTAACAACCTAGGAGATGGAGGTCCTCTGCAAACCATATCCTTTGAAGCCACAACCTCTGATAAAAAGTAGTAAGGCTACCATTGAACTGAAACTACTACTGGAGTTTACATACTAGAGGTTATTATTGTGCCTGAAACTAAGCAAGTGACTGTGGAATTTCATAAGTTTAGGGTTAATACGGAGTACCTCAGTGCTTGGCTGCTTATTGGCAAGTGTGCTGACCTTTTAAGGGCAAGGAATGATCATGATGAGGTCATCTCATCATACTCAAAGCTGTGCAGATGGCAACATGATGCAACACACACACGATGAAGAAAAGACCTGATCAAAGGCGAGATGGTCGCCTTAACACACAAAAAAACATCACTCTCCATCCAGCGAGGGAGTGAGGGACTGACCTTAACCCATCTCACAGACTTGTGAGAGGACATTCCTTTTGTCAGCCAGACTTATCGTCCCCTCCTTTTCAAGTCAACAAGACTCCAGAAACAAACATTGCCGTAACAGTGTAACATGAATGATATAATGTTGGTATAGACCTGGAGACTGAACGATAGTTCTTTTTTTATCAAAACATTAAAATGCTACAATAAGCCCAGACAACACAATCCCAGCAAAACTCTGTGACCTTTGTCATTCTTGTTGATGTAGTTATGAGTAAATTTCTTGAAGAATTACACAAAAATCTAATGACAGGCTTAAAGCTGTGACATAAAGCATTGAGCTTGATACCTGTGCGTAGATGTGGGAGATATAACATCAGGAGATACTTGACATAGGACACAACAGACATGGTACCTGTATGGCTGGACTATGGGCCTTAAGGGACTTTCTTCCTGGCAAGTAATGTGAGCATTTCAGAAACATAATACAATATTACTTTATTATCCATTGAACATTTTCTATTTTTTTTTTTTTTTCATTTGTTGTGGTGCTGTCAGACCTGAAGTTATGGTGAATCATAAAAAAAATCCCCTGATTTATATAACATTTCTGTTTTGACAGAGAGAAACAGTTTGATCAAAATATCGTGTTGACCAGTGTTTGCTTGGTAGTATGGCATTTTTTAAATATATTTTAGTAGGAAATTCTCTTAATAAGGAAAGTTCTTAAACATATATTAGTATGCTAATTAGAAGCCCGACAGAGGCTCAAGTATAATCCTGTTTTTTTGTGTAAAGTTGACGGAACTGCCAATATTTCATACCCCTCCAAGTAGGCAATCTGCAACGAGAGGAGATGGTAACAGTGATTGACCATTCTGTATCTCACAATGCTACCAAACTTCCCAAAGACTTCATTGTTTCCATGCCAAATGTAATGCCATTCTGGTGGGCAAACATTTTCCACAAATGCTAATAGCGGTTTCATTTTTTGATGCTCCAGTGTAAAATTCATAGTCTATAAAAATATTGAGATTTACGTGAACATAACTTTCTTACTATGTTATTAAAAACTCCAGAATGTCCTTTGTGGATACACAGTGGGATGTACTGTATAAATATTGTATAAAATAAGGCAGTCTTTTCAGTAGGATAAACCAGATACAAAAAATTCTGGGAGAAAAATCATTTCAAGTCCAAAATATGTTTTTCTTTTCTTTTCACAGATTTCTGCTGTTCGCCGAGTGCCGTGTGATATACAGCATCATCTCGCAGTGGTGTCTCTGCGCACACACAACCAAACACCCAAGTGAACAACAACTTAAGAGCTTATTCCCAAATTCAGTATCCCAGCCTTGGACAAAAATGAGAGAATATTACATATCCATCATTGTTTACAGTGCAATATAAATGTGTCATTCAAACTAGTATTTGTAATAAGAAAATAAAAATGTCTTTATGTGAATGATTTTTTTCTCTACGGGTATTAAATATGGACAAGACTTACTGGATTATAATTTCTGTTAATCAGCTTTGGCTTTCTTTGCTTTTTAACTTTGTTCTTTCTTCCATTTCATTAGCTAATTAATAATTTCATTTATTTATTTTAGTATAGAAAATAATGAACATCTAAAAAAACAAAATAAATATATCAATGTCAATCTGTAATAGTGACCTTTGTTCCAGATGGTTACATTTGTTTCGTCTTCAGTTAGCATCCTAAATAAGCGTTGGTTTTGCTTTTTAGGACTGCCATAGAAGGACTGTGGAATTTGCCACATATCCTTTTAAAGTCAAGGATTAGCATAGTAGACACGTATTTTAAAGGGAAATCAAAAAACCCAAATCAAAGAAAAAAAAATACAACAGCAAGGACCAGTACAGGTGGAGTGTGATTCTACAGTCTTTCTTCTGAAAGAATGAGCATGAGCAGTCCTGTCGCGGTGCCAGGGTCTGGGTGAACATCACCACACACACGCACACACAGACACACATGCACACACACAGTCACTCCCCGTAGTTTTCTACACTACTTCCCAACACCTCACTCCCCTCTCATGAAAGATGCCTCTTAAAAGGTTTCTAAGCATCTTTTGTTTCAGGGTCTGTTTGTTTTCCATCTCTCTCCTTCTGCTACAGCTGTGCAGTCTAACAAACATCGTCCATGCTTGCATTGGAAGGAGCAGGCCAGACCCCATTTGTTCTGTAGAGGGGCAAGAGGGGCTCGCCCAGACAGAGTCACCAGACATCACCAGTCCAGCTGAGCCACCACTGGTGCGCAGAGGACAAGTGTGTGTGTATCTTTTTTTTTCTTTTTTCGTGCTCCCGTGTCTCCAGTCTCGTGCGTGTCCATCATGTCGCCTGTCCGTTCTCCGTGAAGCAGGTCGATGGCCTGCAGTCTGTGTTTTGAGCTGGACTAAAGCTTACAAAGGCAGGTGGATTGGGACGAGCCAGGCTGGGCCAGACCAGGGCCGCGGTGCCAGAGTGTGCGCTGTGGCAGAGTTGGGGGGGTGGGGCTTTGCGGTGCGGTGCGCAGACTCCGGGGAGACACTGCCTGGAGGCCTGCTGGGGAGTGGCTGGAGCAGGCGGCAGCGCTGTGGCGAGGAGGGGCGGAACGCCGAGGGCTCTACTCCGGCGGAGGGCGCAGGCTGTGGAGCTTCCGCTCGTCGAGGCCTTTCCAATACTTGTAGTTGTTGTCCAGGTGCTGCATGAGATTCGGGAGGTCTGCGAATGCTGCGGACCGCAAAAACCACAAGACAAATCCAGTGAGAGGGCCATAGAAAACAGTGCAAGAGAGCTCCAACTTGTCCAATAGGACTGGTTCCCAACGTGGGCATAATGAATAAAAAAAACTTAATGAGAAACTTGAACAACGAATAGGTCAGATTTCATATGGATTTCATATGACTTACAGCAAAGTAGCCAATAATTACCGAATTATAGCCTATTTTGCCGTTGGAAAATATGGTCAGGGCTTACCTTTTAGCCTACATGCTAATAATTAATACAACAGATCAAATAAAAAAAAAATTGTTTAATGATACAATAATTAAGTTTAACTGGTACAATATTTAAGTTCAACTAATTGCTGAAATTTAAAACGTAGGGACAATATCTAGCCCATGTGCTGTTAGCCATGTTGCTGATCGGCCTCTGAAGTCGAAACTCAAATTGAAGGTAATATGTGAGTGTCTCAAACTTTGTGCTGTGGTGTGGGGGAGAGAGGGGCTTCATTGTCAAAGAGGCTCTGTGATGAGGAGTTTGGGAACCACTGTCCTATAGGGGTTATGGACAGCTTTCTACAAAAGTAACATTGAGCTTGTGCATTACTTTTACAATTCTAGGAAAAGGACAATAGAAAACAATTCAAAGTGATTGCAGTTTTGGGAAAACAGAGTGCAGAATTTACCATCCCAGGCATCAAACATATCTGTGATGAAATAGTCAATGAAGGAGATTTGGGATTTGGGAATGCTACAGGTGTTCCTGTCAAACACGGGCATGACCACTGGGAGGCCCTGTCTCTTCTCCTCATCCGTCTGTGCAGACAGGAGAGAGGGATAGAAAGAGAGTGTAGAAAGAGAGTGAGACAGACAGATCTATTCATCCCAGTCAAAATTCAGTGGCAAAGTGTATATCCAAATGTTAAATCACATTTTTGTCTAATGAAGTGTATAATTAAATATCTATACAGGGCTATATTCAGTGATTGATTTAAATATAGTGCCCTACATTGTTGACAAGGAGTTTGAGGTCAATCAAATATGTTCAGATACTGTAAGGGACAACATGAATCACTTAAAGTTATGCCAAAGCCCTAGGCTAAATATATATGCAACATGGATCTCATCAGGATTGCCCCTATAATATTATATCCGTGTTACCTGTGCAAAATATTCTTCTGAAATGCGGCCAGCCCACTCAATACACAGCTCCAATGGTCGACAGGGATTCGAGATATCGGCGCACTTAATGAGCATGCGTTTCACAAGAATCCGATTCTCCGGAGTTGTCAAAATGCCTTTGACAGATTCCTCATCCCCATTCCCCTGGGAAAGGTGGAAGAGGGAGAGAGAGAGAGAGAAAGAAAAACAGCGAGAGACAATGAAATAGAAATACAAAATCAACAGAATTAGCAGGCTTTAATGAGAACAATCTGGTCTGAAAAGCACCATTACACCTTTACTGGCCTCCAAAAGAAACTCACGTTACTTTATTTCTCCCCAGAAAATCACTTGGCTTGGACTAGGTTACATTCAGTGTCTAAATTGAATTAAATTAATTACTCCAAAGGATGAAATCCATTCAGTTCCATGAGCACACACAAATGCTCTGACTGTTTGCTGGTTGGCCAGTTTGGAGAGGGGAGACATTTAAGGAGGCAAGGTAGGCAGATCCCACCATTTTCCTTAAAAAGCTCTAGGATCCTTTAAAATGGCTCTGTAGGGCATTCCACACTGGGTTGAGAAAGCTGGTACCAGCCTGTCAAATTTTCACCCTACGCAGCTGTCTTTGGCGGCTGTCTCATGGGCCAAAGCTATATCCAGGCAGTGGCTCTCACTTTAACCCAAATCCCAGTCACTTGTGGAGAGGAACATAAAAGTACAGCTTTTTTTTACAGGCAACTGGAACAGCTTCAGGGCTTTGGCTAGGTGTTACCAAATGCATGGTGGACAGTTTCTGCTGAATCTGTAAGTTATGTGGTGAAAGTTGCAGACATACACAGTCTTCCTGATAATACACTTATTTATTCAAAAATCTATATCTATCAAAAATATACATAGATCCTAAGGATCAGAACCATTCGGCTAAACATAAGCATTGTGAATTTGTGTTGACACATAAACTTTCTTACCCCATTCTCCTCCAAGGCTGCCAAGGGTTTATTGATGCTGTTGACGAACTTGTTGACATGCTCAAAGTGCTTGGTCATCTCGGTGGCCAGGACCATGTCAATGATGGCTTGCCGGAGTGTGCGGTACTCGTTTCTGAATAGAGCAGAGGGGGAGAACACAGGACGGGTTCAAATGTGATGAGTCTGCTATGCATTGCGGTCACCAGCCCAATGAATGGGCTGCATTGTTGAGGCTTCCCCCATCACTGGGGATTGTTGCATGTGAAGGGCACTGTGCTGGAGCTGAAATCACATTTAAGTAAGACCCCTGTCAAGGACATGCAACAGCAAACAGCTACAGCATGCAGGCACAACTGTCTGGACAATCCCCTATCCAGTGTCTTCCTGCTCTTTGGAGTGCTCATGAGGGTTGGTGACTATTATGGAAACAAAGCTGTTGGCCTCTTGTTTCTATACAGGTTTGAATGCAATGATTCAAATAAGCCAAACCAAGTATACATCTCATCTGTAGCAACACATGGCCGGCTTGCCAATTTATGGACAATGTCTTTTTTTTTAACCAGAAATCATATTAAACACAAAAGGGAATTTTGACATGCAAAGACCCAAAGGGCAGGCCCCCTGTCCCACCTCTCCATGTTCTTGAAGATGTTGCACTTGTCGTCCCTGGTAGTGATCTGGAAGGCCAGGGCAGCGTGGTGGCTCTCCAGGACAGCCGTGTCATTGTACAGGATGGCCAGCTCGCTCCCAGCATTGCACAGGAAGGAGTTGGTCCGGCCCGGGTGGTCGACGTCGTGCACTGTGGCGGCAATCAGGGCTGCGACCTCGTCTATGGGGTCCAGGCTTTGCTGTTGAAGAACATGGAATAGCAGTGTATGTGTGAGGGCGCTCTTATGACTGCACTGATGCTGCATGTACAGTATGTGCGGCCCTCAGCGCATTGTCTAGTCACCACCTAATCATCTCACGGCCAGACAAATGAACTTTAAGTGCAGAACCACTAATTAATTTGTGTCATAAGCAGTCCTTCATGCCTGGCTACCGGTAATTCAATAAAGTGCAATTTTTTTTAGACAAACAGTCCACAAATTCTGCCCCCCAGCTGTATGTGAGTGAGAGTCAGTGCATAGCCTATTTACCGCTGTCTATTGGCTAAGCTAATAGCGCAGGGCTGCCACGGGGGTTGAAAATAGAACGTTTCATAATCAGCTTACATTCCACAGCACACATGCATAACCAGCTAATGAGGCAGAGATTCATTTAGGCTAAAAGAAACCTTCCCTCTGGTGATGACACCGGTGCTCCCCTGCGCTCCGCACTGCTTACCTTAACTCTCTCCTTGCAGAGGAAGTAGGCGGTGGCGTGCAGTACGTCCGCTGCGTGGCTGGAGTTGTGGTAGGAGTTGCTGGAGTGGTAGTTGGCCTCGATCACCTGCAGCCATGACCGGAGCGTGGCCTCGGGGCAGCTTAGGAACTCGCACACGCCAAAGCGCGAGAAGATCTTTAAACCCAAGAAGGTTAAAGGCCTGCCAAGGGAAAAGAGTTCCGGATCACTTGACCAGATCTCCTATATGCGTCCCAATCATATTCTACATTGGAGAGGGTTAAAGCGGACTAAAATTAAACAAATAGATTGTACACTTCACAACAAAATAATTACCCAGAAAATATAGAATAAAGTATTTTCTTCAGGGATGTTTGGACTGAATATATAAAATAATTTATGCATTGGTGCCAAGACTATATTACTGGGAGTATGACCTTCACTGTTTGCATGAAGTTTCAGATCCTTACAGGTGGCTTACGATAAGATTAATCATGACTCACTCGTTTTCTCAGAAAGATCATCAGTGAACAGTAAATCTGTAATCTCAACGTAGGAAAGACACGAAAGCCACAGAAACATCTAGCACATATATGTAGGGTGCTGGAGCATGCGGAAGATATGGCCTACTTCCTCCACTCCCCACTCCCCTACCGCTTTATAGTGGCTGCCTCTAGGTTGAAGATGTCAAAGTCCCATGAGTCTTCATTTTCCATGGTCTGGGCCACCCGAGGGGGGATGTCGTTGAGTGAGAGTGGTGTGGTCAGGTGACTGGGGATGTGATGAGGCTCTGAGGACACAGAGAGGCATGTCAGCTTGCATCAAGAGCAGCAGGCTTGGGAACAGGCAGCTGGAAATGGATTAGCCTGGAAGGTAAACATGACGCAGGATGGGACAACTGGAAGAGCACAGAAGCCCCCCGCTGTGATCGCGCCGTATTACTCAAAGCTGTGTTGCAAGAAATTCTCTCGTCTTTTAAGCAGGGCATTAAAACATGAGCCTAGACTGTACTCACGTTTTGTTGAAAATATGTATTCATTTCCAGATAGTCTTCGTAAGCCATCCTGTGGAAAAAAGACCATATTCAGACAACCGACTCACAACAGGAATTATGAGGTTCAAGTATTTTTTGGAGATAAATATCCCTTATTCTTGACCCTTGCACTGTCAAATTTGAAACTAATTTTCCAGCATATTGCATGAGAAACAGCAGAGGCATGCGTGGCGACAGAATGGCATTGCGCTGGTGATTAACGTGTAAACAAGCAAACACATCAAAACAAACTCACCAACCCACCCTCACACTCTCCCATGGGGCAGCTGGCTTCAGCCCTGCCCCTAGTGCCTCTGTGTGTGTGTGTGTGTGTGTGTGTGTGTGTGTGTGTGTACAACTGGAGTGAATGTTTACCTCAGGAGTGAGAAAGGAAAGCGAGCAAGGCTCATCTTTGACCTGCACATTGTCTAATCGCGCATCAGCTCCAGCACACACGCGTGCTATTTTAAGCCCTTCTCTCTCTGCAACGTGGACTCAGAGTCAACCCAGAGACAGAAAACCCACTTTGAACATATCATGTCTGCCAAGAACCCAGACGAGATATACCTACAAACAACATTACTTATAAAGCCCAGAAGAAAAAAAAAAAACAGAATGACTATGTAATGGCAACACAGAAAAAGGTCACTTTAACAAGATACTGATCAAGAATTTCAGAGTAATTTCCTCTGGTGTTCTCTATGTAAAAGGGAGGCTAACGCAGGTCGACTGCTGGCCAGGCCAAGCCTGCTGTGTGGCCAAGAGTCGGCATGTGAGCGCAAGTCACGGCTCTTCATCGAATCCTCCAAGAACAGGATGTTTCCAGGCCACTCGGACCGAGAGGAAAAGTTCACTGGAGAGGGTGTTGTGGTGCCGAGCGGAGCGGCCGGCTTTTCCTCTGCAGCCCACGGGAGCACAAAGGAGGACAATCTAACACTTCCTCTGGGCCACGGCCAAGACTGCCAACTTGGCACTCTCCCTCTCCAGCTCCCCCCATCTCTCTCTGCCCCCCCCTCACTCTCTCTCCTCAACCAGGCAGGGCTGACTACAGTTCATGAACATGAACATGAACACACACACACACACACACACACACACACACACACACACACACACACACCTACACACCTAAACATTGCATTTTTGTCGGTCATCAAGATTTGAAACAGCCAAAAAAACCAATGACCAATGCATTAACGCATTACTTTTGTAAAATAGATGTTGTCAAATTAGGTTTAATAATAAGAAATCACGTAAATTAGCAATCAGTGAGGAGAGGCATAGAAGTACCGCAGATTTTTACAGACTTCTGCATGCAGCAACTATTTTCTCCTTTAATTTTCTCTCTGTGGAAGTCAGCAGCACGAGTCCAATTCATAAGGGGAATAAGATACTAGAGCGGACATGGTGCCATTTGTTGTAATTCGTGAATAATTAAATAAGGCCTGTAATGTTTCAATCATAAAGTAATCACATTGCAGAGAAACATTTAATGAAATCAATCAGTGACTTCCCAGCAATGACGCCATTTCACCTGAGGCCTGCTTGGCTGCCACCTAGTCCATCTATGGCTCCCTGATAAAGGCAACTTAGGCAGCTTCCTTCATGCAATCCCTTTGCAGTCTTCAAAGTCAACAACTAGACATGCAGCGGCAAAGAGTGGGAAAGGACGATTCTATAAATAACTTATTATATTCTGTGCCCCATCCAGTACTGTAACGTCTTCGATCCAATGAAATGACAAAACTGAGCCAGAAAAGATCTGGGTCTGGGTCTCCTGGGTCTGTGGCTGACATATGGATACCAACCGTCATCAGCCCCCCGACAAGGTCATTGGTGTGGGGGTCCTCCTCCTTGGTGCCCAGCTGGGGGGAGTAGAGCTCGGTGGTTCTCAGGATCTCTAGCACGCGGTCCAGGGCCTCCGCCACAGGCATGGGGCTGCTCTCTTGCGCTGCGTTGATGATGTTTATCACCTGGGTGTGCACAGACACACAGGAGACCACCTCAGCACTGGGGAGCGGGAGCCGCAGCACACAGCGAGACAAATACCAGCCAATGGGACGGGGGTGGGGAGTGGAGGGAGTTACAGTACCTTCGTTATTGGTGCTTCTATGGTCATGGAGTGGATCCGGGCCATAGAGGAGTGCCTTCTCTGGGAGCTTCCTGTGACAGATCAAACAAACACATATGCAGGCACGTTAGGCCCCGTTGCTGCCCGAGATTCGCTAAGGTTCAAAGAGAGCGTGTGTGTGTGTGTGTGTGTGTGTGTGTGTGTGTGTGTGTGTGTGTGTCCATCTCACCATCGCTCCCTCGTGATGTAGTGGAGCGGACGTCCAGGGAGCCTTTCCTCCTGTCCTTGTGTTTGCAGGACTGGATATCTGAGAGAAAAAGACTAAACCACTGAGCCACACACACATGCACACACACACACACACACTATGCAGGAGACTTCAGGATATGTATACATTATGGATGGGGCTCAACTAATCATCAAATGTCAACTGCCTTTTGGTCAACTTATGTTGTTCAAATGTTCTTTAAGTAGCCATATATTGTGTTAATACGTTCTGCTCGGTAGCTCCACAGTAATAGTTAGCACACAAGTGGAGATGAAAAACTGTCTGTTCTATTGTACTCTTAGGAAAACAAACTGACAGCTTGTCTTACCTGTCTGAGATTCAGCTTGTACACGATCACTGGATTTCTCAGTCTTAAAAGGCAAATAGAAAACATTTTACAAGACTATCATATTAAATATAAAATAACATAGTCCCTGTAGATGTGAATGTTGCCATTCTGTGCATTTATGAATAGCTTACCTTATTATTATCATTTAAAGGCCTGTTAATAGACACATAGTGTCTAATTTTTCTGAAAAGAGCAGAGAGACATGAAACTGTGAGAACTTGAGAGAATCTGCCTTAATTCCCAGAGAGAGATAAACAGTGTAACAGAATTAAAAAAAGGAATGAAATTAACAAAAACTGCACACTCACCCTCCCTGTCCAATAACAGGTGTAATTTTCACATTTTGTTGGACACTGTCTCCATTCTTCTTTTTGGCATAATAAATCCCTTGCCACTCCTGAAATATAAATATGGATATGACTTACAAGTAAAATAAATAAATTAGCATAGGCTACTGCCTATAATCAGAAACCAACACAAGCTATTTAACAGAGCTATCAGTTCATTTTACAGCATGACACATTATTGATAAGTCAAAGTAGCACAAACCAAAGCTAAAATCAGGTTCAGGCATACAAATATTTTAAAGTATACAATAAAATGCATTTTTGCCAAGCACTGGACCAATAACAAAAAGAAAATGGTGGTGACAAAAATAATGCATTTGTGAAGCATATCAAAGTGGTCAGTAGCCAAAAAAGGGAGTGGGGGGAGACATAGAGCTGTGTCCAGTCGAGTCCTTTTATGTCAGCCACCCTTCGTCTGCTTGGCTTGGTTCAAAAGCACCTTCCCACTGTTAGCCTGAGTGCAGATGACCTTCGTCCTCTCTGAAGTAAGCGCTCGCTGCACAGCTAGCCCCCCTATCTGTCCCCTTTCAAAAAAATAAATAAATACGGGCCCTTTGTTGTGTCTGATGCCTTGAGTCGCCATGGGTGACGGGCAGGTATTCAGGCTGGTGTCTGACCACAGAGGGAGGCTCAGGCTCTTCAGGTCTGTGACCAGCACTCCTCACTGCGGCATGCCGAGAGCCCGAATCGTAACAGTGGCACAGGTGCCTCATGCCTCATATAGGCACACACACATTGCCACCTTTTGTGTGCAGTCAAAGTCACTTGCAAATTATAAATGCTTACTCTTGGCAGAACATTCAACTACAATTTGATGCCTTGACATGGTACTTTTTGACATCTGGAGAAAATATGTTTAAAAAAAAAATACGTATAGATACACTGTACTCACCTTTCCTTTCCGTATGCAAGAATTTATAGTTTCAAGGAGATCAGGCTTATTTTTCTCGCTTTTAGGCACTTCTATGATTTCCTTCCCTATGAGTTCCCCCTTCTGGTATCCCATGATGGACTCATATGCGGGGTTTACATACTGCAGAGAGACATGAGCGGACGGTGTCAATGTCCACTAAATGAAGTGCTCATACAAAAAATACCTCCAGACAACTTGATTAAATCGTTGTGCAAACAAGGTGTGGAAACGGGGAGGGGAGAGGGGGGGGGTCAATGGTTTCATAAATATTCAGAAATAACAACAGCGAAAACAACAACATCCACAATGGCCCATAATATCAACAGCATCAGGTGATGTATTGATAAAACAGAACAGAGTGTGGTCCTTGATTTCAGTAGGGCCCTAGAGCTTTGCCAAAACAATGCGTTTTCAGTACCGTTAGCAAATTCGTCACTCATCCCGGCCCTCCTTGGCCAACACAAACGCTCCTTTTATATGAAAAAAGAACATGATAAAAATACTTCAACTGCCCTGTGACAAAAGAAGCCATTCAACCAAGGGAGAACACAGATATCATCATTGATATCATCGGTCACAAGACTTTCTAAACAAGCCTCTAAAGAAGGGGTGAAGACGATCACACACTATCACACTATCCTATGGGTAAGCAGACGCGCACACACACACACACACACTACAGGAGAGCTCTTTTGAGCACATTCTCTTAAATGGGTGCACTATGGAATGCCAACATAATGACCAGTCCTTTTGGAGTGACTGAGTTCCATTGAGGAAAAGAGCAGGATTCTCTCCAAACGAACCTGAATCACTTGATCTTCACTTGTGATCTCAATGGCCTCTTGACTCTGCTCCAGAGCGGTGAAAATAGCATTGCAGGCTCTGGAAAAGGGAAACATGGACATTGGCACAAATATATACACATATATAGGTTTTTGGTGTGGGATAGACGATCAAGGCGAAACAAATGAGACTGGTGAGAACGGCACAATTGCTCCCAATAACAGGGATGTTAAGCATCCCAACGTTGAATTGTGTGAGAAGAGCCTTCAGCTCTGTATGGTGTAAGAGGTTATAACTGTTTTCAAATCCAGACCTCAGACTATTCATGAGTTTACCTTCCTGACCTCCATTACTACTGACCTATGACCCAATTAGAGAGCTAGAAATTATTAACAATTATTCAGTGTGTGCATACATCATTACTTGAGATTATGGCTTGAATTTGTAAACTACAGTTTTGTTAGAGTATTCATCATTACAATTCTTCATTTTACAACAGATGAAGAGCTGTTTGTTCTGTTGAAAAAGAAAATGAATGCATTTTTTTAGGAATTTGCCCCATCAAAAAAACTAAATTATCATGTCTACGTCAAGACAAGCCACACCCCCATACACAACCACTCCCCTTTGGCTACAGAACCAGTTTAGTGCCTGCAGTCCACACCTGGGAAGCATGCAGACTGCTCCGTCCACTTACCTTACCAGACCACACAGATCACTGGTCAAACCTCTGGCAAGAGTTAAGGTTGGAATCCCAACCATGTCTCAACAAATGCGTGTTTAATTTGTTTGTTTGTTGTTTGACTGGGGAACTTGTGTGACTGGTGTAGCTCTTTCAGAAGCCAGTGGAGTGCTAACGGGGAGAAAGAGAGCTCACCTTAGCTTGAACTGTGCCCGCACTTCTCCATGCTCCAGCTGGATAAGCTCATTGTAGCAGGCCATCATGTTGGCATTCTCCACATACCGCTAATGGGAACACACACACACACACACACACACAAAAAAAACGTGGTCCAACACCAACATTAACAATAAGACCGGCTTGACAATCAGGCATTTTCATTACAGGCCAAACAAGTGTTTTAGTGTTACATACTAATCTCACAAATATGTCTGCGTCAATCAAGGGTTAAACACTGACGCAAGCAACGGGCACGTAAACGTGATTTATGCATTTTTTTCCCCCTCTGGTGGATAGCTCAAACAAAGGATTACATCAGGTATATATATTGCACAATTGGTCAGGTTTGCCGAGTGTATGCCGCAATACAGCAGCAGCCAACGCAGCTTAAATAAAAGGACTGTGCGTGTACTGTACTGTGCATTTCAAAATCCTCACGGCTTGGTTTCAAATGCAAAACTATCATTTCTGAATACCATCACTGTAGTGACACATCAAAGTCTTACTCACTCTGTTAAATCCTGCAGCTATCAGAGACATCAGAGTGGCTTCTTCACGGTCCGGCCTTGAATGACAGTTTAGAGGCATCAGAAAAAGAAAAAAAACAGTCTCACTGATTGGCACAGGCACACGAAACTCTCCTGATCCACACACAGTTAGTTTAACAGTTCATGTGAAGAGTGCAGCTAGGTTAACACCCCCCGCCACACACACACACAAACCTCTTAATTATTCAACTTAACCATACATGAATTTTGAGTTTTTAAGTTCTGTTTAAAATGCTGCAGATGAATAAGTGAGGGCAAATGCTCAAGGATGGCAGCGCACAAGTGCACAACTGCAATACTTACCTTTTCACAACAGCAACAATCACAGTGTTTTCTGATGAGTTCACCGCTCTAATTGACCTGTATTTAAACAGAGAGAGCTATTTAGCGTGAGCTGCACTGGCCAACGCAGTGGCATCAAATCAATGTTGGTTTAGTTATTCATGGTCCGATTCTCAGAGGCAGATCCCAGTTGTGCAGCTCACTGTAAATAAATACGCTTTTGAAAGAATGCACTGTACATGGGCAGTCATCAGCTAGCAGTTAGCCCAAGCCTTTCACCATAAAGCCTCCTTGGTTCTTTCTCCGGCAGCACTGCATATACACTGAGAGTATAGATGGGCCAAAATGAATAGGGTTAACATACAGGGAAGGCAAGCTAAATGAATGTTTATAAAGGTGTTTTGGTTTAGGGCTGAGCTAAAGATAGCATGGAGGGGGGTGTGCATTTCTCATTTAAACGGGACATGACTTCACCAGCACCTGACAGAAGTTGAGCTGGAGAAATCCCTGGTTTGCCTATGCAGGGAAATCCAGAAGGCAAGACTTCTGTTGGCTGTATCTCCTGAGATGTTTCATACAGAACAAAAGCAGTGGGGATTCTCTCTCTTCATGACATGTTTTCTTCTAGTGAAACTGCTGGGGCTACCGACTCATGAGTGGAATAAATCTAGTGAGAATAATGGTGATAAACACTATAAAGTACTGAAGTGGAATTACATAATAACTCGACAAAGAATACCTCGTAAGATAGTATTTTATGTCAAACTCCATACAGACAATGAAAGACAAAAAAGACCACATTGAAAATTGGACATTAATGTAGTGCTATGTTTAAAGCTTAAAGAATATAGTACAATTTGTAGTGGAATGATATGTTTTAGGTACAGCATTTGTTTTAAGAATTTTAGCAATGTGGAATTTGTCATGTTCAAAAAAATTTTTACCATTTAAATTAGATGATTTTGCTATTCCTTTAACCATCCATTTAAGTGCATTGGTATTACAGTTCACTTGGATTGGGCAAAACATAAGTCTTTTAGTCTCTGCACCTGGGATTATAAGACTATAAGGAATTATAAGGATGGGGTAATGATGAGCAACTTTCTCTATGGTAGATTGCACTGTTTAATAATGATGAAAAGACAATATAGGACATGTAACAATCATTGAGAGATAACAGCATGGAATCTGGGTCATGTAATATGAAACATAATTCATAATCAGACAAAGCAATAATCTTCATAAAAGGGGACCTACCGACATAGTGCTTCTGCATCAAAATATCTGGAATGTCTGTGATCGATGATAATGAGGTCATGATGCTTTTCTAGGAAGCACTCGAGTGCAGATTCAGGCGTTCGGGCTATGCTGCACTTGAAGTTGGCTTTCTCACAGGCCCAACAGAAGCCATTGCTCTGGCTGTCTTCTTTGGCAAACACTAAAAGTACCTATTGAGAGCGGCAGACAAAAAAGACACCGTTTTCACAGAGAAACCACAAGCTTTTCAAAGATCATGTGATTAAACCAAAATGATCTAGGGGATTTAAAACGTTTCAATGTTTATGAAATGAAATCTATTCCGAAATAAGGAACAGCATAGCTCAATAGGACACCAGTAAAAATAAACAGGGCATGAGCAGTCGCAGAGCCATCGGTCACACTGCATGTCTGGAGATTGATTGCGGCTCCTTTTCTGCTGCGCGTCACGTCTCGTGCGTCAGCCGCTCTTTAGTCCAGCGCTGTGATTTACACTGTTGGTCACACTGGCATCAGCTTCCCTCCGCTGAACCACCGCGGCCGGGCAACAAGGTGCTGCTGCCCCAGGCCAAATCAGCCATTTAGAGCGCAGGGCCTGCCAAAGGCATTTTAATGTAACTCCTGTGCTTGCGTAAATAAGAGGCGAGCCATGAGGCCCCCCTCTAGAATTTGCAACACTAAGACCAAATCCATGAGTCATTCATGCTCTCACAGACGTCATCTTGAATCCGGTCAGCGGCGCAGACAGTGAACATTAAGAATGAGCAGTTTGTTCAGCAGAGTATAGGGTTTTTTCTCTCTGTCTTTTTCCCCCCACGTGTAACACAACAGCCAGGAAAGGTACAAAAGAAAAGCTGTGTTTGGAACAAGCCCTACAGACAGACCCTCTGGGGTTAAGTTTTGTGGGGGGATAATTATGGTTTGAATTCTCTTGAAAGTGTCAGCCCTTCTTTTTTTCCAAAAGCATTACCTCATCGACCAATCACAACCCAGTAAAGGCATCTGGACTGCTGCGAGCTAACAGAAACCATGAACCTAAAGCTCTGGGAGATACCGATACGAGTTGCACACATTATAAATACACAAGTCACTCACACAAGTATGTGCAGTGCTTGTACAGAATTATGTCAGAATTCCACATCAACATGCTGTTGAAGTCCACATTCTTTCTGACCATGAACTTCCCAGTAACACTGAGCCAAGAAGTATGTTCCATTTTCAGGGAAGTTCGTGCCAGATTGTCTCACATACAGTATATACACAACATAAAGGACGAAACTCTAACCTTAACTCAGCTAAAATGAATTAGGACTGTGATTAAGAACACCAGAAATTAGTTTAAAAAAAAAGGCTTGGGAAACATAGGGCAGGAGAAGAGGACACATGCAGTTTGATGAGGTAATTTTACACAAGAGAATTACTTTGGCAGTTTGAAACTGAATGTCTAGAAAACATCATTGTTAAAAACATGCGGCCAAGTCCCGTGAGCAAGGAAGGAATGGCAGGATCAGCTGTGAGTCCAGAGTGGCAAAAACAGGAAAGGGAAATCTCTTGGTTTCATTTTCCTACTGTGATTCAACTGAAGCGCATCAATGCAAAACTGACAGGTATTGTTAAATATTAAACGTTAAACAAAAGCTTTAAATTTCACTCCTTCTTATTTGGGAGGGGAACGTATGACTTACAAAAGCCATGAAAGCACCAGTGAAGTGGGTGATTCAATCACAAGGAAGCAACAAAATATGAACTTAACTGTATGAATCACAAACCTTTATCTTATGCTGCATAAGCAACATCCTGATTTGACTTTAATTGTTGGTGCAACAACATGTGAATATGAACCACACAACCCATTTTCTGCACAGAGCAAAACAAACCACCCCATGAATGAGAACATCACTTTCTTGCGCACTGTCAATCCTTCAACACACGTAACAAAAGGAGAAAATGCCAAGTGCAGTGCTGCCTCTTTATAATGAACCATTCAATGTCTGAGACTGCCAGACATGTGGATCCAAGGGCTTTCTATGTCCGCCTCATATGAGATTGATTGTCTCTTATGGTATGCTCATTGTTGCACACGGACAACGCCGTTGCCATGGCAACCTTAGGGTATGGCACTCACAATCCTCCCATTAACACATCGCTCTTTTGGACTGAATGGAGAATTGTGGCCTTTTGTCTTCAAGCTATCAGAGTGATAGTGTGCTCAATGAGGTCGCATCCAGATGTGTTGGTGCTGAAGTGACACTGCAAATAATCCATGAAGGAAGCTCTTGTTTTACACACAGTAGACACAAACTGTATTTTGGCAAGAACATTCTGGTTCTCGAAGAATGACCTCAACCCATTGCTCCACTGCAGGAAAACAAATGCTTAGTTGTTGCACTTAGGAGGAAGGTACCTTTTGGGATATTTATTTGTCCATTGTGTTTTAAAAGCAGAGAAAAGGCTGGACATTACCTGAAGCTGATCTTCGTATAACTTCATTGGTCCAAACTGCACCTCTGTTAATGTGGTCTGAAATGGAACAAAACAATCAGAACGATGTTAGCTTTTCAATTATGAGATCATTTTAAGTTAATAAGATAAAAGTAGTAATAGTATATACACTGTATAAAGACAACAGTTCATCATACCATTCAAAAACTGTAAAACTATGGGATATCACATTGATTCATGAAATAATATTTGATTTGCTTCGGATGCAGTTTAGATGCAATGTGTGCAGGGGGACACCTTAGCTCCAAGCTGAATGGATAGTATAAACACACTGCACTGAGAAGAAAATATGCCTTCTTATGGGAAAAAAATGGAACTCTGAACAAAGCAAATTCAAACTTTCCTCCAAATGAGAGGAGAGTTCTCTCTGCAAATAATTTAGCTTCCTTCCTCCTAATGGAGCTCCACACAGGGGTTAGTATCTATGGCAACCAAGCCCTCTACGGACAGCCACCCCTCCAGAATTCCACTTCTCAGTAAACAATCTGTGCACGTGAGACACGCACCAAGTGGAATTTGAAATTAAGGTCCGATTTGAAATCACTTCATGCAAAAAGGTAAGCCCCTTTAACAAGTTGCTTAGCACAATTGTAATCCTGCCATGCCATGTCAACAAGCCCCACTACTGACCAAAAGGGCAATAAAGAGGTGTTTCTGATTTGCTTACAGCAGTTGGGTCATCTCCAAAACTATCTTGAAAAGACTGTAACAGCCCCTTGTAGTGGGAATGCATGGTAATTGTAAATACTTATTACTGAAAATAATGACAATAATAAAGTTGCCTAATATTAGATGGTTAAGTACAGCAATTACAGTACAGTTACATACATTTGTGGAAATGTGTGGACATGTAATGTGCAGTGTACTAATTTAAAGCCATACACATATAATATAAGATAATATATAATATAATAAAATATATTTTTATTTATTTATTTATAAGTCTATAAATTAAATACTTTCCTTTTCTGTACCAAGGCAAGTAACATTTTGTACCTGTGTTTTTTGTGTTTATTACTTTGTTTATTTATGAATCTAACATTACTGCTATGGTAAAAATTGTGACGTATTGAATTTTGCCACAGGCCAGGCCAAGCCAAGCAGAACGGCGTGCTCTGGTTGAGTGGAGCGATTTTTTCCTGCTTAATTGATGCAGACAGAGGCAGTGAAAAAGCCCCTCATGCTATGGACATGTTACACTGCACAGATACAGCCTGCCATGCAAATGTCATATATGCCCCTCACCATCGGCACTACTCCAAACTGATCACAAGACATCCACAAGCCTACCAATGCCAACACACACACACACACACACAACAGAACCCAGGGTACATGAGGATGCTCACATATACTCTCTTATCTGCACATACAGTACAGAACCAGTCACTCTTTCACAGGCACACACACATACAGTACAGAACCAGTCACTCTTTCACAGGCACACACACACACACACACACACACACACGCTCGTGCACGCACAGACACACACTCATGTAAACGTACACAGGCAGCAACATCTTGACCTAATTTACAACAGCCTCACGATGAGCTAACAGTAACGGACGGGTCCTCTGCTGTTAGTGTTAACCCTAGACAGGCCTTTTGATTGAAAATATACAGTATGCATGTGCCATCTGAGCAACACTCGATCGAATGATGACAGAATTACGAGGAGACATCCAAAGGTTGCATGTTTGGATCAAATCCAGACCAAAATGTATACTTGTGCGTTTAATCATCTCGAGTCACTGCCGAGCAGCAAGAGGGCAGAACCATCGGAGAACCTCCCGGGCCTCAAAAAAAAGAACACAAGGCCCGCAGCGTAACGTTTTCACACTGCATATTCCCGTTTGGCCCACATCTCATCCAGTGACATGTGTATGTACATGGCCGTGTCCACTCAGTAAGCACTCAGTCCAGAACACATAAACAAAAGGAGAAATGCTCAGAGTGCTGGCAAAACGTCCAGCAGCCCCTGCTGCTAACGCCACGCCACTCACCTCACTCTCCCAAAACACTTTCCACAACCGCGTGACGTACCAGCCCTGCTCATTCTGGTGACAAATGGGGGACTAGCATGCGCCGTTGTTGGATGCAGATGGCAGAGTTCAGCTCCATACACCTACTGTATTTACCTAGCAATGCTGCCTTTAACCCTGCATCCTGTCTACTGGGTGCATCCGGTCCTATGGATCTCCTCGCCACAAAAGCCCTTCATATAAACTGGGAGAGTGGCTTTCCACCAAAGTGAAAAACAGGAAATTGGATGACATTGTTCAGTGAGCAGACGTCAGCAGAGACAGATATAAAAGGGTAAACAGTTTCCTCGCCGTGGCAGAGGGAGCGGCACGTTTGGAATCTTGGGACGTCGGCTACTGCTCTCTCCTGTGCGGGGCAGCACGGACTAACCCCTGTTGGGTGGAGGGGACATGCATGGCTGGGCGCAAAATGCCAATCACCTGCAGGCTTGCTGGCAAGCTGCTCTTGCACACTGACGTATGCTGGTATGTGTTAGCAGAAAGGGAGGAGGGCTCCACATTGGCCCCGTTTAAGCCAGCCAGCAAATTATTCTCGGATTTTTTTTTGTTCAGTGGTTTTTGTAAACTTTCGGGCGTGCAGTTTCACAGCCCAGAGTAATTTAGCTTTAAAAGAGATGAGATGCATCTATAGCCAAATAGAACAGACTCAGTTGGACAAAACATACACACTAGATGTGAACGGACATGAATCAATATTCAGCTGTTTGTTTTGCCTTGTTTGGAAAAGCACAAGGGGAAAGTCACATGCATATGATGAGGACACCGCTAATAACTGACATAGTTTTGACTTTGCCACCAATGTTGACCAATTTCAAGTTCCAAGTAAGGCTGACAACTTTCAGAACACTGAATATATTTTATGTGAGCAGAATGGACAAATAAATCAAAATATATTTATTTGTACTCCCCTCACAGACCCTGTGTAGATAGCACTATTCAGATCTGGTAGCCTACACAAATTAGCTCAGAGACTAAGGTAACACGGTCCTAATTACCAGGGGGGTATTATAACTATGTGGTTTAGTGACAAACCTGGGTAAGTTAACTCAGAGTAAGGGGTAAGCCTCCTAATAGAAGAGCTATATGGCTTCATTCTCCTAACAAAACAATGCCACTTACCCAGGTTTGTCACTAAACCACATACTTGGAATGCCCCCCTGGTCACATAGCAAGGCTTTCTTGAGTGTCCTGGAAGGATCAAACATCATACCATCCAATGGCCAACGTGAAACACCAAACGTGCAGACACAACAGAAGCATGGGCCAAACAATACCCAGACAAGCACTGCAATCCTTACAGAACCGTAATCATGCTAGTCACGCAGGCCCCATGTTTGCATTGCACCTAATGAACAAGCACACTCATTATGAAACCCCAACCACAACCAGCTCTGATAGGTTTTAGTTGACCATCTGAAAGTCACAAATAACGGGAAGCTGACCAACATGGCATGAAAACCTTGGGTGATGTACGTGCCCTCCGTCCGGACGCATTACATACACTGACCAAGTATGTCGCCGATGGAGCAGAAGACTTTAGGTGAGTCACTGCTTCCATAAGTAGGCCACCATGGATTGGTGCCCTAAATACTGCAGAAAATGTCAAACCGACAACTGCTATACAGTCAACAGTGAAGGTATTATAAAGCGAAAGGGCAACAAAGTAAATGTTTCTGTCATGCCTTCTCACTAAAGCAACATCCTCTGCCGATAGGACTGAGTTTAATACACGTCACGTGATCTGACTCACTAAAATAGACTATTGTTGGCTCAAGAGTGGTTTTAGCACTTATTGAATTAGCTAGTCTACAAATACAAATATTCACCTTAGTATAAATGAAGAACAATTGACTGTCTACACATTTACACATATCAAGGATTGGGTGTAGCACCGAGATGTAGACTTTCTATTGAGAACACAGTCTGGTCCAGGATGACTTAATCCTTATCCAGGATAAAGCCATTCTTGCGAAAGCACTTTCATCATTCCCTTGCATGCAGACTTACCAGCACCTGGCCTCTTAACAAACTATGAAGAATGAGAAGTATAAGGACACAAATGTGCTTACACTATATTACGTCAAAAAGTCTTCACACACATTCATTCCACACATTTTGAGAACAGCCAAAAAAAAAAAAAAAAAAAAAAAAAAAAAGATTTCAGTTCCCAGAGCCATTTCCAGATATGGAGGATTGTTTTAAAATGGCAGAAGCGCAGGCCTATGTTTTATCATGTGCTCAGTTACAGTGCACTAAGCAAGAACACTCTGACCCCAAATCTGTCTGCCAGTTTATCTTTCACTTCACAAGATAAAGCATAGGCCTACGCAAACATATTGTGTTGATGCTCATTACACACAGTCAGCAGACACTACATCATTCCAAGACATGGGCTCAAAATGTCTACCGATATATAATTTGTGTTCAGAATCTGAATCAGGTAACAGATACCTATATAACAGCCTCATTGTTTCACACCAGAAGGCTCTCGTCTCTGCTATAATGTTACAATGCAAAGATGTCCATAAAAAGTGAGCCTTACACACCAGAGAACATAACTAAAATGGCACTTAGCCACGACATAGATTCTTCTGTGTCCCACAGTATAATCTGTCTTGAATAAGCATTTTTCTACTTACTCTACGTACACCGAGAGCAACTTAGTGGAAGATTTGTGATGGCACAGTATATTATTATATTATATTATATTATATTATATTTCACATATTTTACATAACGGGACATTTTCTATTATTTCAATGCTTCAGAACGGTTATGTTTTCAGTGCTATCCACTGATATATTTCATTGATATGAGCCCTGCACTCTATAACTTGACAAAAATTATACAAAATCAGACACCCAGTTGGAAAGATTTTAAAACCATTGCATTTGCAATACAAATGAAGACAACATTTTGCAAATTAAAGAAGTTTTTGGTTGCCCCAACCAAACAAATGAAATTAGGCTTCCTGATACTGTAATTGACAGTTTGACACTGCAATTCACACTGCTGAGAATGAATGACATAATAAGGTTAAGGGAAATCCACCTTAAGGAACACTGGGTCAGGTGAATGCTGGGATTGCACAACACTGTCCAACAAGCCTGCTTCAGCTAACAGGGTAAACTGCACAGACATAACACTGTCACAATGCCAACTGCACTCAGGCCACAACATGGGCCAGCTCTGTCCAATGCTGTGGCCACTTCCTCGCAGTCTGCAACAACCCTTATGTCCATCTAACCCTTTCAATGAGTAAACGAGGTAGAATGAAGTGTAAGCAACAGGTAAACAAATAGAATTTGAGCGAATTATATACGAAAATGGAAATAGTAGGAATATGGTTATGTGTGAACTAAAAGTTATGGTCACTACCTGTGTTTGTTAGTATGTACAGATGGGTTTAAAGCTAAATGTGAACATATTTGTGCTATACGAGACATATGTATCGCATCACGCAAATCAACTCACAATTAAACAAGACCAATGCACTTAAATTAATGACATTATTTGTAAACAAATCCTTTGCATGCCCCGCTCATTCTTTCATGGTCTTCTTCAAGGTATTTTTGGCCTTATCCAGATTATGCATCAATCCGCCCTAATACCAACCCAAGCCTAAGCTTCCTCGCACAGAGTTCAGGGGATGCTGAGCACCACCATGTTCAAACAGAAGAGTTGGCTTGTGTGCCTGGGGAATATAAGAGATACAAAAGAGCATGCTTATGACTATGCCTACTCCATCCACGCCACCCAAAGCAGAAGATGAGGGGAAAGCAGGCAATTAAAACAGAATGGGCCTATAGAGTCATTTCAGGAATTACACATCAATGGGATGGTGGTCAACTGAGTTTGTAGTGACCAATTCAACTTTTGTGAAATAAATTTAAGTATGGAAATGTATCTTACCTACATTAAGATAATAAATTACTTAAGTATATTTAATAACATAAGTAGCCATTAGGTAAACCCATTTTTGTCTGTCACTCAAAGACTATTCACAAGTAAAGTTTAAGTTCAATTCAAAATTATATTGAGGGGCATTTTTATATTCCCCTTTATATTTCTGTATCTCTTCATCAATATAGAAATGCTTACGTTTGTGATTGGTGCAGACTGTTATAGAAGTTGCATGGTAAGAATGGGCTAGCAAAGATGGCTTCTAATGTCGTACAAGCCCACTCAACTAGGACTTCAATAAACTTTCAATAAACTTTCAATAAACAATAAATATCAATAAATTAAATGATATATAAAATATAGCTGCATGCAGCAATGAGGGGGCCAAGAGGATCAGCAACTCAACGCTATTATGTCACACACATGGCCGTAAGCACTCACAGCAAGTTTCATGTAAAGCAACTAAAGACTGGCAGAGATGCTTCCTTCAATTGGCTTCCATCAATTGGCTGACTGTCAACCGCTTTCAAATATGAAAAATGTGGAATTTGGTAATTTTGTGAGGCATGGCCTGAAGATCTGTGTGAAATGTATCGAAGATAAGACAAAATGTGTGGCCATTGAAAGATTTTTTGTGTTTCTGGAAAAATCCAGATCAATTTAGGTTGCCATTGCAGATATAGAGTTCATTTCATGCTGACAGCTTCAACAGCAGCTGTGACGGGGGACTGCTTTCGTAACTTCATCGAATAACTTTTGTGAGGCTACTTCTGAAGACCATCTGGGATAAATTTCATGAAGGGGCAAAATTTGTGACCTGTGAAGGTTTTGTGTGTGTTTTTTTTTTTTTGGGGGGGGGGGGGGGGGGGATCCATTATGGCGGAAATTGAAGGTAGGTTAGAGGGTAAATAGGTTGAATGCATATTGGTCGCGCAAACATCATTAGACTGTCCCAAATCTGTGTGCCAAACTTTTTACCAGATGGTTCTATGGACTGTTATAGACCCCTTTGGTGGAAGAAAGATGCATAAGAAGAAGAAAAGGTAGAAAACCTGTGGGTGCCTTCACAGCTTGGTCCCCAAATATGTCCATTCTAAGTCATATCCTTCCTGGAATTGCTACCCTTCAAATGGACTGGAGACATAACAATTAGAACCAGCTTGCCATGCTAACATCTAAAGTGAACCAGAAGCTAGTACATAGTCATAGGCAGAACTACTTTGTGCACCTATTGGCTCACACAGATCAACGGACGATAAGTAGTATTGTATAGCAAGCCAACGGCTGCTCTTTGCTATTGGTTGATTATTATCATGTATAGATTGGTTACAGACATGAAAACCATCACCAGTTAAATGTGGAAAATAGATTAAGAAATAAATGCATCAATAAACACAGAAAAATGTATTAGAGGGAAATGTAAATA
Organism: Alosa alosa; assembly: GCF_017589495.1. Taxonomy (NCBI): domain Eukaryota; kingdom Metazoa; phylum Chordata; class Actinopteri; order Clupeiformes; family Clupeidae; genus Alosa; species Alosa alosa. Next base: position 27,992,636 of record NC_063202.1, read on the forward strand.
TGTCCAGCTAAATTTAAATATGCAGGCCTAATTATGGTTTTTCAGGATGAAAGTGTGTAATGTGTATGAGTAAGATTGGTAGAGTTAGTGACAAATTAAAATGACAGATGGATTTGCATTAGCATTATGTCCCATTCAGATACATTATTTCTAAACTAATGTTGATGTGTCTCAGTCAGCTCTTTCTTTCTAACATTGCTATAGATGAAAACAAATTTCACATTTTAAAACATATCATTCATTTTGATTCCATGCCAGATTGGAACTGATTACAACCACAACCACATTTAAGTTTACACTAGTGTAGGATACTGCCCAAACTAACAGTTATTAGTTGGGTTTCAATAAATGTCTGGATTATTCCACCATTCCACCTAGCACTGCTTGCATGCAAACATTCAAATACTGACAAAACAGCAAATATGTTTTCATTTACTTCTGTAACTTCTCAAATGGCATCAAATTGCAAACTCATAGTCATTTGCAATTAAATACATTGCAAATGACTATGACCTGAGATTACAACGACATTATTTATGTCAGACACATTCCTGCCTGCTTCTGAAAAAGAACACAGGCTGGACTGAAGAGTAAACACTTATGGTGCCTTGTTTTGGAATAATACTGGTTTCGACAATCTAAAGAAGCCATCACATGCCCTCCCATGATTCAAACTGTCGAACCTTCAGGGAGAACTCCGTGAATACAGCCTTATTTCAGTTGAAAAGCTCAACTACAATGGAAAGGTCTGTTCCTGGACTGTACTCACCTTAACTGACTTCAGTAAGTGAACCAATATGTTAAAGCCAATAGGTACCAGTACAATGTTTTAAGGCATGAAGGCACAGAATGTTGAATCAATCTGCTGACTTTTGACTGTTTTCATCAAATGTGGAAAATATGTCTAAGACAATTTGAAACACATTAATGAAGGTTGCTGTAGATCACATCATCTTCTGTTCTGATATTCTCAGCATTTTATTATTATTTTCATTGGGGTTCAAAATCAACACACTTCTGTCCTGATGTGAGAACTACTTTCTTATCCAGTGACAGCAAACCATAATATAATCATTGAAATGCTAACTAAATTTGGTAGCATGGAGGAAAAAGAAATTTGACAGAAGAATCCACACTGAACTGACATCTGTATGTGCCAACATCACTATGTAAGACATCCTTTCATTTGATGACATTTAGGTCCATTCATTTTCAATTCACTCAACAGCTACCCAGCAAACCCCAGTGTTCAATAAGGCACTGTGTTCTATGACGTAGCACTATTGAAACTTGGCCACGGTAACTGGAATAGCATCTAAGTGAATCTCTGCACCAGGGACAGCCAGGGCCTCATAGTCTCGTCAAGAGCCAAACAAGTGGAATTGCAAATACACTCAGCGGTACATAGACACATAGAATCCCACTGAAAGGCCACAGAGACAGAGGCACTGAGGCCCATTTGCAGGAGAAGACAACTGAATATAGAATGCATAGCTTAATTCATTTGGTAGTTTTTATCATTTTAGCAATCTCTTAGTTCACAGGACATCAATACGTCAAGGTATTTGTAAAAAATAAAATGGCCACAACGGAATCATTATTTCTCATAGTTTTGCAATCATACCATTGACTGTATTTATTTGTAGACATGTGCATATTATAAGATACATATATACATTTGTATAAGTAGTTATGAAAAAGCATATCAGTACCCTATGTTTGATTAGCCTTCCAATAAAGAATGCATGCTAAAATATTCAGATAAATCTGTAGTATTTAAGATTTAACATTCATTAGGGTGGTCACAGTAAAATGGAATCTATATGCAGGTTTGCTTCCTAAATAGCATAACTGGACTGAGACAAGGCAGGAGAGCCCCTGGAGAGCAGAACAAACACACTCACACTTCAGAAATCATTCGAACGAAGCAAGCACTTTGTGGTGCAGTACGAAACATTTTGCGCCCTTCAAATGAGCATTTGTAATAGTCGAGAGAGCAGGGGGGGAAAACATAAAACTGGAACAAAGTCAAATGATGTTATTCGCTTTGATGGAGCACCATGATCTCAATCATTTTTAACAGCAATGGCAAAAATTCTAGATATTAAAATGTACACTGCTGCACATTCATTTGGGGCTGCCATGGCCCACTGGTTAGCACTCTGGGCTAACCGGAGGGTTGCCGGTTCGAGCCCCGACCAGTGGGCCACGGTTGAAGTGCCCTTGAGCAAGGCACTTAACCCCTCACTGCTCCCCAAGCGCCGCCGTTGTAGCAGGCAGCTCACTGCGCCGGGATTAGTGTGTGCTTCACCTCACTGTGTGTGTGTTCACTGTGTGCCGTTTGTGTTTCACTAATTCACCGATTGGGTTAAATGCAGAGACCAAATTTCCCTCACGGGATCAAAAAAGTATATATATAAATATATATATATATATATATATATATATATATATATTCCTTCTGAATATAATGATTAGTAAAATGGCCATTTTTCAAGAGAACCATACTTGACCATATCAAGATGGAAACTAAAGTCACAGCAATTTGTAGAACAAGACAAACAAGTCTAAAAAACTAATATGACCAACATTAAACTTTAATGCAATGTTCATTTATAGCACCGCCAGCCAGCGTTACAGCTGAACACTGCAGATACAGTACTTAAGAGGTTCAGCAGTAAATGTGCCTGACCAAAATCCCCCGCATGGAAAAATTTGGCATAATTTTGGACAGGATCCAAGACAGACGTTACAACACATGATCCATAATAACATCTAAATACTCCACTCAACATAGTGTATTCCACAATATTTTCTTTTCTATACAGACCCCCAATGCTATCCTTTCATTTATGCTCGGCTTAACTTTCAGACAACCTAGAGCTAAAACCATTTGAACACCATGCACAATTGACTCAGGTCTGGTGGGGTCACTGAGCCACGCTTCTTTCAGCTCTGCCGCAAAGTTTCCTTTCTTCACGTCCTTCGACCTCACTGCCAGCAAAGATAAAACTTTGAGAATGACATGGCAAAACTGCACCACCCTCCCCTCCCCTCACAGAGGGGCCTCCAGTGTTCACACGGGCAGCTCATGTGAAGTACACAAGTCAAGCAGACGTCATAGAAAAGGCGCAGAAATGCCATCACTGAGGATGTAAATTGTCACGTTTTTTTTTTTTAACTGTAAAGAGCATAGAAGGTTATTTTTAAAATAATTCAACACAATGTCCAAAGTCCATGATTCTATGATTCGTTTAAGGCCTGTTCAAATGAATTACTGTCAAGATAATAGTTTTCTCTTTCTCTGAGAACATGTTGTGGTAATGAAATGGTTGGCCAGTCTTTATTAGACTACATGACTTTCTAGCAGTCAGATTATCAAGGACAAAGAGCTACAATATAAGCAGAAGGGTGTTCCAAAAATAGGCCCAATACCCTACTTGCTACTATATGCTTAATTAGTGATCTGGGCCTGGGTTTCTGAAATGCAGAGGTCACAGTGTGGTTTGTTGAATGAAGAGAAGCAAGAAATGAGATAAAGTAAGAAATGGGATAATCAATTGTGCAATCAACACTGTTTATACATTAAAAAGGAACAAGGTGACCCAGTTTTGGATTCATGGTTAATGTTCATCAACTGTGCCATATTTAATTATTACAGATGAAAAATGGCAAATATTAAGATGGTAACTGATTACACCACAGACAAATGTGGGATCTGAAGGCCACATTGGCAAACAAATGCACCATCTAGCTGCAACTGTACCTGGTCCGAAATGACATTTTGAAAAGCAAAACGATTTCAAAACTAGAAGGGCACTCGTGCGGACCTCCAACAAGGCCAAATAGCCATCTTCCAATATTAACGAAAGTGAAAAAGAATTTGTGAATCCGCCCCGTGTTTCGGATCTGCTCCTAAATGTATCTGGTTTTTCATTGACCCATACGACATCTTTCAACCAAGTTTCATGAAAATCAAGCCCTATGATCTCTAATCCTGCACACAAACAGACAAACTGCACCAAAACATGACCTCCACCAAGGAGGTTGACATGCAAAACATGGCAAGAATGGTCAAAATGCTGTCAACCAAACTCATTGGCCAACAGTTGGGAAACAATTCCTTCGTTATGGCTATGATTACGACAGCAGACAGATGGGAGGAGAACCACATTGAGTAAAAGAGAGACAGAGAGAAAGGGAAACAGAGATAAACAGAGGGAACACTGGGAGGAGGACGAGAGAGTGAGAGAAAGAGGGAGTGAGAGAGTGAGAGGGCAAGTGGTGGGGCCGGGTGGCCTCTCCTCTTACTTTCCTTTAGCTCCAAGAGGAGCAACACAGTGGATTAATTCATCAGCCAACTAAGACTTTGCCCTACTCTGGAATAAATTATCCAATGAGTCTCAACTTAGACTTTCACAAAGGCATTCATCACAGTGTTCGGCTCGACTGGGCAGCACATGAGAGCCCACAAGAGCAAGGATCAGGAATTAATGTGAAGGAGCTCCCCACTGCCCTGGCGAGGTCTGTCAATTGAATTAGAGTGTAAAGCTCAGAGCTGCAGACGGACATCTTCTGAAAATCAATGCATCAATCGCTGGGTCCAGAGGTACAAAGGTAAACTCCGATGATCTTGGCATGATCCCCTCAAACTTTGCTGGATCTCTAAAATAACCCAAGAGATAAAGGTAGAGGACACTCAAAGGGGAACAGCCATGAGGGACACTGGACATCAAGGCTAGATAAACTCGCGTCTTTTTAGAGGAAGCGCCGGACCATCCCAACACAGAGTTCTGCCCGCTGGCAGGAATGCACTCAGACAGACTAAGAAAACCCATCGTCAGACCTTGTACTTGACTCTTATCACTGTCCAGTGGTGCTGTGCCCTTGACACAGACTTTCAACTGCTAAGACTTCTCCGGTTTCAGGCATTTAGGCAAGCCGGCGTAGACCTGTGGCCAGAGAGAGCCCCTGCATTCAACTGAAATAACTGCCTGTGCAAACCAACTGTCAAAACAAAGGCTATTGCTCTGGCCAAAACACACACCACCCAAGACTGATAAGAGCAATCCTGACACATACTGCAGAGGGAACCACGTGAGGCAGCAGCCAGACGCTTACACCCTTAAGACTATCAGATGGGGAAAATGAGCACTCTATTTAAGAACAATATGTTGCATTTAACGCGCGGTGGTGGTCACAGCACACTGCCAATGGCAGAGGAAGCCTACAGTTGTGGGGCTAAACTAAGCCTTGACAGCAGCATTTGAAATGTCATATGCTCTAAAGGGAGCCCAGATCAGCTCGGTCACACAGTGTGGTCCTTGCTGAATGGGAACCGGGAACTTTAACCCAATGACACATTTGCACCACACAACACAAACCATCACTAAACCAGTGAGTACAAGACAAGAAAGAAAAAACACTTTGCATCTTTACCAAGCTACTTTTCCCTAATCATTACTGAGATTCATTTCCATGGCAGTGAGCAGGGTTTAATCAACCATAAAATTCTTATTGATTACATGAGCACTATCAGGACATGCAGTCATTGAGAAAAAAAAGACATAAATGACTTTTGAGGTATAGACTCAGTAGCCTATTTCCAATAGCTAGGACTATGAGACACACAGTATTAACAACTTAAACCATGTGGCCTTCAATTTCTACACAATTAGCCATCAGTACAGACAACAAAAGTAATGCAGTCTATTCTAGCATAGGTTCTACTGTTCTACATTGATGAGAAGTGTTAAGAGGAGCAACTTCAAGACCACTGAAAAACAAATATATAGGCCTACGTAAACTTAGGATGAGCTAATTTTTCACTAAATTAGATGCCGTTGACTACTAAACGAAGCAAATGTTGATGCTCCTTCATCAGCCTCAAGAAACACTACAACAGTTTAGAGGTTGGGTAGTCTAACTTATAATTACCTGAATGCATTTCTTTGGCTGAACAAAAGTTCTTCAATATCCTTTAGGTAAAGTTTGGCACTGCCACACACCATTACAGGCTAGGACACCGCCTGCCTGCCTGCCTGCCTGCCTGGGGCAAGGATTGACTCCATGACTTTGGTGTAGGTGTTCTTGCAGAGGTAAACAAACATTACATGGGACATGGTTGTATAACTAGTAGGCCCTTTACACGGTGCTAAAACGCAGCCTTCTTAAATGTCAATGCAGCCAAAAGTGTAGAATATTGCACTGGCTACGTGACCTCGGTTTTTGCGTAATATGCTATGCAAATGCCACAACAGTATGGCTATTAAATAGCCTAGACGAAGATTTAAACAAAAAACTGTGACTAGTAACATGAACATTACCAAACCAAGTTTGCATCATGCTGAAATATATCCATGTTTTCTATCACCTGCTGCCTTAGCTGAGTAGGTGAAATATATATTTCACATTTTTCCAGCATCTGCTTTGGTAGTCACACTTCATTGTTTTACCAGGATGTGATTTAATAGTCACTCCAAAAATAAATACAAAAGCCTTCCCTGGCAATTTTTTATTCTATAATTTAAGCACCACTGAATAATACAAAACAATTGGCAAAAGACACATTGCATTAACTCGTTCGACTGAGTTTTAGACAGTAACGTTACAGAGTTGTGAGTCAGACACTCACACAACCCTGTTCTTGCAAACAAATCAAGAATACAGCCGATCACCATGGGCTTCCACACAGAATTCAGTGCTTTTATAACACGGAGGGATAGGAATGCATTTTAAAATGACATAAATGCTGTGTATATGTGAAAACACATATTTCAGATATACAAACCTAATACAGTACCTATATGGATAAATATGTTCACTTCACATACTAAACAGATCCTCAACCTCATTTCTGAACACACAACCAAACCTATCTCAGAGTAGGAATGCCCACATTTTGCAAGACAGTTGGGCTCAACACTATCACCATTTGGTTGAATGAATCCCCATTTAGTATATAATTTCTGTGAGTAACCATCATTATGGTCATGCGAAAATATATGATATTTTAATATCCAAATAATTAACAAAGAAGGATATTATGATCCTTATATCTAAAGATGCACTCATTTACACTGTAATGGCATATGTTAAAAATATATAGTCTATTGTATGAAATCCTGTTTCTGTGCTGTACATCTGCTATGAGATTTCAAAAAGCATAACGGAATGATAATGAGCTCTCTCCATGTTTATGTTTGTGAACTGTAAGGTGATACTTTTCCTTTAATTGCTTACACAGTTATAGTTGGACACATTCCAAGACCACATCAATTACAAGTTTGGTCATCAGAATGTGTGCACCACTGATATTTCATGGGACCTTCAGGAGGTAAAAAGATACCAGAAATTTTCTTAGCACTAACGGCTATGTCTAACCTAAGACCACCATGTCACAAGGTCTCTCACAGTGCAGGAGCTCAGCCCATAGTTTATGCCAAAAGGCCAATCACAAACAGCCCAACGAGCCTAGATTTGATGTTTTTACTCAGCTCATAAGTCGCCCTAAAGATCATTGCAATTTCATTATTGTGCAACATGCATGCAATCATAGCAATAGCAACATGTATGCAATGTGCGAAAGCAGTCACACTGGTCACAGCTATGACATATCAGGAGAGCATTATTCCTTGAATGAAAATCAGTTGACTAGGGCCTGCACAAGCCTACACCTAGCATATGTCTGACTTTGAGGATACTTCTGTATGCATGTACATATGTGCTTCTGAAATTATGATCACCTAAAGGAGGCTGAATAAAATAGCAAATTGCAACAAAATCTGTTTTCAACACAAAAGGCAACAAATGTGACCATGTATCCAAGGCCAAACTGACCTGTTGTCAGAGATGTGCAAGTGGGCCTACACTGCAGTGCATGTCTCTTCTGGCAGGGCTTTTCCTCAGTATAGTATGTGACATGATGTGCCATTATTGTAAATCTGAGAATATGTACACCATTTAAACCTCCAGGGTGTAAAGAAAGCATTCCAAGCAAACTCCTTCCATTGTCAGCAGGATTACAGCTACAAATATGATTTTTCCAGACAGTAAAATCGCTAGTTATATGTCATGTCAGCAAGACATAGGTAAAGAGTTAGTCCCTGATTCTCAGTAGATAAAACAGTCAATGGGAGATGGAATTATGAAATGAATTCCCTAAAATGTAGACCTCCTCGGAACTGAGCATTGAAGTTATTAACTTTGAAGTTAGCTAGACACAAGACATTACGATATTTTCAGATAAATGTCCACAGATTGTCATCAGCAACACCCACACGAAACTGAAAGGGATGCTTAATGATGATGTCAAGATCCTGTGGACCAACTCGGCTGTGAACTATTTGATAGGTGGAGACGAACCATGCGTCACAATGTCGCCAAACTAAGGGAGATTTTGCAAACAATTACCAAACCCATGTGGGGAGGGGTAAGGTAGAATCGTTCATAATATGGATATGTCATAGTCCGAGCTCGGTAGGTCTCAGTTGGCTGTATTAAGATCGAAAAATTCCAAGGGATTCGCTATTTGGACAGTCTACACAACTGATGATGTTCGATGACTATAATATATTGATGTGTGCACATTTTACACATGAAAGAGAGAGAAAGAAAGGTATTTACACCATGTTCACCAGTAGAAGCAACGTGTGTAAGTCTCACCTTGCAACTTGAGGGTTTAATTGGTAATCCTTGGGCTGGATTTCCTTGCTGCTGAGATTGCTGAGTGGTATTGGTCTGCTGGGGCGAGTGGGACTCCTCGGACTCTTTTCCACTATGATAGACCACCCTATCAGAGATATGAATGCTTGAAGCACAGCCCATGCTTCAACGCCACTTTAACCAATTTATTTTGCTTAAGTGCTCTGCTTCTGCCCTCCAATTATTCGGTTTCTCCTTGACGTCTTCTTTTTTCCTTTTTAATCTTAATGCAAAATTCTCTCCACCGCTTCCCTCACTGAGACCATGAATAATATATCTTCCTTCCCCCCCCCCCAACCAGGAAACAGATTTCCTTTCTGCCTTTTACATGAAGTAAATTATAGACAGTATATTTTGTTTCAAAGTGGCGATTTTTTTCTCGCTAACATTAATCCCGCTACACTTCAATTCGACAGCCCAATCCCATATGCTATTTATCTATCACACTCGCAGCACTCCTCTTCGTACCACATCATTTACACATTCTTAACTTTGCTCTTCACTAGTGAATGCCAGTCCTCCTCGATTTATGTAATAGTTTTATCCATTTTCGTCCGTGCCTTTGGGTTATGTCGCCTTCTCCACCCAAAAACATCCAATTTAGTGGGATGTCCTCCTTTCCTTTCACAATCTGGTTACCCACTTCAATTCAAGACATTAGGCACAAACCGGTTCTCACGACAGTTTGCTCCACTTCTGTGCCATTCATCATCAACAGGCTCAAATATTCACTAAGCCTATTCCTCCGGCATTCGCTCCGACTTGAAGGCTCCCCCGTGCAACAAAATGCGTGTAGTCCAATAAAACATTCCATTTATCTGCCAAAAAAATAACTATTACGAAAAATATAATTCATTGCGTAAAACCTCATTCAAGCAACCATTGTCAACGTGGAAAGAAAAAAATCCTCAGTAGGTTGAAGCAGTAAAATGGGCAGCAGTGAATCAAAGGCCCACAATTTTTCCTCTTTTTGAAAAAAAAGATGTAGAGGCTGTCAAATTATCTGTGGTACCACCTCTGCCTAATGCAATCGCACAAAAACAGAAAATGATATACGGCGGTAAGTTTCAGGTCCCCCAAAAGGAAATCTTATGTTGGTCATTTTTAGACGTAAAGGTAGAAATCAGCCACATAATTGTGTCTTCTGTTAGTCTTTCTCTGCCTTACTCGCGTTTGCCCTTCCAATTCTTCAGCACTGCTTGACAGCAGCAGATCCAATAAAAGCACCCGCAAGGATTGACCTCCAGCCTTTACTGACGTTAATGCAAATGAGCTGAACGGAGCTAATCAGCGACAGCTAGCCCGCAGCTGGGAGGTACCCATTTTCCGAGGGAACTTTGAAAATGTACTGCAATTGCTAACGTTTGAGATACTGTCACTGCGTTTTTTCGACACATATCATGTCGTTAAAAACGTTTTCCATTCCATCGCGATTTAATGGATGCGTCGAGCACAGGTTTGTGTTTCAATTGCATAGTGATCTCGTGTGTTTGAGTAAATATGGTGTGGATCGTTTGTTTTCACGTGACTTCCTTTTCACCTTTGTCCAGTCCAGTATCTGCGGTCTTACGTTATCCCTTTAAACAACAGATATATTGTCATAGCGTTTATGTCTACAGCTGTGCTTCCAAATAAATTACGCAAGTCTAATCACATTCTACCTACTTTGACGCACAAGTGCCAAATAAGTGCCAAACAGGGGAGGTAGACTTGATAACCAAGTCAAAACCATCAGATGGGGATGTAGGCTATTTGATTTTTGTTCTTTTCTTTTTTTGCTCACTCTTGTCTTTTCACTGCCAAGTGCTCAACACAGAGTATGCATATACGAAACTGCTGAACAGAAACACCTAATAAAAAAAAAAAAAAAGCAAAGGAGACAACCAACTCTTCACCCCACAGATACATTACCAATATCACACATTTTCATCTATTCAGGACTTAGGGAAACACGTGTTTCTTACATTGCTAAAAATAGCCATTAATTATATATCCACCTAGTTTATTAAATTCAGGTCGACATTTTTCTTCTTCACATAAACAAACAGCACACCATAGGCACTAGGTCAGCCCAGGGAGTTAAGATTATAATACTTGCACTGGTTAATGCAATGCTCTCTGACTGACATCCCCTTCAAATAGCCAATTGAATCACTGCTGCATGATCATCGGGGTGGGGTGGGGTGGGGGTTTCATCTTTCTCACCCCTTTTATGTGATGAAAGATGGAAAGGCCAGAATAGTTTTCTATTAGATATCTCCAACCAGATTGTGAATGTCTGACTGACTCCTATTGGCTCCCTAAACACCAGTTAACCCAGATGGGCCCAGCAGGACACAAAGCCTAGAGCAGCACCTCTGTGGCTTGTCAGGGCTAATGGACATGGCATAGCCTACTGTAAATGTTCACATGTACCATCCATCCATGGAGTGCACACTTTTAAAATATGGTACATTAACATGTGACAGTCTTCAGATTAATTTGATATCGTATCGTTATGATAACGTTTTATTGGGCATTTTCTCATTCTTCATTAATCATTTTCTGGTTTACGGGTATAAGCTGTCAGTGCTTGTTCCTCTTTTTCCTCCACGTCATGGTGTGTTTTATTCACCAGTAGATGGGAGTGGTGGGCCAACTGGAACAACTATTGTATACTGTAACTATTTCGAGAGTGTTAACTTCTATTATAGCTATGTGTTCCAGTGTGTCAACAGATAATGATAATAGGCAGCAGTTACATGTGATATAAGAGTGTGGGTTCAATGTATATTATGCATCACCATCTTTCAGCTGCTTCATCTTTCAAGTTCACACATGTAACTCTAGCAATGACATCTGTTGGTACAATACAATTGAATTTAGTGTCCTGAAGATAATGAAGCACAGTTCATAACATCACATACAAATTTTGAAGGCTTTAATGTGACAAAACCTCATTACAATATTACCTAATATTTTCTTGCATTTCATGATATTCCTTGCTTTAACAATCACCTTAAATTGAACATTGGTTATACTTTCATATACTTTTATATATATAAATTGATACATGTTCCTTTTTAATACTAGATTGAACTTGGTGACCTCATGCCAGTCTTTGCTGATGATGTTGATAACATAACCTATGCTATGCAAATATATTAGTCAGCACATGGTGGTTTAGCCCTGTCATATTTGTAAATGATTAACAGACTTTTGCAGCTATCTAAAACCTGTTGTCTGACGAGGAAAATGTACATAAAATATTAGATGTAGTGATCTACTCTGTAGACGTTCATTCTTTCATTGGCTGCAGAGCCATTCTATTCATGCTTTTGTAAGACTGGAACAAAACTGACAACTCATTTTGAACTTCAGAGCTTTGGATCACAAATGCCAGTGATGAAGATGGAAAATTCCAGTGCTGCTGATGCCTCACTAGGGGGCAACTCAGGCCTGAGTAGTGTCCATGCTCCTGGTCGACATCTACTACCACAGAAGGTAGTGGGCAGACCTATTGGTACAGCCACTGTCCTGATCACACTAGTGGACAGTGTGTGGTAGACTGAAGTTAGTATGAGTTTAGTACATCAGATGACCCAGTGAAACATCAAAGTTATAAAGTTCAGTGATGAAGAATGGTGTGTAGCTGAAATTTGCCTGCATTGCTAGTTCTTATGAACCAGTGTTCACTTTTAAGAGTCACACAAAATTGTGGGAGCAAGGCAGTGAGCCACTCTGAATAAAAAAAAACCCATCTGTGACGATTCATAGAACCCATTGAATCTGATTGAACCCATTTTGACATTATAATGAGTCAGTAAGGAATACAGTTTTATCATATGTTGTGCCACATTTTGACACAGACATTATTAAGAAAGCCTGCTAAACAAGAGACCGTGATTGGCACATATATGTGTACGGATCGTCAATCCACCCATTTTTACTACTGATGTTGAAAGAATATTACAGTGAATAAAATTCAGTCCATATCCTGTAATCCTGTAAGGAGCACAGAGTGGTCATGGATTTCGTCATGATTTACCTGGTTTCCCAAAGTAGCCTAATTAGTCCTGGAAAATCCCATAGACAACTTTGGATCGTTTCGTTTATTCCCACAAATTTCTCACCAAAATTCCCATCAAATGTCTTATTCCTTTAAGATTGGTCTGTACTCATTTTCCCCAAAGAAACAAAGCCACAGATAACTTTTATAAGTTTGTTTTTAATTTGGTTGTTTAGAAAACATCATAAAGCAACCTAAAGCCATTGACATATTCCATCCTCTCCTTTCACGCAATCTTTTCTGAAAACCACTGTCTGGCCTTCTGAATGATTGCATGGAAGAATTAAATGACAGTATTACCTTAAATGCAAAGAGGAAATCCACTATATTCAGGAAATAGTCCTAATAAGCGCATGCAGATTTAAGAATTCCCTATGACTGCAGCAAAGCATGGTTAGATTGACTATACCTGGCTCAGACCTGTTATTGCAGATGACCATTGAGGCAAAAGGTATATTTGATATGGACCTTCAATTTGTTATGCAAATGTATAAAAAAGTATTTTGGGGATATATATGCCAATAACAATATAAAATATTTACATTAGTGTTGTGTTCTTTTTTCAAATAAGGTTACAGTGAAAATTGTTATGACCTGCTATGACAACATTAAATAATACTTTAGAAAATAGATACAAAATTAAAAAAAGAGGTTCACTGTATAATCATTAAGACATTCAGTAATATCTGCTGGATTTTGCAAAGGAGGTAGAAAACGACCCCCATGTTCATTTGTCCTGATATTCATACCAAAAATGTACCCTGCCCAATTTACAAATGACAGCAGTCACGCTTACAATAGATGTTAAACCATAGCTGGCCAGAAATGCAGTAATTATTGAGATGTTAATAGTAATGTGGTTGTCTTATTGTTGCTGTTTCTTACGTCAATTTTTGCAAAAGCTTCAACACACACAGCTTTGTGAAATCAACTTGCAGTAGTTTAGGCCTTTTAGTAAGAGCAAAAAAATGTATCATTGATTATTTTTTAGATAACATTCAAAGCTCAATAACAACTGCTACTTTCTGGCATGGCTAATGGAAGTAAGACTGCAGGGTACCACGACGACGAACATCAGTTGTCCAGCAATGGAAGCCACCTCCAAGGGAATTGGCATGACGGATGCTCACCTTGACTGTTTTAATGCCTTTTGGAGGAGAAATGAATTTAAAACTTTAGAACCACAAAAACATTTCACTAAACTATATTTTTCAATGTGTTAGACCTTTAGTAAAGTCTGGCTCATAGGGAAGTCATTTAAACTTACCAAGACTCTCAAACATTTTATGGATGGTGGTCTCATTGGCATCAACCATGACTCGTTTATCATCCAGCATCAGGACATTCATGGACAGCCATTTTGAGGACATCCACAGAGGATGATCTACCAAGGGAGTAACGATTACATGACCATATCCCTTAGACATATACAGGATATCATAGAAATCTACTTCAAACTCAACAGTAAATGATAACTTTGGATTATTTATAATCACGTTATAAACCCACCATCTGGAATCAGAGGTGTTGGGGGTTTTACCACTGTCCAGCCTGCCTTCTCAAACATCTCAATCTGAAAGAGAGAAGTTTTTGTTAGCTTCCATTGTAAAGTCTTGCAACATTATACCACAAGAGGGCAGCACATTTGCATGTCCAAACAGCCTTGCTCTGGCATGGTATGTGAGGTAAGCAATGGCTTCCACCTCTGGGAGATCTCTCACCACAAAATTCTAGGAGAAAATAAATTACACATGCTCTCAATGGCCCCATAATCTGCCATAGATTGAATATTAATGTGTCGCACTATAGATGTACAATAATATCGGCAAAACAAAGGTATCGGCTAACAATTACTGAAGAAATGTGATAATCTGCATTAGCAGATAATGAACATTTCTGCCAATCTAGCTCTCGCAGACAAGGTCTCAGGCAGGCATCATACAACCCTGTTGAAGTAGGATAAGACTGAGATTTTCATTTGAAAATGTAAGTTTAAAAATGTGGCATATTTGACTTTTTAAAAATTATTTTCTTGAAATAATGTCTACATTTGTTAAAGAATACATTTCTGGTATAATCAGAGGAAGTATTTTCTGTATCTAAAAAGGAAGCTATTACGATAAGAGTAATAGGCTAATTCCTATAAATAATAAAATAATAATAATAATAATAATAAAAATGATGTCTGCAGTCTAACATCGGCAATCAGCCAAAATATCATCCAAGATTTCCACTTGTACCCACCTGGCGACATGGGCGATCAGGATTGGACAGCACCAGGCCAGGACCAATAATGTTGAAAGTGGCATCAATGTGCATGGGATTGGGGTCCTTAAAGGAAATGATGTGCACTTTGTATGTCGGGGCAAGGTGACGACGCATCCATTCAATACCCATGTAATTTGTAACCTGTTAGGACAAAAATGGCCATATCAGTTCATCATATTAAACTGTGCAAATCTGAAATTAGTGCAAGCTGTTTACATTGCAATAGGTTACCCTTTACTCATAATTGTAGAGGAAATCATGCTTGATTTACAAACCTGACTCCTTTGCACAAAGATATCTGTCCCAGCCCTTATGAAATCAGCAGCATCGAAGCAGGGCTCATGCTCAGTGGTCACAAACTTGCCCTGGGCTGCTAGCTTGTGCCTGTCCTCCACAGTGCGAATAGGGTAGTCCTATGCACAATGATGTAGGAAGAAATGATAAAGTAAATACAAAAATAAGAATCTTCATAAAACTGCCATGTATTTCAATGACAACTCAATCTAAATAAGGTTCAAATGTTTACAGTTATTTCATCATACATGTAAGCGTTGTAGTTTTATTTAATTATTTTTTGACCGGGATCACTTTGTATTGAAACTTTTATACCTGATCATACAGCTCATCAGACATGGTAGGTTTTGGAGCTGTGGTCCACTTTGCCCCTCTCCTGAAGTAATCCTTGATGAGAGGCCTATACGCTCTGTATTCAAAGAACCGGGACCTCCATGCCATTGGAGCCTCGATAATCTCCTCCCCAATGACAATAAGGATATCTCTAGGCATGGCAGCATACATCCCTGCAGGAAATTGAGTAATCAGGACATTGTGTAACACTTATAGTGCTTTGGACAAATTTTGTATAACAACATTTTTTAACTTTACCAGTAGAAGAAAAATCTGGGGTTTTGTATTCGAAAGACCAGTCAAGGGGTTCTGGCCTTGTCACAGTAACACCCTCATGGCGGAGAATATTGCACATTTCCTCAATTTCAGCAACAGCTTTCTTCAAGTGGTCCTTGGGGAAAGGCTGGCCCCCATATTTTTGGTAGAAGGGCCAGTACTTCTCATAGGTGTTGGCCTGTCAAAATATAGACAGGCAAAGTAAGTGGTCTTGTTTGAAGAGAAACAATGAGAAAATATTTCTGCCTTGTGCAGGGTGTGAGACATCTTGAATGCATTCAAAGCTTGGTCACTACCTTGACCTCCACAGTGAATGGAGGGACACATGCATTCTCGGGTCGTCCAACAATGACTTCCTCCAACGGGTCCCATTCATTGTAGGCGCACACCGGGCTCTCTTGGGGTGCGAGGTCAGTAACAGGTTCCTCCACTGCAATACGGGGCTGAGCAGCTGCAGCTGAGCTGGAAGTGCTCTGGAAAGCCCTCTGCACCCAACCAGACACGGTGCGGCCAATCTGGACAGAACAGAAGCACGCATTTTTTTAGAGCTCTCACAACATACTTCCAGTCGTGAAAATGAATGGAAACTTCTTGAAATCTTCAGCTGTGGCCATCACGTAGCTTACGAGTCATGTACACGTCAAGAACTTCTACTGCATTAAATTGAAGAACTGACACGTGGTCTAGTCCTCTAAACGAATTGGAAGTTATTGAAAGAAATCGTATGGTGGTGAAACATTTTAGTTAAACTGTGATATGTAAATTATGATTCCGAGGAATTGTGATGCATGCAAAATTCCTCATAGCTCACATCCGTGTAAAAACGCAGCTGCCTCTACCAGCTGTTCACTGTCAGTCAGCAGTGCATTGCTAACGGGAGGTGACGCTGATTCAGCAACTTTAATTAAGCAAAATATAGTTTATCAAAATACAATTGAACCACCAAATTAAATAATTTGAATGAATGTATACATTAGGCATATATCTGGTTGTTTTACATTGTGTTTAATGGTTCAGAAATGTAAATTCCGACCATTGGTTTATTAAGTTCTTGAAAATGTTTGAATATATCCAACTAAAAAATAAAGTATGGTAGGCCTACTGCTGTGTATACTAACCATTGCTCCAATCAGATGGGCTGCTTCAGCCCCCCTGCTACCACCTCTGAGACACCTGACTCGCAGCATTGTCCACGGACCTGATTTTGGCAAATGTTCTGCAAACTAGAGACGGTCTGTCTTCTCTGACTCTGGGAATAGATCGCAAGCTGCGTGGGTGTGCTTTTATATCCTCTTGGCTCCTGGTATTGGTCGATATAACGAGTTCTGTGTGCAACGTGACTTGGGGGGAAAATGCACGATGCAAGACGACACCTTGGCGCAGTACATTCTTATCATTTACCCACCCTATGCTTAGGACTCAACTGGAGTAACGTGACGCAATTGAGGCGCACCATGTGCATGATTTGGATTATGCTTGCCTGATTTTGATTTCCCTCCGGGTTTATCACGAAAGATTACCCATCAGCATTAATATCCCATGTCCTGTTTGTTCACATGAAGTTGTTCACCCTGCTTCACCCCAATTTTGAAACGCCAAAGCTGCCTGTGTGGGACCAATGTGCGCATTTGACCAATGCCTTTGAATAAAGCTTCTCTTTTATGTCTTAATGGATCCATCATCCACACACAGTGCCACCCACTACTAAGATGATATTATGTATAGGGGTGAATCAAATCAGACTGTATTGGCCACATATGTTGAGACACAAGGAATTTGGTTCTAGCCATTGGTGTCTGCTGTTTATGATACAGACCACCCCTTTCATGCCAACCTACATTTCAGTGACATAGATGTTCTCCTAACCTGCTTTCCTTCTTCTTCAAATCCACTGGCAGACCAGATACCAGATTATACTTTAGCATTAATTGCTTGTTGTTTGTTGGGAATGCAGTTAAATTCTGGTATGGTTAATATGAATTCAAGAAGATTTTTTTTCAATTTCAGTGAGCAGAGCAGTAGGTTATCAGCAGCACAGTCTCACACGCTGGCATAATAAATGATATGGACCACTGCCATCCTCTGCCTGCCAGGTCCAAAATCTTGATACTGCGTAATAGTGAACCTGTTAACCTATATGGAGTGCTCTCTGACCTGTCATGAAACAGTGAGGTAATCAAGGAAAGGTGGTGATTGTTTTATTGAAGGTAAAGCAAGACCCATTATTGTGTAACAGTGGAAATGCAAACATTCACTGAAGAAGGGGATTAACATGTTGCATTCTCAATGTTAGTCCAGTTGCAAGCAAGCACAAATACAATTTCTGAACCCAGCAGGTAAAGTTAATATTTGTGTAAAAATATTAAAAATTAATTTATCAAATGTACATCTACTCCAAATATTGGACACAAACAGGGCCGGCTCTAGGCAGGGGCCAGGGTGGGCTAAACCCACCTAAGCATTGTGTCTTGCCCACCCAAACAAAGTCAAGAAGTCAACGTTTTTTTTCTTTCTGTTTTTTTCAGTGTGCAATCTCAAACCCAGCTTGGATGTAGATGAGTTGGTGTTGAGCGTGATGGTAGCTAGCCCCCCCAGTTAGAACAGTCAGGCAGCTGCAGAGCTATACTATGGGGGCATGATTTTAAATATGCCCACAGAATGTAGCACTTTTTAAAATTAAACATCAAATACCTTACCTACAAAATGCATAGCCACACCATGTATCAAAATAAAATACTGTATTTTTGTATTTTGAAAGTACTAAAAACACTCTTTGAAATATCTTTCGATCAACTTGAGGTTGGTGTGTGTGGGAGCAACATACACGTTACTCATCTTGCACTGGTTCATCTTCCTGAATCGCAATGTTCTGATCTCAACAACTCTGGGCAAATTACAGACCGCATTCATTGTTATGCATGTTATGATGCCACTACAACTACAAAAATACACACCTATAAAGTATTTTGATACAAAATACAAAGCCATTTTCTTCAACAAAATAAAATACAAATGACAGCATACTATTTTGTATTTGAAATACTTATTTTAAATACATGTATCAGAAATACTCTCTCTGCGGCTCTTGGCTGCAGCAACTCAAACTGCTTTTGATTTTTATGTGTTGTCAATGTCAATTTTGATCCAATTTGATCACTTTTCTATGTTGCCCACCCAAAATTTCTACCAGCCCACCCAAATGTCGTAGGGTAAAACCGGCCCTAGACACAAACAATAAAACTTAAATACACCACAATCAAAATGGTCATGGTGAAAATGGTCATGGTGAGATGCACTAAAGTCTACCACCAAAAGAGCCCCATGTAGATCATGGTGGTGAGAATGCGAAGATCTGGGGTTGCTTTTGCTCTTTGGGCATCTGGACGAATCCCATGGGATCCATATAGCTCTGAGGCAAGAAGTTGGAACATCATGCTATCAGTTGTTGAGTTGAAACTCTGCTGACAATGGGTCATGCATGCACCAAGATAATTATCCTGAAACATTGCAACAAAACGGGGCTGGATTGGGACAAAAAATCGGCCCTGGTATTTTTGGTCCATGTGGCCCGCACGCACCATGATTGGTCAGACACATTCCCTGCAGACGGTATTACTATTGATATTTGATATTGTATTGATATTATTGTCATTGATCATATTGGCCTATGAGGGTCCAGGGGTGCTGTTAAACACACCATTTTAACACAGTTTGGGAGGAACAGACATACCATTAACAGAGCAAGCAGGGCTCGTCTTCTGTCTAACTCAGCTAGGTATTGGCTACCTGCATATCACTTCACTGCTTGACAGTACCCTGCATCAAGGCTGGCCCTAGGCAGGGGCCAGGGTGGGCTAAGCCCACCCAAGCATTGTGTCTTGCCCACCTAAACAAAGTCAAGAAGTCAACAGTTGTGCATCTGCACAGTGTGCAGTCTCAAACCCAGCTTGGATGTAAATGAGTTGGTGTTGAGTGCAGTGGTAGCTAACTGGTATGCTTATGTATGTGTGTTAGGTAACCCCCCCCTCCTGATGCCTTAAAGGAAATTTCACATAGATCTCTGTTTCCCAGTGTCACTGAGTGCTGTCAGCCTGAAATGCCTATAGCCACACCAAATCAAATACTATATTTTTGTATTTTGAAAGTACCAAAAATACTCTTTAAAAGGAGCATGATATCACTATGCAAACCTTCCATATCTATCTATTTAATCTATTCCTTCATCAGTAGACTGCATCTGTTGATTAAGTGGACAGTGTTTCAGAACAACAGCTTTTCTCTGCCTACGAGATATGCCATAACCTGCAAACAGTCAACAAATGAATATGCTGACCTGCCCGTTACACCTCATAGCCTAAATACTGAATCAGAGATGCACTAAATAAGTCACAACTGAACTTGTCAAGTGGTATAAAGTGGAGACAAGTCTCTGACATTGTCAATGCATGCCCAGAATGATATTGCACTGTGTGTGTATTGCAATGTTGCATATCTGTAGGGTTTACAGACCTTCAAGCAGCACTCTAGCATATCAATGACCAATGTAACAACCCTGACAGAATATGATAAAAGACTATGGTGAACAAACATGAGCCTAATGCTTCATAATTATTCATTAGCTCTGAATTGGAATATGGAATTCTGCAGATTCAGAGTAAAGGGCCATGTTGGATAAGGTAAAGATTAGGCAATAATGATAATGACTGCCA
Organism: Alosa alosa; assembly: GCF_017589495.1. NCBI lineage: Eukaryota > Metazoa > Chordata > Actinopteri > Clupeiformes > Clupeidae > Alosa > Alosa alosa. Next base: position 28,013,267 of record NC_063202.1, read on the forward strand.
CACTGGCAAAATGGAATTAATCTTTAGCCATGATAATGCCTTGGTTTTAATGGCTTGGTTTATAGTTGATTGGCATACTGACCAGAAGGCCTATGCGATTTAGCAATTTATAGGTGTAGGACTAAGGGTTGAGCCATTTTCTCCTGTGTGCAGCCTATTCGAGGGCGATTAAATCCCAATTGCCCCGCCCTCACTTGAAAAACTTGGATTTTCCAAACACTTTCCAAGGGAAATCAGTGCAATTGAAGGAATAATTCGTCAAGGTCTTTCTCTTGCAGAAGAAAACACTGAAAACTCTCTCAAGGAATGTACATTTCAACCGTTACTTTGGCCACTTTGGTCATCATTCCAGTGTTACTGAAAATATTTGCCCCCTACTTTTGGGAGGATGTTTTCTACTTAAAGGAGTTGGTTCGGATTTTACTCACGTTTGTTTCACGCAGAAAGAGAAGACCTTTATTTTTAGCTGTAGATCGATTTATAGAGCAGTCGGCCCTACACCCTAATAGGACATTTATCTTGTTTGAAAACAAATCCTATTCATATCAGGATGCGGACAAAGAAAGCAACAAAATTGCGAATGCTTTACGATCGCATGCTTGTTCACAGTCGGGGGAAACGGTGGCGCTCTTCATGAGGAACGAACCTACATTTATGTTTACGTGGCTTGCACTCGCAAAACTCGGATGCCCAGTGGCTTTTCTTAATCACAACATCAGGTCGAAGTCGTTGCTTCATTGTTTCAGCTGCTGTGATGCAAAAGTCCTCATTGCGGCTGTAGGTAAGGGTGCGATAATACCGATTATAAGGCGATAATAACAATTGAAAAAAGGCATTCAAACTCAATATAGGCCTACTAACAACCACCACCAAATCATGTTGTGGTTGAGCAGGCCTGTATTTGCAAGCATTTGCCAGTATTTGTTTTCTCTTCAGGCCCAATAAGTAGTCATCACCTTTTCTAGGTGGCCTGAAGTGTCTAGAAAGGTCATGATGTACACCTTAAAAAAAAAAAAAAAAAAAAAAATCTCTTCTGTTCTGTTGTCTATCTGTTCCTTTCACTAAAAATAGGTATTTTCTAGATGTTTTCTAGTGTACACACACTCATACATCATAGTGATACTGAAACAATCTCTTTTTATGTTATCATGTAGCCTATAGGCCTACTTCAGACAGGAGCTAGATTCATATTTTACCTTGGTAATCTCTAAATATGAGCAGAGCACAGACTGTGTTTGATATGTGGTATCTTTTGGCAGATCTTGAGGATGCTCTGACAGAAATCAAGACAGCGTTGGAGGAGAAGGGAGTTTGTGTGTTCATTATGACTAAAGAGTGCAACACCCCTCAGTTTATAAGCTTCACAGACAAAGTTGAATCTGCCTCTGATTTGCCCGTATGTCGTTCACTCCGCTCACAGATCACCTTCAAAAGCCCTGCTGTGTATATTTACACATCTGGTACAACAGGTAGGTTAAACAAAATGACTTTAGGACTACATGGCCAATATGAATTCTAGCACCTATGATTACAATAGGCTAAATTGTATTCCATTCGTAATACATACATTACAATTAGCTTGAGATGGATTTGCAAATTCGCAGCAGTGAGCTGTGTTACATGTGTTGTGTGCCCCTTAGGCCTTCCCAAAGCAGCCATGGTCAGCCAGACCCGTCTGTTGGCTGCACTCGCGGTGTTGGCTTCCAATGGTGTCACTGCAGGGGATGTCATCTACCTCAACCTGCCTTTGTACCATACAGCAGGTTTCCTCATTGGATTTATAGGAACCATTGAAACAGGTAATCCCTCACAGGCTGTTTGTTTTTTAGGCTGTGTTTCCTATGTTTGATTGGAATTATACACATAGACTCCTGAGACTTCTGGCTGCTACATGTGCAGGCTTCTGGCCCTGGTCTTTGAAATCAGTGCATTCACAAGTTCCCCTCTAGAATGGCAATGAAAGAGCCCTTTGTGTACCTCAGCTGTTTCATAGAAGTAATCACATAAAAGCTGTCCCTAGGAGAAAAAAGAAAAGAGCCTAAGTAGGTCTCACTGCAGGTCAGTTTTGACCAAGTGGGTTAAAGTTCAGAACACTTTACTGTAATTTATAGGCCTTCTATCATTCACAATGCGGTGACCTGATTCTTGCTTTACACAGGATATGCTGTTGTCTGTTTTAGAGTTGCTTTTTAGTGTGTTATGTAGGTTTGTACATTTTCTAAAATATGATTTTCTAAAATATGATTGGTAGGCTATGTGATGTATTTTGTGTGGTATTCCCATAGTTGGCAGAAGAACATAGAAGATGTTTGTATGCTGTTATCAACAAGTAAAGCAGAGAGGTCATTCAGTGAAAGTATATGTTGGGAATCGACCCAATTTACAAATGCACCTGATGTCTCTGATGGGTGTTGTGATTCTTACTGTTGATACCATCTGTGACTGTCATTTGATATTCATGCTGCTGTATATCCTCTGCTCCAGACACGTTTGATGTCAAATTCAAGTGCTGTCTTAGGCCCCAATATGAATATGAATGAATATGAATCTTTTCAAGCCTAGAGTACCCTCTAACTGTAGTTCTCGTCTAAAGGGTGGCTGTTGAGGCCATTATACAGCATGCAATGCTTTTGTCTTACAAATAAACAAAAAAGTGAGGAAAGTCTTTTACATGTCTCATCCTTACTTTCCTCATTTTTTAGGTTCCAGTATCGTTTTACGAAGAAAGTTTTCAGCTTCACAGTTCTGGGATGAATGCAGAAAGTACAACGTCACAGTTATCCAGTACATAGGAGAGGTCATACGCTATCTTTGCAACACACCAAAGGTGAGAACTCGCTTCACAGTTTATCTTAATCAAGAATAACAGGAAAAAGGCAAAGACATAACAAAATTAAATCATGAGTTCTATTTAATTTACCTTGCTGAATTGCAATACAAAGTTCTTGTATTATATAGTGTTGAATTACATGCTGGTGTTAATTTGGC